>NW_026609166.1:0-300000 GCF_029499605.1 Hyla sarda
GCTCGCGCGCTTGCTCTCTTGTCTGGCTTGCTCTCTTATCTGGCTCGCTCGCTCTCATATCTGGCTCGCTCGCTTGCTCTCATGTCTGGCTCGCTTGCTCTCATATCTATCTTTCTCGCTTGCTCTCTTGTCTGGCTCGCTCTCTTATCTGGCTCGCTCGCATATCTGGCTAGTTCGCTCTCACATCTGGCTGGCTCGCTTGCTCTCATTTCTGGCTGGCTTGCTTGCTCTCATTTCTGGCTCGCTCGCTGGCTCTCTTATCTGGCTCGCTCGCTTGCTCTCATGTCTGGCTCGCTCACTCTCATATCTGGCTTTCTCGCTTGCTCTCTTGTCTGGTTCGCTCTCTTATCTGGCTCGCTCTCATATCTGGCTTGCTCGCTTGCTCTCATATCTGGCTCGCTCGCTTGCTCTCTTGTCTGGCTCGCTCGCATATCTGGCTCGCTCGCTCTCACATCTGGCTGGCTTGCTTGCTCTCATATCTGGCTCGCTTGCTCTCATATCTGGCTCGCTAGCTCGCTCTCACATCTGGTTCGCTCTCTTATCTGGCTCGCTCGCTTGCTTTCTTGTCTGGCTCGCTCGCATATCTGGCTCGCTCGCTCTCACATCTGGCTGGCTCGCTTGCTCTCATATCTGGCTCGCTCGCTCTCATATCTGGCTCGCCCGCTTGCTCTCTTGTCTTGCTCGTTCTCTTATCTGTCTCGCTCGCTCTCATATCTGGCTGGTTTGCTTGCTCTCTTGTCTGTCTCGCTCTCTTATCTGGCTTGCTCGCTAGAATATCTGGCTCGCACACTTGCTCTCTTGTCTGGCTTGCTCTCTTATCTGGCTCGCTCGCTCTCATATCTGGCTCGCTCGCTTGCTCTCATGTCTGGCTCGCTCGCTCTCATATCTGGCTTTCTCGCTTGCTCTCTTGTCTGGCTCGCTCACTTATCTGGCTCGCTTGCATATCTGGCTAGCTCGCTCTCACATCTGGCTGGCTCGCTTGCTCTCATTTCTGGCTGGCTCGCTTGCACTCATTTCTGGCTCGCTCGCGTGCTCTCATATCTGGCTCGCTCGCTTGCTCTCATATCTGGCTAGTTCGCTTGCTCTCTTGTCTTGCTCGCTCTCTTATCTGGCTCGCTCGCTCTCATATCTGGCTGGCTCGCTTGCTCTCATATCTGGCTCGCTTGCTCTCATATCTGGCTCGCTCGCTCTCATGTCTGGCTCGCTCTCATATCTGGATCGCTCGCTTGCTCTCATATCTGGCTTGCTCGCTTGCTTAATTGTCTGTCTCGCTCTCTTATCTGCCTCGTTCTCTCTCATATCTGGCTCGCTCGCTGCTCTCTTGTCTGGCTCGCTCTCACATCTGGCTGGCTTGCTTGCTCTCATATCTGTCTCGCTCGCTTGCTCTCTTGTCTGGCTCGCTCTCTTATCTGGCTCGCTCGCATATCTGGCTCGCTCGCTCTCACATCGAGCTGGCTCGCTTGCTCGCTCTCTTATCTGGCTCGCTTGCTTGCTCTCTTGTCTGGCTCGCTCTCTTATCTGGCTCGCTCTCATATCTGGCTTGCTAGCTTGCTCTCATATCTGGCTCGCTCGCTTTCTCTCTTGTCTGTCTCGCTCTCTTTTATGGCTCGCTCTCATATGTGGCTTGCTCGCTTGCTCTCATATCCGGCTCGCTCGCTTGCTCTCATATCTGGCTCGCTCGCTTGCTCTCTTGTCTGGCTTGCTCGCTAGCATATCTGGCTCGCTCGCTTGCTCTCTTGTCTGGCTTGCTCTCTTATCTGTCTCGCTCTCACATCTGGCTTGCTCGCTTGCTCTCATATCTGGCTCGCTCGCTTGCTCTCTTGTCTGGCTCGCTCTCTTATCTGGCTGGCTCGCTTGCTCTCATATCTGGCTCGCTTACTTGCTCTCTTGTCTGGCTCGCTCTCATATCTGGCTAGCTCGCTTGCTCTCTTGTCTTGATCGCTCTCTTATCTGGCTCGCTCGCTCTCATATCTGGCTGGCTCGCTTGCTCTCATATCTGGCTCGCTCGCTTGCTCTCATATCTGGCTCGCTCGCTCTCATGTCTGGCTCGCTCTCATATCTGGATTGCTCGCTTGCTCTCATATCTGGCTCGCTCGCTTGCTTAATTGTCTGGCTCGCTCTCTTATCTGCCTCGCTCTCTCTCACATCTGGCTTGCTCGCTTGCTCTCATATCTGGCTCGCTCGCTTGCTCTCTTGTCTGGCTGGCTCTCTTATCTGGCTTGCTCGCTAGCATATCTGGCTTGCTCGCTTGCTCTCTTGTCTGGCTTGCTCTCTTATCTGTCTTGCTCTCACATCTGGCTCGCTCGCTTGCTCTGTATCTGGCTCGCACGCTTGCTCTCCTGTCTGGCTCGCTCTCTTATCTGGCTTGCTCGCTAGCATTTCTGGCTCGCTCGCTTGCTCTCTTGTCTGGATTGCTCTCTTATCTGGCTCGCTCGCTCTCATATCTGGCTCGCTCACTTGCTCTCATGTCTGTCTCGCTCGCTCTCATATCTTGCTTTCTTGCTTGCTCTTTTGTCTGGTTCGCTCTCTTATCTGGCTCACTCTCATATCTGGCTTGCTCGCTTGCTCTCATATTTGGCTCGCTCGCTCTCATATCTGGCTCGTTCGCTTGCTCTCATGTCTGGCTCGCTCGCTCTCATATCTGGCTTGCTCGCTTGCTCTCATATCTGGCTCGCTCGCTTGCTCTCTTGTCTGGCTCGCTCTCTTATCTGGCTCGCTCGCATATCTGAATCGCTCGCTCTCACATCTGGCTGGCTCGCTTGCTCTCATATCTGGCTCGCTCGCACTCATATCTGGCTCGCTCGCTTGCTCTCTTGTCTGGTTCGCTCTCTTATCTGTCTCGCTTTCATATCTGGCTTGCTCGCTTGCTCCCATATCTGGCTTACTCGCTTGCTCTCAAATCTGGCTCGCTCGATTGCTCTCATATCTGGCTAGCTCGCTTGCTCTCTTGTCTTGCTCGCTCTCTTATCTGGCTTGCTCGCTCTCATATCTGACTGGCTCACTTGCTCTCATATCTGGCTCGCTCGCTTGCTCTCATATCTGGCTCGCTCGCTCTCATGTCTAGCTTGCTCTCATATCTGGATCGCTCGCTTGCTCTCATATCTGGCTCGCTCGCTTGCTTAGTTGTCTGTCTCGCTCTCTTATCTGCCTCACTTTCTCTCACATCTGGCTTGCTCGCTTGCTCTTATATCTGGCTCGCTCGCTGCTCTCTTGTCTGGCTCGCTCTCTTATCTGGCTCGCTCGCATATCTTGTTTGCTCGCTGTCATATCTGGCTCGGTCGCTTGCTCTCATATCTGGCTCGCTCACTTGCTCTTTTGTCTGGCTCGCTCTCTTATCTGGCTTGCTCGCTAGCATATCTGGCTCGCTCGCTTGCTCTCTTGTCTGGCTTGCTCTCTTATCTGTCTCGCTCTCACATCTGGCTCGCTCGCTTGCTCTATATCTGGCTCGCTCGCTTGCTCTCTTGTCTGGCTTGCTCTCTTAGCTGGCTTGCTCGCTAGCATATCTGGCTCGCTCGCTTGCTCTCTTGTCTGGCTTGCTCTCTTATCTGGCTCGCTCGCTCTCATATCTGGCTCGCTCACTTGCTCTCATGTCTGGCTCGCTCGCTCTCATTTCTGGCTTTCCCGCTTGCTCTCTTGTCTGGTTCGCTCTCTTATCTGGCTCACTCTCATATCTGGCTTGCTCGCTTGCTCTCATATCTGGCTCGCTCGCTTGCTCTCTTGTCTGGCTCGCTCTCTTATCTGGCTCGCTCGCATATCTGGCTCGCTTGCTCTCATATCTGGCTCATTCGATTGCTCTCATGTCTGACTCGCTCGATCTCATATCTGGCTTTCTCACTTGCTCTCTTGTCTGGTTTGCTCTCTTATCTGACTCGCTCTCATATCTGGCTTGCTCACTTGCTCTCATATCTGGCTCGCTCGCTTGCTCTCTTGTCTGGCTCGCTCTCTTATCTGGCTCACTCGCCTATCTGGCTCGCTCGCTCTCACATCTGGCTGGCTCACTTGCTCTCATATCTGGCTCGCTCGCTCTCATATCTGGCTCGCTCGCTCTCTTGTCTGGTTCGCTCTCTTATCTGTCTCGCTCTCATATCTGGCTTGCTCGCTTGCTCTCATATCGGGCTCGTTCGCTTGCTCTCAAATCTGGCTCGCTCGCTTGCTCTCATATCTGGCTAGCTTGCTTGCTCTCTTGTCTTGCTCGCTCTCTTATCTGGCTCTCTCGCTCTCATATCTGGCTGGCTTGCTTGCTCTCATATCTGGCTCGCTTGCTTGCTCTCATATCTGGCTCGCTCGCTCTCATGTCTGGCTCGCTCGCTCTCATGTCTGGCTCGCTCTCATATGTGGATCGCTCGCTTGCTCTCATATCTGGCTCGCTCGCTTGCTTAATTGTCTGTCTCGCTCTCTTATCTGCCTCGCTCTCTCTCACATCTGGTTTGCTCGCTTGCTCTCATATCTGGCTCGCTCGCTGCTCTCTTGTCTGGCTCGCTCTCTTATCTGGCTCGCTCGCATATCTTGCTCGCTCACTCTCACATCTGGTTCGCTCGCTTGCTCTTATATCTGGCTCGCTCTCTTATCTGGCTTGCTCGCTAGCATATCTGGCTCGCTCGCTTGCTCTCTTGTCTGGCTTGCTCTCTTATCTGGCTCGCTGGCTCTCTTATCTGGCTCGCTCGCTTGCTCTCATGTCTGGCTCGCTCACTCTCATATCTGGCTTTCTCGCTTGCTCTCTTGTATGGTTCGCTCTCTTATCTGGCTCGCTCTCATATCTGGCTTGCTCGCTTGCTCTCATATCTGGCTCGCTTGCTCTCTTGTCTGGCTCGCTCGCATATCTGGCTCGCTCGCTCTCACATCTGGCTGGCTTGCTTGCTCTCATATCTGGCTCGCTCGCTTGCTCTCATATCTGGCTCGCTCGCTCTCACATCTGGTTCGCTCTCTTATCTGGCTCGCTCGCTTGCTTTCTTGTCTGGCTCGCTCGCATATCTGGCTCGCTCGCTCTCACATTTGGCTGGCTCGCTTGCTCTCATATCTGGCTCGCTCGCTCTCATATCTGGCTCGCTCGCTCTCATATCTGGCTGGCTCGCTTGCTCTCATATCTGGCTCGCTCGCTTGCTCTCTTGTCTGGCTCGCTCTCTTATCTGGCTTGCTCGCTAGAATATCTGGCTCGCACGCTTGCTCTCTTGTCTGGCTTGCTCTCTTATCTGGCTTGCTCGCTCTCATATCTGGCTCGCTCGCTTGCTCTCATGTCTGGCTCGCTCGCTCTCATATCTGGCTTTCTCGCTTGCTCTCTTGTCTGGCTCGCTCTCTTATCTGGCTCGCTCGCATATCTGGCTAGCTCGCTCTCACATCTGGCTGGCTCGCTTGCTCTCATTTCTGGCTGTCTCGCTTGCACTCATTTCTGGCTCGCTCGCTTGCTCTCATATCTGGCTCGCTCGCTTGCTCTCATATCTGGCTCGCTCGCTTGCTCTCTTGTCTTGCTCGCTCTCATATCTGGCTGGCTCGCTTGCTCTCATATCTGGCTCGCTTGCTCTCATATCTGGCTCGCTCGCTCTCATGTCTGGCTCGCTCTCATATCTGGATCGCTCGCTTGCTCTCATATCTGGCTTGCTCGCTTGCTTAATTGTCTGTCTCGCTCTCTTATCTGCCTCGCTCTCTCTCATATCTGGCTTGCTCGCTTGCTCTCTTGTCTGGCTCGCTCTCTTATCTGGCTCGCTCGCATATCTGGCTCGCTCGCTCTCACATCGAGCTGGCTCGCTTGCTTTCATATCTGGCTAGCTCGCTTGCTCTCTTGTCTTGCTCGCTCTCATATCTGGCTCGCTCGCTCACATATCTGGCTGGCTCGCTTGCTCTCATATCTGGCTCGCTCGCTTGCTCTCTTGTCTTGCACGCTCTCTTATCTGGCTCGCTCGCTCTCATATCTGGCTGGCTCGCTTGCTCTCATATCTGGCTCGCTCGCTTGCTCTCTTGTCTGGCTCGCTCTCATATCTGGCTAGCTCGCTTTCTCTCTTGTATTGCTCGCTCTCTTATCTGGCTCGCTCGCTCTCATATCTGGCTGGCTGGCTTGCTCTCATATCTGGCTCGCTTGCTCTCATATCTGGCTCGTTCGCTCTCATGTCTGGCTCGCTCTCATATCTGGATCGCTCGCTTGCTCTCATATCTGGCTTGCTCGCTTGCTTAATTGTCTGTCTCGCTCTCTTATCTGCCTCGCTCTCTCTCATATCTGGCTCGCTCGCTTGCTCTCTTGTCTGGCTCGCTCTCTTATCTGGCTCACTCTCATATCTGGCTTGCTAGCTTGCTCTCATATCTGGCTCGCTCGCTTTCTCTCTTGTCTGGCTCGCTCTCTTATCTGGCTCACTCTCATATCTGGCTTGCTCGCTTGCTCTCATATCCGGCTCGCTCGCTTGCTCTCATATCTGGCTCGCTCGCTTGCTCTCTTGTCTGGCTTGCTCGCTAGCATATCTGGCTCACTCGCTTGCTCTCTTGTCTGGCTTGCTCTCTTATATGTCTCGCTCTCACATCTGGCTTGCTCGCTTGCTCGCATATCTGGCTCGCTCGCTTGCTCTCTTGTCTGGCTCGCTCTCTTATCTGGCTTGCTCGCTAGCATATCTAGCTCGCTCACTTGCTCTCTTGTCTGGCTTGCTCTCTTATCTGGCTCGCTCGCTCTCATATCTGGCTCGCTCGCTTGCTCTCATATCTGACTTTCTCGCTTGCTCTCTTGTCTGGTTCGCTCTCTTATCTGGCTCGCTCTCATATCTGGATTGCTCGCTTGCTCTCATATCTGGCTCGCTCGCTTGCTCTCTTGTCTGGCTCGCTCTCTTATCTGGCTTGCTCGCTAGCATATCTGGCTCGCTCGCTTGCTCTCTTGTCTGACTTGCTCTCTTATCTGTCTCGCTCTCACATCTGGCTTGCTCGCTTGCTCTCATATCTGGCTCGCTCGCTTGCTCTCTTGTCTGGCTTGCTCTCTTATCTGGCTCGCTGGCTC
Organism: Hyla sarda; assembly: GCF_029499605.1. NCBI lineage: Eukaryota > Metazoa > Chordata > Amphibia > Anura > Hylidae > Hyla > Hyla sarda. The sequence goes on from NW_026609166.1 coordinate 6,971, forward strand.
TCTTATCTGGCTCGCTCGCTTGCTCTCATGTCTGGCTCGCTCACTCTCATATCTGGCTTTCTCACTTGCTCTCTTGTCTGGTTCGCTCTCTTATCTGGCTTGCTCTCATATCTGGCTTGCTCGCTTGCTCTCATATCTGGCTCGCTGGCTTGCTCTCTTGTCTGGCTCGCTCGCATATCTGGCTCGCTCGCTCTCACATCTGGCTGGCTTGCTTGCTCTAATATCTGGCTCGCTCGCTTGCTCTCATATCTGGCTCGCTCGCTCTCACATCTGGTTCGCTCTCTTATCTGGCTCGCTCGCATATCTGGCTCGCTCTCACATCTAGCTGGCTCGCTTGCCCTCATATCTTGCTCGCTCGCTTGCTCTCTTGTCTGGCTCGCTCTCTTATCTAGCTAGCTCTCATATCTGGCTGGCTCACTTGCTCTCATTTCTGGCTCGCTCGCTTACTCTCATATCTGGCTCGCTCGCTTGCTCTCATATCTGGCTCTCTCGCTTGCTCTCTTGTCTGGCTCGCTCGCATATCTGGCTCGCTCGCTTGCTCTCTTGTCTTGCTCGCTCTCTTATCTGGCTCCCTCGCTCTCATATCTGGCTGGCTCGCTTGCTCTCATATCTGGCACGCTCGCTTGCTCTCATATCTGGCTCGCTCGCTCTCATTTCTGGCTCGCTCTCATATCTGGATCGCTCGCTTGCTCTCATATCTGGCTCGCTCGTTTGCTTAATTGTCTGGCTCGCTCTCTTATCTGCCTCGCTCTCTCTCACACATCTGGCTTGCTCGCTTGCTCTCATATCTGGCTCGCTCGCTTGCTCTCTTGTCTGGCTCGCTCTCTTATCTGGCTTGCTCGCATATCTGGCTCGCTCGCTCTCACATCTGGCTGGCTTGCTTGCTCTCATATCTGGCTCGCTCGCTTGCTCTCATATCTGGCTCGCTCGCTCTCAAGTCTGGCTCGCTCTCATATCTGGATCGCTCGCTTGCTCTCATATCTGGCTCGCTCGCTTGCTTAATTGTCTGGCTCGCTCTCTTATCTGCCTCGCTCTCTCTCACATCTGGCTTGCTCGCTTGCTCTCATATCTGGCTCGCTCGCTTGCTCTCTTGTCTGGTTCGCTCTCTTATCTGGCTCCCTCGCATATCTGGCTCGCTCGCTCTCAAATCTGGCTCGCTCGCTTGCTCTCATATCTGGCTAGTTCGCTTGCTCTCTTGTCTTGCTCGCTCTCTTATCTGGCTCGCTTGCTCTCATATCTGACTGGCTCGCTTGTTCTCATATCTGGCTCGCTCGCTTGCTCTCTTGTCTGGCTCGCTCTCTTATCTGGCTTGCTCGTTAGCATATCTGGCTCGCTCGCTTGCTCTCTTGTCTGGCTTGCTCTCTTATCTGGCTCGCTCGCTCTCATATCTGGCTCGCTCGCTTGCTCTCATGTCTGGCTCGCTCGCTCTCATATCTGGCTCGCTCGCTTTCTCTCATGTCTGGCTCGCTTGCTCTCATATCTGGCTTTCTCGCTTGCTCTCTTGTCTGGTTCGCTCTCTTATCTGGCTCGCTCTCATATCTGGCTTGCTCGCTTGCTCTCACATCTGGCTGGCTCGCTTGCTCTCATATCTGGCTCGCTCGCTCTCGTATCTGGCTCGCTCGCTTGCTCTCTTGTCTTGCTCGCTCTCTTATCTGGCTCGCTCGCTCTCATATCTGGCTGGCTCGCTTGCTCTCATATCTGGCTCGCTCGCTTGCTCGCTTGTCTGGCTCGCTCTCTTATCTGGCTTGCTCGCTAGAATATCTGGCTCGCACGCTTGCTCTCTTGTCTGGCTTGTTCTCTTATCTGGCTCGCTCGCTCTCATATCTGGCTCGCTCGCTTGCTCTCATGTCTGGCTCGCTCGCTCTCATATCTGGCTTTCTCGCTTGCTCTCTTGTCTGGCTCGCTCTCTTATCTGGCTCGCTCGCATATCTGGCTAGCTCGCTTGCTCTCTTGTCTTGCTCGCTCTCTTATCTGGCTCGCTCGCTCTCATATCTGGCTGGCTCGCTTGCTCTCATATCTGGCTTGCTCGCTTGCTCTCATATCTGGCTCGCTCGCTCTCATGTCTGGCTCGCTCTCATATCTGGATTGCTCGCTTGCTCTCATATCTGGCTCGCTCGCTTGCTTAATTGTCTGGCTCGCTCTCTTATCTGCCTCGCTCTCTCTCACATCTGGCTTGCTCGCTTGCTCTCATATCTGGCTCGCTCGCTCTCATGTCTGGCTCGCTCTCATATCTGGATTGCTCGCTTGCTCTCATATCTGGCTCGCTCGCTTGCTTAATTGTCTGGCTCGCTCTCTTATCTGCCTCGCTCACTCTCACATCTGGCTTGCTCGCTTGCTCTCATATCTGGCTCGCTCGCTTGCTCTCTTGTCTGGCTCGCTCTCTTATCTGGCTTGCTCGCTAGAAAATCTGTCTCGCACGCTTGCTCTCTTGTCTGGCTTGCTCTCTTATCTGGCTCGCTCGGTCTCATATCTGGCTCGCTCGCTTGCTCTCATGTCTGGCTCGCTCGCTCTCATATCTGGCTTTCTCGCTTGCTCTCTTGTCTGGCTCGCTCTCTTATCTGGCTCGCTCGCATATCTGGCTAGCTCGCTCACACATCTGGCTGGCTCGCTTGCTCTCATTTCTTGCTGGCTTGCTTGCTCTCATTTCTGGCTCGCTCGCTTGCTCTCATATCTGGCTCGCTTGCTTGCTCTCATATCTGGCTCGCTCGCTTGCTTAATTGTCTGGCTCGCTCTCTTATCTGCCTCGCTCTCTCTCACATCTGGCTTGCTCGCTTGCTCTCATATCTGGCTCGCTCGCTGCTCTCTTGTATGGCTTGCTCTCATATCTGGCTTGCTCGCTTGCTCTCATATCTGGCTCGATCGCTTGCTCTCTTGTCTGGCTCGCTCTCTTATCTGGCTCGCTCGCATATCTGGCTCGCTCGCTCTCACATCTGGCTGGCTTGCTTGCTCTCATATGTGGCTCGCTCGCTTGCTCTCATATCTGGCTCGCTCGCTTGCTCTTTTGTCTGGCTCGCTCTCTTATCTGGCTCGCTCGCATATCTGGCTCGCTCGCTCTCACATCGAGCTGGCTCGCTTGCTCTCATATCTGACTCGCTCGCTTGCTCTCTTGTCTGGCTCGCTCTCTTATCTGGCTTGCTCTCATATCTGGCTTGCTAGCTTGCTCTCATATCTGGCTCGCTCGCTTTCTCTCTTGTCTGTCTCGCTCTCTTTTATGGCTCGCTCACATATCTGGCTCGCTCGCTCTCAAATCTGGCTCGCTCGCTCTCAAATCTGGCTCGCTCGCTTGCTCTCATATCTGGCTTGCTCGCTTGCTCTCATATCCGGCTCGCTCGCTTGCTCTCATATCTGACTCGCTCGCTTGCTCTCTTGTCTGGCTCGCTCTCTTATCTGGCTCGCTCGCATATCTTTCTCGCTCGCTCTCAAATCTGGCTCGCTCGCTTGCTCTCATATCTGGCTAGTTCGCTTGCTCTCTTGTCTTGCTCGCTCTCTTATCTGTCTCGCTCGCTCTCATATCTGGCTGGCTCGCTTGCTCTCATATCTGGCTCGCTCGCTTGCTCGCTTGTCTGGCTCGCTCTCTTATCTGGCTTGCTCGCTAGAATATCTGGCTCGCACGCTTGCTCTCTTGTCTGGCTTGTTCTCTTATCTGGCTCGCTCGCTCTCATATCTGGCTCGCTCGCTTGCTCTCATGTCTGGCTCGCTCGCTCTCATATCTGGCTTTCTCGCTTGCTCTCTTGTCTGGCTCGCTCTCTTATCTGGCTCGCTCGCATATCTGGCTAGCTCGCTTGCTCTCTTGTCTTGCTCGCTCTCTTATCTGGCTCGCTTGCTCTCATATTTGGCTGGCTCGCTTGCTCTCATATCTGGCTTGCTCGCTTGCTCTCATATCTGGCTCGCTCGCTCTCATGTCTGGCTCGCTCTCATATCTGGATTGCTCGCTTGCTCTCATATCTGGCTCGCTCGCTTGCTTAATTGTCTGGCTCGCTCTCTTATCTGCCTCGCTCTCTCTCACATCTGGCTTGCTCGCTTGCTCTCATATCTGGCTCGCTCGCTCTCATGTCTGGCTCGCTCTCATATCTGGATTGCTCGCTTGCTCTCATATCTGGCTCGCTCGCTTGCTTAATTGTCTGGCTCGCTCTCTTTTCTGCCTCGCTCTCTCTCACATCTGGCTTGCTCGCTTGCTCTCATATCTGGCTCGCTCGCTTGCTCTCTTGTCTGGCTCGCTCTCTTATCTGGCTTGCTCGCTAGAAAATCTGTCTCGCACGCTTGCTCTCTTGTCTGGCTTGCTCTCTTATCTGGCTCGCTCGGTCTCATATCTGGCTCGCTCGCTTGCTCTCATGTCTGGCTTGCTCGCTCTCATATCTGGCTTTCTCGCTTGCTCTCTTGTCTGGCTCGCTCTCTTATCTGGCTCGCTCGCATATCTGGCTAGCTCGCTCTCACATCTGGCTGGCTCGCTTGCTCTCATATCTGGATTGCTCGCTTGCTCTCATATCTGGCTCGCTCGCTTGCTTAATTGTCTGGCTCGCTCTCTTATCTGCCTCGCTCTCTCTCACATCTGGCTTGCTCGCTTGCTCTCATATCTGGCTCGCTCGCTTGCTCTCTTGTCTGGCTCGCTCTCTTATCTGGCTTGCTCGCTAGAAAATCTGTCTCGCACGCTTGCTCTCTTGTCTGGCTTGCTCTCTTATCTGGCTCGCTCGGTCTCATATCTGGCTCGCTCGCTTGCTCTCATGTCTGGCTTGCTCGCTCTCATATCTGGCCTTCTCGCTTGCTCTCTTGTCTTGCTCGCTCTCTTATCTGGCTCGCTCGCATATCTGGCTAGCTCGCTCACACATCTGGCTGGCTCGCTTGCTCTCATTTCTGGCTGGCTTGCTTGCTCTCATTTCTGGCTCGCTCGCTTGCTCTCATATCTGGCTCGCTCGCTTGCTTAATTGTCTGGCTCGCTCTCTTATCTGGCTCGCTCTCTCTCACATCTGGCTTGCTCGCTTGCTCTCATATCTGGCTCGCTCGCTGCTCTCTTGTATGGCTTGCTCTCATATCTGGCTTGCTCGCTTGCTCTCATATCTGGCTCGATCGCTTGCTCTCTTGTCTGGCTCGCTCTCTTATCTGGCTCGCTCGCATATCTGGCTCGCTCGCTCTCACATCTGGCTGGCTTGCTTGCTCTCATATGTGGCTCGCTCGCTTGCTCTCATATCTGGCTCGCTCGCTTGCTCTTTTGTCTGGCTCGCTCTCTTATCTGGCTCGCTCGCATATCTGGCTCGCTCGCTCTCACATCAAGCTGGCTCGCTTGCTCTCATATCTGACTCGCTCGCTTGCTCTCTTGTCTGGCTCGCTCTCTTATCTGGCTCGCTCTCATATCTGGCTTGCTCTCATATCTGGCTCGCTCGCTTTCTCTCTTGTCTGTCTCGCTCTCTTTTATGGCTCGCTCACATATCTGGCTCGCTCGCTCTCAAATCTGGCTCGCTCGCTCTCAAATCTGGCTCGCTCGCTTGCTCTCATATCTGGCTTGCTCGCTTGCTCTCATATCCGGCTCGCTCGCTTGCTCTTATATCTGACTCGCTCGCTTGCTCTCTTGTCTGGCTCGCTCTCTTATCTGGCTCGCTCGCATATCTTTCTCGCTCGCTCTCAAATCTGGCTCGCTCGCTTGCTCTCATATCTGGCTAGTTCGCTTGCTCTCTTGTCTTGCTCGCTCTCTTATCTGGCTCGCTCGCTCTCATATCTGGCTGGCTCGCTTACTCTCATATCTGGCTCGCTCGCTTGCTCTCTTGTCTGGCTCGCTCTCTTATCTGGCTTGCTCGCTAGCATATCTGGCTCGCACGCTTGCTCTCTTGTCTGGCTTGCTCTCTTATCTGGCTCGCTCGGTCTCATATCTGGCTCGCTCGCTTGCTCTCACGTCTGGCTCGCTTGCTCTCTTATCTGGCTTTCTCGCTCGCTCTCTTATCTGGCTCGCTCGCATATCTGGCTCGCTCGCATATCTGGCTAGCTCGCTCTCACATCTGGCTGGCTCGCTTGCTCTCATTTCTGGCTGGCTCGCTTGCTCTCATTTCTGGCTCGCTCGCTTGCTCTCTTGTCTGGCTCGCTCTCATATCTGGCTAGCTCGCTTGCTCTCTTGTCTTGCTCGCTCTCTTATCTGGCTCGCTCGCTCTCATATCTGGCTGGCTCGCTTGCTCTCATATCTGGCTCGCTCGCTTGCTCTCATATCTGGCTCGCTTGCTCTCATATCTGGCTCGCTCGCTTGCTCTCTTGTCTGGCTCGCTCTCATATCTGGCTAGCTCGCTTGCTCTCTTGTCTGGCTTGCTCTCTTATCTGGCTCGCTGGCTCTCTTATCTTTCTCGCTCGCTTGCTCTCATGTCTGGCTCGCTCACTCTCATATCTGGCTTTCTCACTTGCTCTCTTGTCTGGTTCGCTCTCTTATCTGGCTTGCTCTCATATCTGGCTTGCTCGCTTGCTCTCATATCTGGCTCGCTGGCTTGCTCTCTTGTCTGGCTCGCTCGCATATCTGGCTCGCTCGCTCTCACATCTGGCTGGCTTGCTTGCTCTAATATCTGGCTCGCTCGCTTGCTCTCATATCTGGCTCGCTCGCTCTCACATCTGGTTCGCTCTCTTATCTGGCTCGCTCGCATATCTGGCTCGCTCGCTCTCACATCTAGCTGGCTCGCTTGCCCTCATATCTGGCTCGCTCGCTTGCTCTCTTGTCTGGCTCGCTCTCTTATCTAGCTAGCTCTCATATCTGGCTGGCTCATTTGCTCTCATTTCTGGCTCGCTCGCTTGCTCTCATATCTGGCTCGCTCGCTTGCTCTCATATCTGGCTCTCTCGCTTGCTCTCTTGTCTGGCTCGCTCGCATATCTGGCTCGCTCGCTTGCTCTCTTGTCTTGCTCGCTCTCTTATCTGGCTCGCTCGCTCTCATATCTGGCTGGCTCGCTTGCTCTCATATCTGGCACGCTCGCTTGCTCTCATATCTGGCTCGCTCGCTCTCATTTCTGGCTCGCTCTCATATCTGGATCGCTTGCTTGCTCTCATATCTGGCTCGCTCGTTTGCTTAATTGTCTGGCTCGCTCTCTTATCTGCCTCGCTCTCTCTCACATCTGGCTTGCTCGCTTGCTCTCATATCTGGCTCGCTCGCTTGCTCTCTTGTCTGGCTCGCTCTCTTATCTGGCTTGCTCGCATATCTGGCTCGCTCGCTCTCACATCTGGCTGGCTTGCTTGCTCTCATATCTGGCTCGCTCGCTTGCTCTCATATCTGGCTCGCTCGCTCTCAAGTCTGGCTCGCTCTCATATCTGGATCGCTCGCTTGCTCTCATATCTGGCTCGCTCGCTTGCTTAATTGTCTGGCTCGCTCTCTTATCTGCCTCGCTCTCTCTCACATCTGGCTTGCTCGCTTGCTCTCATATCTGGCTCGCTCACTTGCTCTCTTGTCTGGTTCGCTCTCTTATCTGGCTCCCTCGCATATCTGGCTCGCTCGCTCTCAAATCTGGCTCGCTCGCTTGCTCTCATATCTGGCTAGTTCGCTTGCTCTCTTGTCTTGCTCGCTCTCTTATCTGGCTCGCTTGCGCTCATATCTGGCTGGCTCGCTTGCTCTCATATCTGGCTCGCTCGCTTGCTCTCTTGTCTGGCTCGCTCTCTTATCTGGCTTGCTCGCTAGCATATCTGGCTCGCTCGCCTGCTCTCTTGTCTGGCTTGCTCTCTTATCTGGCTCGCTCACTCTCATATCTGGCTCGCTCGCTTGCTCTCATGTCTGGCTCGCTCGCTCTCATATCTGGCTCGCTCGCTTTCTCTCATGTCTGGCTCGCTTGCTCTCATATCTGGCTTTCTCGCTTGCTCTCTTGTCTGGTTCGCTCTCTTATCTGGCTCGCTCTCATATCTGGCTTGCTCGCTTGCTCTCATATCACGCTCGCTCGCTTGCTTTCTTGTCTGGCTCGCTCGCATATCTGGCTCGCTCGCTCTCACATCTGGCTGGCTCGCTTGCTCTCATATCTGGCTCGCTCGCTCTCGTATCTGGCTCGCTCGCTTGCTCTCTTGTCTTGCTCGCTCTCTTATCTGGCTCGCTCGCTCTCATATCTGGCTGGCTCGCTTTCTCTCATATCTGGCTCGCTCGCTTGCTCGCTTGTCTGGCTCGCTCTCTTATCTGGCTTGCCCGCTAGAATATCTGGCTCGCACGCTTGCTCTCTTGTCTGGCTTGTTCTCTTATCTGGCTCGCTCGCTCTCATATCTGGCTCGCTCGCTTGCTCTCATGTCTGGCTCGCTCGCTCTCATATCTGGCTTTCTCGCTTGCTCTCTTGTCTGGCTCGCTCTCTTATCTGGCTCGCTCGCATATCTGGCTATCTCGCTTGCTCTCTTGTCCTGCTCGCTCTCTTATCTGGCTCGCTCGCTCTCATATCTGGCTGGCTCGCTTGCTCTCATATCTGGCTTGCTCGCTTGCTCTCATATCTGGCTCGTTCGCTCTCATGTCTGGTTCGCTCTCATATCTGGATTGCTCGCTTGCTCTCATATCTGGCTCGCTCGCTTGCTTAATTGTCTGGCTCGCTCTCTTATCTGCCTCGCTCTCTCTCACATCTGGCTTGCTCGCTTGCTCTAATATCTGGCTCGCTCGCTCTCATGTCTGGCTCGCTCTCATATCTGGATTGCTCGCTTGCTCTCATATCTGGCTCGCTCGCTTGCTTAATTGTCTGGCTCGCTCTCTTATCTGCCCCGCTCTCTCTCACATCTGGCTTGCTCGCTTGCTCTCATATCTGGCTCGCTCGCTTGCTCTCTTGTCTGGCTCGCTCGCTCTCATGTCTGACTCGCTCTTATATCTGGATCGCTCGCTTGCTCTCATATCTGGCTCGCTTGCTTGCTTAATTGTCTGGCTCGCTCTCTTATCTGCCTCGCTCTCTCTCACATCTGGCTTGCTCGCTTGCTCTCATATCTGGCTCGCTCGCTTGCTCTCTTGTCTGGCTCGCTCTCTTATCTGGCTTGCTCGCTAGAATATCTGGCTCGCACGCTTGCTCTCTTGTCTGGCCTGCTCTCTTATCTGGCTCGCTCGCTCTCATATCTGGCTTTCTCGCTTGCTCCCTTGTCTGGCTCGCTCTCTTATCTGGCTCGCTCGCATATCTGGCTAGCTCGCTCTCACATCTGGCTGGCTCGCTTGCTCTCATTTCTGGCTGGCTCGCTTGCTCTCATTTCTGGCTCGCTCGCTTGCTCTCTTGTCTGGCTCGCTCTCATATCTGGCTAGCTCGCTTGCTCTCTTGTCTTGCTCGCTCTCTTATCTGGCTCGCTCGCTCTCATATCTGGCTGGCTCGCTTGCTCTCATATCTGGCTCGCTCGCTTGCTCTCATATCTGGCTCGCTTGCTCTCATATCTGGCTCCCTCGCTTGCTCTCATATCTGGCTCGCTCGCTTGCTCTCTTGTCTGGCTCGCTCTCTTATCTGGCTTGCTCGGTACATATCTGGCTCGCTCGCTTGCAAATCTGGCTCGCTCGCTCTCAAATCTGGCTCGCTCGCTTGCTCTCATATCTGGCTTGCTAGCTTGCTCTCATATCCAGCTCGCTCGCTTGCTCTCATATCTGGCTCGCTCGCTTGCTCTCTTGTGTGGCTCGCTCTCTTATCTGGCTCGCTCACATATCTGGCTAGCTCGCTCTCACATCTGGCTGGCTCGCTTGCTCTCATTTCTGGCTCGCTTGCTCTCATATCTGGCTCCCTCGCTTGCTCTCATATCTGGCTCGCTCGCTTGCTCTCTTGTCTGGCTCGCTCTCTTATCTGGCTTGCTCGGTACATATCTGGCTCGCTCGCTTGCAAATCTGGCTCGCTCGCTCTCAAATCTGGCTCGCTCGCTTGCTCTCATATCTGGCTTGCTAGCTTGCTCTCATATCCGGCTCGCTCGCTCGCTCTCAAATCTGGCTTGCTCGCTTGCTCTCATATCTGGCTAGTTCGCTTGCTCTTTTGTCTTGCTCGCTCTCTAATCTGGCTTGCTCGCTCTCATATCTGGCTGGCTCGCTTGCTCTCATATCTTGCTCGCTCGCTTGCTCTCTTGTCTGGCTCGCTCTCTTATCTGGCTTGCTCGCTAGCATATCTGGCTCGCTCGCTTGCTATCTTGTCTGGCTTGCTCTCTTATCTGGCTCGCTCGCTTGCTCTCATGTCTGGCTCGCTCGCTCTCATATCTGGCTCGCTCGCTTGCTCTCATGTCTGGCTCGCTCGCTCTCATATCTGGCTTTCTCGCTTGCTCTCTTGTCTGGTTCGCTCTCTTATCTGGCTCGCTCTCATATCTGGATTGCTCGCTTGCTCTCATATCTGGCTCGCTCGCTTGCTCTCTTGTCTGGCTCGCTCTCTTATCTGGCTTGCTCGCTAGCATATCTGGCTCGCTCGCTTGCTCTCTTGTCTGACTTGCTCTCTTATCTGTCTCGCTCTCACATCTGGCTTGCTCGCTTGCTCTCATATCTGGCTCGCTCGCTTGCTCACTTGTCTGGCTTGCTCTCTTATCTGGCTCGCTGGCTCTCTTATGTGGCTCGCTCGCTTGCTCTCATGTCTGGCTCGCTCACTCTCATATCTGGCTTTCTCGCTTGCTCTCTTGTCTGGTTCGCTCTCTTATCTGGCTCGCTCTCATATCTGGCTTGCACGCTTGCTCTCCTATCTGGCTCGCTCGCATATCTGGCTCGCTCGCTCTCACATCTGGCTGGCTTGCTTGCTCTAATATATGGCTCGCTCGCTTGCTCTCATATCTGGCTCGCTCGCTCGCTCTCACATCTGGTTCGCTCTCTTATCTGGCTCGCTCGCATATCTGGCTCACTCGCTCTCACATCTAGCTGGCTCGCTTGCTCTCATATCTGGCTTGCTCGCTTGCTCTCTTGTCTGGCTCGCTCTCTTATCTGGCTAGCTCTCATATCTGGCTGGCTCACTTGCTCTCATTTCTGGCTCGCTCGCTTGCTCTCATATCTGGCTCGCTCGCTTGCTATCATATCTGGCTCTCTCACTTGCTCTCTTGTCTGGCTCGCTCGCATATCTGGCTCGCTCGCTTGCTCTCTTGTCTTGCTCGCTCTCTTATCTGGCTCGCTCGCTCTCATATCTGGCTGGCTCGCTTGCTCTCATATCTGGCTCGCTCGCTTGCTCTCATATCTGGCTCGCTCGCTCTCATGTCTGGCTCGCTCTCATATCTGGCTCGCTCGCTTGCTCTCTTGTCTGGCTCGCTCTCTTACCTGGCTAGCTCTCATATCTGGCTGGCTCACTTGCTCTCATTTCTGGCTCGCTCGCTTGCTCTCATATCTGGCTCGCTCGCTTGCTCTCATATCTGGCTCTCTCGCTTGCTCTCTTGTCTGGCTCGCTCGCATATCTGGCTCGCTCGCTTGCTCTCTTGTCTTGCTCGCTCTCTTATCTGGCTCGCTCTCATATCTGGCTGGCTCGCTTGCTCTCATATCTGGCTCGCTCGCTTGCTCTCATATCTGGCTCTTTCGCTCTCATGTCTGGCTCGCTCTCATATCTGGATCGCTCGCTTGCTCTAATATCTGGCTCGCTCGCTTGCTTAATTGTCTGGCTCGCTCTCTTATCTGCCTCGCTCTCTCTCACATCTGGCTTGCTCGCTTGCTCTCATATCTGGCTCGCTCGCTTGCTCTCTTGTATGGCTCGCTCTCTTATCTGGCTTGCTCGCATATCTGGCTCGCTCGCTCTCACATCTGGCTGGCTTGCTTGCTCTCATATCTGGCTCGCTCGCTTGCTCTCATATCTGGCTCGCTCGCTCTCATGTCTGGCTCGCTCTCATATCTGGATCGCTCGCTTGCTCTCATATCTGGCTCGCTCGCTTGCTTAATTGTCTGGCTCGCTCTCTTATCTGCCTCGCTCTCTCTCACATCTGGCTTGCTCGCTTGCTCTCATATCTGGCTCGCTCGCTTGCTCTCTTGTCTGGGCCGCTCTCTTATCTGGCTTGCGCTCATATCTGGCTTGCTAGCTTGCTCTCATATCTGACTCGCTCGCTTGCTCTCTTGTCTGGCTCGCTCTCTTATCTGGTTCACTCGCATATCTGGCTCGCTCGCTCTCAAGTCTGGCTCGCTCGCTTACTCTCATATCTGGCTAGCTCTCTTGCTCTCTTGTCTTGCTCGCTCTCTTATCTGGCTCGCTCGCTCTCATATCTGGCTGGCTCGCTTGCTCTCATATCTGGCTAGCTCGCTTGCTCTCATATCTGGGTCGCTCGCTCTCATGTCTGGCTTGCTCGCATATCTGGATCGCTTGCTTGCTCTCATATCTGGCTCGCTCGCTTGCTTAATTGTCTGGCTCGCTCTCTTATCTGTCTCGCTCTCTCTCACATCTGGCTTGCTCGCTGCTCTCTTATCTGTCTCGCTATTACATCTGGCTCGCTCGCTTGCTCTCATATCTGGCTCGCTCGCTTGCTCTCTTGTCTGGCTCGCTCTCTTATCTGGCTTGCTTGCATATCTTGCTCGCTCGCTCTCATATCTGGCTCGCTCGCTGCTCTCTTATCTGTCTCGCTATTACATCTGGCTCGCTCACTTGCTCTCATATCTGGCTCGCTCGCTTGCTCTCTTGTCTGGCTCGCTCTCTTATCTGGCTTGCTTGCATATCTTGCTCGCTCGCTCTCACATCTGGCTCGCTCGCTTGCTCTCAAATCTGGCTCGATCGCTTGCTCTCCTGTCTGGCTCGCTCTCTTATCTGGCTTGCTCGCTAGCATATCTGGCTCGCTCGCTTGCTCTCTTGTATGGCTTGCTCTCTTATCTGGCTCGCTCGCTCTCATATCTGGCTCGCTCGCTTGCCCTCATGTCTGGCTCGCTCTCATATCTGGCTTTCTCGCTTGCTCTCTTGTCTGGTTCGCACTCTTATCTGGCTCGCTCTCATATCTGGCTTGCTCGCTTTCTCTCATATCTGGCTCGATTGCTTGCTCTCTTGTCTGGCTCGCTCTCTTATCTGGCTCGCTTGCATATCTGGCTCACTCGCTCTCACATCTGGCTGGCTCACTTGCTCTCATATCTGGCTCGCTCGCTTGCTCTCATATCTGGCTTTCTCGCTTGCTCTCTTGTCTGGTTCGCTCTCTTATCTGGCTCGCTATCATATCTGGCTTGCTCGCTTGCTCTCATATCTGGCTCGCTCGCTTGATCTCTTGTCTGGCTCGCTCTCTTATCTGGCTCGCTCGCTCTCATTTCTGGTTCGCTCGCTTGCTCTCATGTCTGGCTCGCTCGCTTGCTCTCATGTCTGGCTCGCTCGCTCTCATATCTGGCTTTCTCGCTTGCTCTCTTGTCTGGTTCGCTCTCTTATCTGTCTCGCTCTCATATCTGGATTGATCGCTTGCTCTTATATCTGGCTCGCTCGCTTGCACTCATATCTGGCTCGCTCGCATGCTCTCTTGTCTGGCTCGCTCTCTTATCTGGCTCACTCGCATATCTGGCTCGCTCGCTCTTAAATCTGGCTCGCTCGCTTGCTCTCATATCTGGCTAGCTCGCTTGCTCTCTTGTCTTGCTCGCTCTCGTATCTGGCTAGCTCGCTTGCTCTCTTGTCTTGCTCGTTCTCTTATCTGGCTCGCTTGCTCTCATATCTGGCTGGCTCGCTTGCTCTCATATCTGGCTCGCTCGCTTGCTCTCATATCTGGCTCGCTCGCTCTCATATCTGGCTCGCTCTCATATCTGGATCGCTCGCTTGCTCTCATATCTGGCTCGCTCGCTTACTTAATTGTCTGGCTCGCTCTCTTATCTGCCTCGCTCTCTCTCACATCTGGCTTGCTCGCTTACTCTCATATCTGGCTCGCTCGCTGCTCTCTTGTCTGGCTCGCTCTCTTGTCTGGCTTGCTCTCATATCTGGTTCGCTCGCTTGCTCTCTTGTCTGGCTCGCTCCCTTATCTGGCTTGCTCGCTATCATATCTGGCTCGCTTGCTTGCTCTCTTGTCTGACTTGCTCTCTTATCTGTCTCGCTCTCTCATCTGGCTCGCTCGCTTGCTCTCATATCTGGTTCGCTCGCTTGCTCTCTTGTCTGGCTCGCTCTCTTATCTGGCTTGCTCACTATCATATCTGGCTCGCTCGCTTGCTCTCTTGTCTGACTTGCTCTCTTATCTGTCTCGCTCTCACATCTGGCTCGCTCGCTTGCTCTCATATCTGGCTCGCTCGCATGCTCTCTTGTCTGGTTCGCTCTCTTATCTGGCATGCTCTCATATCTGGCTTGCTCACTTGCTCTCATATCTGTCTCGCTCGCTTGCTCTCATATCTGGCTCGCTCGCTTGCTCTCTTGTCTGGCTCGCTCTCTTATCTGGTTCACTCGCATATCTGGCTCGCTCGCTCTGAAATCTGGCTCGCTCGCTTGCTCTCATATCTGGCTAGCTCGCTTGCTCTCTTGTCTTGCTCGCTCTCTTATCTGGCTCGCTCGCTCTCATATCTGGCTGGCTCGCTTGCTCTCATATCCGGCTCGCTCGCTTGCTCTCATATCTGGGTTGCTCGCTCTCATGTCTGGCTTGCTCGCATATCTGGATCGCTTGCTTGCTCTCATATCTGGCTCGCTCGCTTGCTTAATTGTCTGGCTCGCTCTCTTATCTGTCTCGCTCTCTCTCACATCTGGCTTGCTCGCTTGCTCTCATATCTGGCTCGCTCGCTGCTCTCTTATCTGGCTCGCTATTACATCTGGCTCGCTCGCTTGCTCTCATATCTGGCTCGCTCGCTTGCTCTCTTGTCTGGCTCGCTCTCTTATCTGGCTTGCTTGCATATCTTGCTCGCTCGCTCTCACATCTGGCTCGCTCGCTTGCTCTCATATCTGGTTCGCTCGCTTGCTCTCTTGTCTGGCTCGCTCTCTTATCTGGCTCGCTCTCATATCTGGCTAGCTCGCTCGCTCTCTTATCTGGCTCGCTCTCATATCTGGCTGGCTCGCTTGCTCTCATATCTGGCTCGCTCGCTCTCATGCCTGGCTCGCTCGCATATCTGGATCGCTCGCTTGCTCTCATATCTGGCTCGCTCGCTTGCTCAAATATCTGGCTCGCTCGCTTGCTCTCTTGTCTGGCTCGCTCTCTTATCTGGCTCGCTCGCTAGCATATCTGGCTCGCTCGCTTGCTCTCTTGTCTGGCTTGCTCTCTTATCTGGCTCCCTCACTCTCACATCTGTCTCGCTCGCTTGCTCTCTTGTCTGGTTTGCTCTTTTATCTGGCACGCGCTCATATTTGGCTTGCTCGCTTGCTCTCATATCTGTCTCGCTCGTTTGCTTTCATATGTGGCTCGCTCTCGCTCAAATATCTGGCTCACTCGCTTGCTCTCTTGTCTGGCTCGCTCTCTTATCTGGCTCGCTTGCTAGCATATCTGGCCCGCTCGCTTGCTCTCTTGTCTGGCTTGCTCTCTTATCTGGCTCGCTCGCTCTCATATCTTGCTCGCTCGCTTGCTCTGATGTCTGGCACGCTCACTCTCATATCTGGCTTGCTCGCTTGCTCTCATGTCTGGCTCGCTCGCTCTCATATCTGGCTCGCTCGCTTGCTCTCATGTCTGGCTCGCTCGCTCTCATATCTGGCTCGCTCGCTTGCTCTCTTATCTGGCTCGCTCTCTTATCTGGCTCGCTCGCAAATCTGGCTAGCCCTTTCTCATATCTGGCTCGCTCGCTTGCTCTAATGTTTGGCTCGCTTGTTCTCATATCTGGCTCGCTCACTCACATATCTGGCTTGCTCGCTTGCTCTCATGTCTGGCTCGCTCGCTCTCATATCTGTCTCACTCGCTTGCTCTCTTGTCTGGTTCGCTCTCTTATCTGGCACGCTCTCATATCTGGCTTGCTCGCTTGCTCTCATATCTGTCTCACTCGCTTGCTCTCATATCTGGCTCGCTCGCTTGCTCAATTATCTGGCTCGCTTGCTTGCTCTCTTGTCTGGCTCGCTCTCTTATCTGGCTCGCTCGCTAGCATATCTGGCTCGCTCGCTTGCTCTCTTGTCTGGCTTGCTCTCTTATCTGGCTCCCTCGCTCTCATATCTTGCTTGCTCGCTTACTCTCATGTCTGGCACGCTCACCCTCATATCTGGCTTGCTCGCTTGCTCTCATGTTTGGCTCGCTCCCTCTCATATTTGGTTCGCTCGCTTGCTCTCATGTCTGGCTCACTCGCTCTCATATCTGGCTCGCTTGCTTGCTCTCTTGTCTGGCTCTCTCTCTTATATGGCTCGCTAGCTCGCATATCTGGCTCACTCGCTTGCTCTCATATCTGGCTCGCTCACTTGCTCTTATATCTGGCTCATTTGCATGCGCTCTTGTCTGGCTCGCTCTCTTATCTGGCTCGCTCGCTTGCAAATCTGGCTAGCTCGCTCTCATATCTGGCTCGCTCGCTTGCTCTCATGTTTGGCTCGCTTGCTCTCATATCTGGCTCGCTCGCTCACATACCTGGCTTGCTCGCTTGCTCTCATGTTTGGCTCGCTCGCTCTCATATCTGGCTCGCTCGCTTGCTCTCTTGTCTGGCTCGCTCTCTTATCTGGCTCTCTCGCTCGCATATTTGGCTCGCTCGCTCTCATATCTTACTCGCTCGCTCTCATGTCTGGCTCGCTCGCTCTCATATCTGGCTTTATCACTTGCTCTCTTGTCTGGTTCGCTCTCTTATCTGGCTCGCTCTCAAATCTGGCTTGCTCGCTTGCTCTCATATCTGGCTCGTTCGCTTGCTCTCTTGTCTGGCTCGCTCTCTTATTTGGCTCGCTCGCATATCTGGCTCGCTCGCTCTAACATCTGGTTGGCTCGATTGCTCTCATATCTGGCTCGCTCGCTCTCATATCTGGCTCGCTCGCTTGCTCTCTTGTCTGGTTCGCTCTCTTATCTGACTCGCTCTCATATCTGACTTGCTCGCTTGCTCTCATATCTAGCTCACTCGCTTGTTCTCATATATGGCTCGCTCGCTTGCTCTCTTGTCTGGCTCGCTCTCTTAACTGGCTCGCTCGCATATCTGGCTCGCTCGCTCTCAAATCTGGCTGGCTCGCTTGCTCTCATATCTGGCTCGCTCGCTTGCTTAATTGTCTGGCTCGCTCTCTTATCTGCCTCGCTCTCTCTCACATCTGGCTTGCTCGCTTGCTCTCATATCTGGCTCGCTCGCTGCTCTCTTATCTGGCTCGCTCTCTTGTCTGGCTCGCTCTCTTATCTGGCTCGCTCGCATATCTTGCTCGCTCGCTCTCACATCTGGCTCGCTTGCTTGCTCTCATATCTGGTTCGCTCGCTTGCTCTCTTGTCTGGCTCGCTCCCTTATCTGGCTTGCTCGCTATCATATTTGGCTCGCTTGCTTGCTCTCTTGTCTGACTTGCTCTCTTATCTGTCTCGCTCTCTCATCTGGCTCGCTCGCTTGCTCTCATATCTGGTTCGCTCGCTTGCTCTCTTGTCTGGCTCGCTCTCTTATCTGGCTTGCTCACTATCATATCTGGCTCGCTCGCTTGCTCTCTTGTCTGAATTGCTCTCTTATCTGTCTCGCTCTCACATCTGGCTCGCTCGCTTGCTCTCATATCTGGCTCGCTCGCATGCTCTCTTGTCTGGTTCGCTCTCTTATCTGGCATGCTCTCATATCTGGCTTGCTCACTTGCTCTCATATCTGTCTCGCTCGCTTGCTCTCATATCTGGCTCGCTCGCTTGCTCTCTTGTCTGGCTCGCTCTCTTATCTGGTTCACTCGCATATCTGGCTCGCTCGCTCTGAAATCTGGCTCGCTCGCTTGCTCTCATATCTGGCTAGCTCGCTTGCTCTCTTGTCTTGCTCGCTCTCTTATCTGGCTCGCTCGCTCTCATATCTGGCTGGCTGGCTTGCTCTCATATCTGGCTCGCTCGCTTGCTCTCATATCTGGGTCGCTCGATCTCATGTCTGGCTTGCTCGCATATCTGGATCGCTTGCTTGCTCTCATATCTGGCTCGCTCGCTTGCTTAATTGTCTGGCTCGCTCTCTTATCTGTCTCGCTCTCTCTCACATCTGGCTTGCTCGCTTGCTCTCATATCTGGCTCGCTCGCTGCTCTCTTATCTGTCTCGCTATTACATCTGGCTCGCTCGCTTGCTCTCATATCTGGCTCGCTCGCTTGCTCTCTTGTCTGGCTCGCTCTCTAATCTGGCTTGCTTGCATATCTTGCTCACTCGCTCTCACATCTGGCTCGCTCGCTTGCTCTCTTGTCTGGCTCGCTCTCTTATCTGGCTCGCTCTCATATCTGGCTAGCTCGCTCGCTCTCTTATCTGGCTCGCTCTAATATCTGGCTGGCTCGCTTGCTCTCATATCTGGCTCGCTCGCTCTCATGCCTGGCTCGCTCGCATATCTGGATCGCTCGCTTGCTCTCATATCTGGCTCGCTCGCTTGCTCAAATATCTGGCTTGCTCGCTTGCTCACTTGTCTGGCTCGCTCTCTTATCTGGCTCGCTCGCTAGCATATCTGGCTCGCTCGCTTGCTCTCTTGTCTGGCTTGCTCTCTTATCTGCCTCCCTCACTCTCACATCTGTCTCGCTCGCTTGCTCTCTTGTCTGGTTTGCTCTTTTATCTGGCACGCGCTCATATCTGGCTTGCTCGCTTGCTCTCATATCTGTCTCGCTCGCTTGCTTTCATATGTGGCTCGCTCTCGCTCAAATATCTGGCTCACTCGCTTGCTGTCTTGTCTGGCTCGCTCTCTTATCTGGCTCGCTCGCTAGCATATCTGGCTCGCTCGCTTGCTCTCTTGTCTGGCTCGCTCTCTTATCTGGCTCGCTTGCTAGCATATCTGGCCCGCTCGCTTGCTCTCTTGTCTGGCTTGCTCTCTTATCTGGCTCGCTCGCTCTCATATCTTGCTCGCTCGCTTGCTCTGATGTCTGGCACGCTCACTCTCATATCTGGCTTGCTCGCTTGCTCTCATGTCTGGCTCGCTCGCTCTCATATCTGGCTCGCTCGCTTGCTCTCTTGTCTGGCTCGCTCTCATATCTGGCTCGCTCGCTTGCTCTAATGTTTGGCTCGCTTGTTCTCATATCTGGCTCGCTCGCTCACATACCTGGCTTGCTCGCTTGCTCTCATGTCTGGCTCGCACGCTCTCATATCTGGTTCGATCGCTTGCTCTCTTGTCTGGCTCGCTCCCTTATCTGGCTTGCTCGCTATCATATCTGGCTCGCTTGCTTGCTCTCTTGTCTGACTTGCTCTCTTATCTGTCTCGCTCTCTCATCTGGCTCGCTCGCTTGCTCTTATATCTGGTTCGCTCGCTTGCTCTCTTGTCTGGCTCGCTCTCTTATCTGGCTTGCTCACTATCATATCTGGCTCGCTCGCTTGCTCTCTTGTCTGACTTGCTCTCTTATCTGTCTCGCTCTCACATCTGGCTCGCTCGCTTGCTCTCATATCTGGCTCGCTCGCGTGCTCTCTTGTCTGGTTCGCTCTCTTATCTGGCATGCTCTCATATCTGGCTTGCTCACTTGCTCTTATATCTGTCTCGCTCGCTTGCTCTCATATCTGGCTCGCTCTCTTATCCGGTTCACTCGCATATCTGACTCGCTCGCTCTGAAATCTGGCTCGCTCGCTTGCTCTCATATCTGGCTAGCTCGCTTGCTCCCTTGTCTTGCTCGCTCTCTTATCTGGCTCGCTCGCTCTCATATCTGGCTGGCTCGCTTGCTCTCATATCTGGCTCGCTCGCTTGCTCTCATATCTGGGTCACTCGATCTCATGTCTGGCTTGCTCACTTGCTCTCATATCTGTCTCGCTCGCTTGCTCTCATATCTGGCTCGCTCTCTTATCTGGTTCACTCGCATATCTGGCTCGCTCGCTCTGAAATCTGGCTCGCTCGCTTGCTCTCATATCTGGCTAGCTCGCTTGCTCACTTGTCTTGCTCGCTCTCTTATCTGGCTCGCTCGCTCTCATATTTGGCTGGCTCGCTTGCTCTCATATCTGGTTCGATCGCTTGCTCTCTTGTCTGGCTCGCTCCCTTATCTGGCTTGCTCGCTATCATATCTGGCTCGCTTGCTTGCTCTCTTGTCTGACTTGCTCTCTTATCTGTCTCGCTCTCTCATCTGGCTCGCTCGCTTGCTCTCATATCTGGTTCGCTCGCTTGCTCTCTTGTCTGGCTCGCTCTCTTATCTGGCTTGCTCACTATCATATCTGGCTCGCTCGCTTGCTCTCTTGTCTGACTTGCTCTCTTATCTGTCTCGCTCTCACATCTGGCTCGCTCGCTTGCTCTCATATCTGGCTCGCTCGCATGCTCTCTTGTCTGGTTCGCTCTCTTATCTGGCATGCTCTCATATCTGGCTTGCTCACTTGCTCTCATATCTGTCTCGCTCGCTTGCTCTCATATCTGGCTCGCTCTCTTATCTGGTTCACTCGCATATCTGGCTCGCTCGCTCTGAAATCTGGCTCGCTCGCTTGCTCTCATATCTGGCTAGCTCGCTTGCTCCCTTGTCTTGCTCGCTCTCTTATCTGGCTCGCTCGCTCTCATATCTGGCTGGCTCGCTTGCTCTCATATCTGGCTCGCTCGCTTGCTCTCATATCTGGGTCACTCGATCTCATGTCTGGCTTGCTCGCATATCTGGATCGCTTGCTTGCTCTCATATCTGGCTCGCTCGCTTGCTTAATTGTCTGGCTTGCTCTCTTATCTGTCTCTCTCTCTCTCACATCTGGCTTGCTCGCTTGCTCTCATATCTGGCTCGCTCGCTGCTCTCTTATCTGTCTCGCTATTACATCTGGCTCGCTCGCTTGCTCTCATATCTGGCTCGCTCGCTTGCTCTCTTGTCTGGCTCGCTCTCTTATCTGGCTTGCTTGCATATCTTGCTCGCTCGCTCTCACATCTGGCTCGCTCGCTTGCTCTCATATCTGGCTCGCTCGCTTGCTCTCTTGTCTGGCTCGCTCTCTTATCTGGCTCGCTCTCATATCTGGCTAGCTCGCTCGCTCTCTTATCTGGCTCGCTCTCATATCTGGCTGGCTCGCTTGCTCTCATATCTGGCTCGCTCGCTCTCATGCCTGGCTCGCTCGCATATCTGGATCGCTCGCTTGCTCTCATATCTGGCTCGCTTGCTTGCTCTCTTGTCTGGCTCTCTCTCTTATATGGCTCGGTAGCTCGCATATCTGGCTCACTCGCTTGCTCTCATATCTGGCTCGCTCACTTGCTCTTATATCTGGCTCATTTGCATGCGCTCTTGTCTGGCTCGCTCTCTTATCTGGCTCGCTCGCTTGCAAATCTGGCTAGCTCGCTCTCATATCTGGCTCGCTCGCTTGCTCTCATGTTTGGCTCGCTTGCTCTCATATCTGGCTCGCTCGCTCACATACCTGGCTTGCTCGCTTGCTCTCATGTCTGGCTCGCTCGCTCTCATATCTGGCTCGCTCGCTTGCTCTCTTGTCTGGCTCGCTCTCTTATCTGGCACTCTCGCTCGCATATTTGGCTCGCTCGCTCTCATATCTTACTCGCTCGATCTCATGTCTGGCTCGCTCGCTCTCATATCTGGCTTGCTCGCTTGCTCTCATATCTGGCTAGCTCGCTTGCTCTCATATCTGGCTCGCTCGCTTGCTCTCTTGTCTGGCTCGCTCTTTTATCTGGCTCGCTCGCTCTCATATCTGGCTCGCTTGCTCTCATGTCTGGCTCGCTCGCTCTCATATTTGGCTCGCTCGCTTGCTCTCATGTCTGGCTCGCTCGCTCTCATATCTGGCTTTATCACTTGCTCTCTTGTCTGGTTCGCTCTCTTATCTGGCTCGCTCTCAAATCTGGCTTGCTCGCTTGCTCTCATATCTGGCTCGCTCGCTTGCTCTCTTGTCTGGCTCGCTCTCTTATTTGGCTCGCTCGCATATCTGGCTCGCTCGCTCTAACATCTGATTGGCTTGATTGCTCTCATATCTGGCTCGCTCGCTCTCATATCTGGCTCGCTCGCTTGCTCTCTGGTCTGGTTCGCTCTCTTATCTGACTCGCTCTCATATCTGACTTGCTCGCTTGCTCTCATATCTGGCTCGCTCGCTTGTTCTCATATATGGCTCGCTCGCTTGCTCTCTTGTCTGGCTCGCTCTCTTATCTGGCTCGCTCGCATATCTGGCTCGCTCGCTCTCATATCTGGCTCGCTCGCTTGCTCTCATATCTGGCTCGCTCGCTCTCATGTCTGGCTCGCTCTCATATCTGGATTGCTCGCTTTCTTAATTGTCTGGCTCGCTCTCTTATCTGCCTCGCTCTCTTTCACATCTGGCTTGCTCGCTTGCTCTCATATCTGGCTCGTTCGCTGCTCTCTTGTCTGGCTCGCTCTCTTATCTGGCTCGCTCGCATATCTTGCTTGCTTGCTCTCACATCTGGCTCGCTCGCTTGCTCTCATATCTGGTTCGCTCGCTTGCTCCCTTGTCTGGCTCGCTCTCTTATCTGGCTTGCTCGCTAGCATATCTGGCTCGCTAGCTTGCTCTCTTGTCTGGCTTGCTCTCTTATCTGTCTCGCTCTCACATCTGGCTCGCTCGCTTTCTCTGTATCTGGCTCGCTCGCTTGCTCTCCTGTCTGGCTCGCTCTCTTATCTGGCTCGCTCGCTCTCATATCTGGCTCGCTCACTTGCTCTCATGTCTGTCTCGCTCGCTCTCATATCTGGCTTTCTTGCTTGCTCTTTTGTCTGGTTCGCTCTCTTATCTGGCTCACTCTCATATCTGGCTTGCTCGATTGCTCTCATATTTGGCTCGCTCGCTCTCATATCTGGCTCGCTCGCTTGCTCTCATTTCTGGCTCGCTCGCTCTCATATCTGGCTTGCTCGCTTGCTCTCATATCTGGCTCGCTCGCTTGCTCTCTTGTCTGGCTCGCTCTCTTATCTGGCTCGCTCGCATATCTGGCTCGCTCGCTCTCACATCTGGCTGGCTCGCTTGCTCTCATATCTGGCTCGCTCGCTCTCATATCTGGCTCGCTCGCTTGCTCTCTTGTCTGGTTCGCTCTCTTATCTGTCTCGCTTTCATATCAGGCTTGCTCGCTTGCTCTCATATCTGGCTTACTCGCTTGCTCTCAAGTCTGGCTCGCTCGATTGCTCTCATATCTGGCTAGCTCGCTTGCTCTCTTGTCTTGCTCGCTCTCTTATCTGGCTCGCTCGCTCTCATATCTGGCTGGCTCGCTTGCTCTCATATCTGGCTCGCTCGCTTGCTCTCATATCTGGCTCGCTCACTCTCATGTCTGGCTTGCTCTCATATCTGGCTCGCTCGCTTGCTTAATTGTCTGTCTCGCTCTCTTATCTGCCTCACTTTCTCTCACATCTGGCTTGCTCGCTTGCTCTTATATCTGGCTCGCTCGCTGCTCTCTTGTCTGGCTCGCTCTCTTATCTGGCTTGCTCGCATATCTTGCTTGCTCGCACTCATATCTGGCTTGCTCGCTTGCTCTCATATCTGGCTAGCTCGCTTGCTCTCATATCTGGCTCGCTCGCTTGCTCTCTTGTCTGGCTCACTCTTTTATCTGGCTCGCTCGCTCTCATATCTGGCTCGCTTGCTCTCATGTCTGGCTCACACGCTCTCATATTTGGCTCGCTCGCTTGCTCTCATGTCTGGCTCGCTCACTCTCATATCTGGCTTTATCACTTGCTCTCTTGTCTGGTTCGCTCTCTTATCTGGCTCGCTCTCAAATCTGGCTTGCTCGCTTGCTCTCATATCTGGCTCGCTCGCTTGCTCTCTTGTCTGGCTCGCTCTCTTATTTGGCTCGCTCGCATATCTGGCTCGCTCGCTCTAACATCTGGTTGGCTCGATTGCTCTAATATCTAGCTCGCTCGCTCTCATATCTGGCTCGCTCGCTTGCTCTCTTGTCTGGTTCGCTCTCTTATCTGACTCGCTCTCATATCTGACTTGCTCGCTTGCTCTCATATCTGGCTCGCTCGCTTGTTCTCATATATGGCTCGCTCGCTTGCTCTCTTGTCTGGCTCGCTCTCTTATCTGGCTCGCTCGCATATCTGGCTCGCTCGCTCTCAAATCTGGCTGGCTCGCTTGCTCTCATATCTGGCTCGCTTGCTTGCTCTCATATCTGGCTCGCTCGCTCTCATGTCTGGCTCGCTCTCATATCTGGATTGCTCGCTTTCTTAATTGTCTGGCTCGCTCTCTTATCTGCCTCGCTCTCTTTCACATCTGGCTTGCTCGCTTGCTCTCATATCTGGCTCGTTCGCTGCTCTCTTGTCTGGCTCGCTCTCTTATCTGGCTCGCTCGCATATCTTGCTTGCTTGCTCTCACATCTGGCTCGCTCGCTTGCTCTCATATCTGGTTCGCTCGCTTGCTCCCTTGTCTGGCTCGCTCTCTTATCTGGCTTGCTCGCTAGCATATCTGGCTCGCTAGCTTGCTCTCTTGTCTGGCTTGCTCTCTTATCTGTCTCGCTCTCACATCTGGCTTGCTCGCTTGCTCTCATATCTGGCTCGCTCGCTTGCTCTCTTGTCTGGCTGGCTTTCTTATCTGGCTTGCTCGCTAGCATATCTGGCTCGCTAGCTTGCTCTCTTGTCTGGCTTGCTCTCTTATCTGTCTCGCTCTCACATCTGGCTCGCTCGCTTTCTCTGTATCTGGCTCGCTCGCTTGCTCTCCTGTCTGGCTCGCTCTCTTATCTGGCTCGCTCGCTCTCATATCTGGCTCGCTCACTTGCTCTCATGTCTGTCTCGCTCGCTCTCATATCTGGCTTTCTTGCTTGCTCTTTTGTCTGGTTCGCTCTCTTATCTGGCTCACTCTCATATCTGGCTTGCTCGATTGCTCTCATATTTGGCTCGCTCGCTCTCATATCTGGCTCGCTCGCTTGCTCTCATTTCTGGCTCGCTCGCTCTCATATCTGGCTTGCTCGCTTGCTCTCATATCTGGCTCGCTCGCTTGCTCTCTTGTCTGGCTCGCTCTCTTATCTGGCTCGCTCGCATATCTGGCTCGCTCGCTCTCACATCTGGCTGGCTCGCTTGCTCTCATATCTGGCTCGCTCGCTCTCATATCTGGCTCGCTCGCTTGCTCTCTTGTCTGGTTCGCTCTCTTATCTGTCTCGCTTTCATATCAGGCTTGCTCGCTTGCTCTCATATCTGGCTTACTCGCTTGCTCTCAAGTCTGGCTCGCTCGATTGCTCTCATATCTGGCTAGCTCGCTTGCTCTCTTGTCTTGCTCGCTCTCTTATCTGGCTCGCTCGCTCTCATATCTGGCTGGCTCGCTTGCTCTCATATCTGGCTCGCTCGCTTGCTCTCATATCTGGCTCGCTCACTCTCATGTCTGGCTTGCTCTCATATCTGGCTCGCTCGCTTGCTTAATTGTCTGTCTCGCTCTCTTATCTGCCTCACTTTCTCTCACATCTGGCTTGCTCGCTTGCTCTTATATCTGGCTCGCTCGCTGCTCTCTTGTCTGGCTCGCTCTCTTATCTGGCTTGCTCGCATATCTTGCTTGCTCGCACTCATATCTGGCTTGCTCGCTTGCTCTCATATCTGGCTAGCTCGCTTGCTCTCATATCTGGCTCGCTCGCTTGCTCTCTTGTCTGGCTCACTCTTTTATCTGGCTCGCTCGCTCTCATATCTGGCTCGCTTGCTCTCATGTCTGGCTCACACGCTCTCATATTTGGCTCGCTCGCTTGCTCTCATGTCTGGCTCGCTCACTCTCATATCTGGCTTTATCACTTGCTCTCTTGTCTGGTTCGCTCTCTTATCTGGCTCGCTCTCAAATCTGGCTTGCTCGCTTGCTCTCATATCTGGCTCGCTCGCTTGCTCTCTTGTCTGGCTCGCTCTCTTATTTGGCTCGCTCGCATATCTGGCTCGCTCGCTCTAACATCTGGTTGGCTCGATTGCTCTAATATCTAGCTCGCTCGCTCTCATATCTGGCTCGCTCGCTTGCTCTCTTGTCTGGTTCGCTCTCTTATCTGACTCGCTCTCATATCTGACTTGCTCGCTTGCTCTCATATCTGGCTCGCTCGCTTGTTCTCATATATGGCTCGCTCGCTTGCTCTCTTGTCTGGCTCGCTCTCTTATCTGGCTCGCTCGCATATCTGGCTCGCTCGCTCTCAAATCTGGCTGGCTCGCTTGCTCTCATATCTGGCTCGCTTGCTTGCTCTCATATCTGGCTCGCTCGCTCTCATGTCTGGCTCGCTCTCATATCTGGATTGCTCGCTTTCTTAATTGTCTGGCTCGCTCTCTTATCTGCCTCGCTCTCTTTCACATCTGGCTTGCTCGCTTGCTCTCATATCTGGCTCGTTCGCTGCTCTCTTGTCTGGCTCGCTCTCTTATCTGGCTCGCTCGCATATCTTGCTTGCTTGCTCTCACATCTGGCTCGCTCGCTTGCTCTCATATCTGGTTCGCTCGCTTGCTCCCTTGTCTGGCTCGCTCTCTTATCTGGCTTGCTCGCTAGCATATCTGGCTCGCTAGCTTGCTCTCTTGTCTGGCTTGCTCTCTTATCTGTCTCGCTCTCACATCTGGCTTGCTCGCTTGCTCTCATATCTGGCTCGCTCGCTTGCTCTCTTGTCTGGCTGGCTTTCTTATCTGGCTTGCTCGCTAGCATATCTGGCTCGCTAGCTTGCTCTCTTGTCTGGCTTGCTCTCTTATCTGTCTCGCTCTCACATCTGGCTCGCTCGCTTTCTCTGTATCTGGTTCGCTCGCTTGCTCTCCTGTCTGGCTCGCTCTCCTATCTGGCTCGCTCGCTCTCATATCTGGCTCGCTCACTTGCTCTCATGTCTGTCTCGCTCGCTCTCATATCTGGCTTTCTTGCTTGCTCTTTTGTCTGGTTCGCTCTCTTATCTGGCTCACTCTCATATCTGGCTTGCTCGATTGCTCTCATATTTGGCTCGCTCGCTCTCATATCTGGCTCGCTCGCTTGCTCTCATTTCTGGCTCGCTCGCTCTCATATCTGGCTTGCTCGCTTGCTCTCTTATCTGGCTCGCTCGCTTGCTCTCTTGTCTGGCTCGCTCTCTTATCTGGCTCGCTCGCATATCTGGCTCGCTCGCTCTCACATCTGGCTGGCTCGCTTGCTCTCATATCTGGCTCGCTCGCTCTCATATCTGGCTCGCTCGCTTGCTCTCTTGTCTGGTTCGCTCTCTTATCTGTCTCGCTTTCATATCAGGCTTGCTCGCTTGCTCTCATATCTGGCTTACTCGCTTGCTCTCAAGTCTGGCTCGCTCGATTGCTCTCATATCTGGCTAGCTCGCTTGCTCTCTTGTCTTGCTCGCTCTCTTATCTGGCTCGCTCGCTCTCATATCTGGCTGGCTCGCTTGCTCTCATATCTGGCTCGCTCGCTTGCTCTCATATCTGGCTCGCTCACTCTCATGTCTGGCTTGCTCTCATATCTGGATCGCTCGCTTGCTCTCATATCTGGCTCGCTCGCTTGCTTAATTGTCTGTCTCGCTCTCTTATCTGCCTCACTTTCTCTCACATCTGGCTTGCTCGCTTGCTCTTATATCTGGCTCGCTCGCTGCTCTCTTGTCTGGCTCGCTCTCTTATCTGGCTCGCTCGCATATCTTGCTTGCTCGCTCTCATATCTGGCTTGCTCGCTTGCTCTCATATCTGGCTAGCTCGCTTGCTCTCATATCTGGCTCGCTCGCTTGCTCTCTTGTCTGGCTCGCTCTTTTATCTGGCTCGCTCGCTCTCATATCTGGCTCGCTTGCTCTCATGTCTGGCTCACTCGCTCTCATATTTGGCTCGCTCGCTTGCTCTCATGTCTGGCTCGCTCACTCTCATATCTGGCTTTATCACTTGCTCTCTTGTCTGGTTCGCTCTCTTATCTGGCTCGCTCTCAAATCTGGCTTGCTCGCTTGCTCTCATATCTGGCTCGCTCGCTTGCTCTCTTGTCTGGCTCGCTCTCTTATTTGGCTCGCTCGCATATCTGGCTCGCTCGCTCTAACATCTGGTTGGCTCGATTGCTCTAATATCTGGCTCGCTCGCTCTCATATCTGGCTCGCTCGCTTGCTCTCTTGTCTGGTTCGCTCTCTTATCTGACTCGCTCTCATATCTGACTTGCTCGCTTGCTCTCATATCTGGCTCGCTCGCTTGTTCTCATATATGGCTCGCTCGCTTGCTCTCTTGTCTGGCTCGCTCTCTTATCTGGCTCGCTCGCATATCTGGCTCGCTCGCTCTCAAATCTGGCTGGCTCGCTTGCTCTCATATCTGGCTCGCTTGCTTGCTCTCATATCTGGCTCGCTCGCTCTCATGTCTGGCTCGCTCTCATATCTGGATTGCTCGCTTTCTTAATTGTCTGGCTCGCTCTCTTATCTGCCTCGCTCTCTTTCACATCTGGCTTGCTCGCTTGCTCTCATATCTGGCTCGTTCGCTGCTCTCTTGTCTGGCTCGCTCTCTTATCTGGCTCGCTCGCATATCTTGCTCGCTTGCTCTCACATCTGGCTCGCTCGCTTGCTCTCATATCTGGTTCGCTCGCTTGCTCCCTTGTCTGGCTCGCTCTCTTATCTGGCTTGCTCGCTAGCATATCTGGCTCGCTAGCTTGCTCTCTTGTCTGGCTTGCTCTCTTATCTGTCTCGCTCTCACATCTGGCTTGCTCGCTTGCTCTCATATCTGGCTCGCTCGCTTGCTCTCTTGTCTGGCTGGCTCTCTTATCTGGCTTGCTCGCTAGCATATCTGGCTCGCTCGCTTGCTCTCTTGTCTGGCTTGCTCTCTTATCTGTCTCGCTCTCACATCTGGCTCGCTCGCTTGCTCTGTATCTGGCTCGCTCGCTTGCTCTCCTGTCTGGCTCGCTCTCTTATCTGGCTCGCTCGCTCTCATATCTGGCTCGCTCACTTGCTCTCATGTCTGTCTCGCTCGCTCTCATATCTGGCTTTCTTGCTTGCTCTTTTGTCTGGTTCGCTCTCTTATCTGGCTCACTCTCATATCTGGCTTGCTCGCTTGCTCTCATATTTGGCTCGCTCGCTCTCATATCTTGCTCGCTCGCTTGCTCTCATGTCTGGCTCGCTCGCTCTCATATCTGGCTTGCTCGCTTGCTCTCATATCTGGCTCGCTCGCTTGCTCTCTTGTCTGGCTCGCTCTCTTATCTGGCTCGCTCGCATATCTGGCTCGCTCGCTCTCACATCTGGCTGGCTCGCTTGCTCTCATATCTGGCTCGCTCGCTCTCATATCTGGCTCGCTCGCTTGCTCTCTTGTCTGGTTCGCTCTCTTATCTGTCTCGCTTTCATATCTGGCTTACTCGCTTGCTCTCAAGTCTGGCTCGCTCGATTGCTCTCATATCTGGCTAGCTCGCTTGCTCTCTTGTCTTGCTCGCTCTCTTATCTGGCTCGCTCGCTCTCATATCTGGCTGGCTCGCTTGCTCTCATATCTGGCTCGCTCGCTTGCTCTCATATCTGGCTCGCTCGCTTGCTCTCATATCTGGCTCGCTCGCTTGCTCTCATATCTATCTCGCTCGCTTGCTCTCATATCTGGATCGCTCGCTTGCTCTCATATCTGGCTCGCTCGCTTGCTTAATTGTCTGTCTCGCTCTCTTATCTGCCTCACTTTCTCTCACATCTGGCTTGCTCGCTTGCTCTTATATCTGGCTCGCTCGCTGCTCTCTTGTCTGGCTCGCTCTCTTATCTGGCTCGCTCGCATATCTTGCTTGCTCGCTCTCATATCTGGATCGCTCGCTTGCTCTCATATCTGGCTCGCTCACTTGCTCTTTTGTCTGGCTCGCTCTCTTATCTGGCTTGCTCGCTAGCATATCTGGCTCGCTCGCTTGCTCTCTTGTCTGGCTTTCTCTCTTATCTGTCTCGCTCTCACATCTGGCTCGCTCGCTTGCTCTATATCTGGCTCGCTCGCCTGCTCTCTTGTCTGGCTTGCTCTCTTATCTGGCTTGCTCGCTAGCATATCTGGCTCGCTCGCTTGCTCTCTTGTCTGGCTTGCTCTCTTATCTGTCTCGCTCGCTCTCATATCTGGCTCGCTCACTTGCTCTCATGTCTGGCTCGCTCGCTCTCATTTCTGGCTTTCCCGTTTGCTCTCTTGTCTGGTTCGCTCTCTTATCTGGCTCACTCTCATATCTGGCTTGCTCGCCTGCTCTCATATCTGGCTCGCTCGCTTGCTCTCTTGTCTGGCTCGCTCTCTTATCTGTCTCACTTTCATATCTGGCTTGCTCGCTTGCTCTCATATCTGGCTTACTCGCTTGCTCTCAAATCTGGCTCGCTCGATTGCTCTCATATCTGGCTAGCTCGCTTGCTCTCTTGTCTTGCTCGCTCTCTTATCTGGCTCGCTCGCTTTCATATCTGGCTGGCTTGCTTGCTCTCATATCTGGCTCGCTCGCTTGCTCTCATATCTGGCTCGCTCGCTCTCATGTCTGGCTCGCTCTCATATCTGGATCGCTCGCTTGCTCTCATATCTGGCTCGCTCGCTTGCTTAGTTGTCTGTCTCGCTCTCTTATCTGCTTCACTTTCTCTCACATCTGGCTTGCTCGCTTGCTCTTATATCTGGCTCGCTTGCTGCTCTCTTGTCTGGCTCGCTCTCTTATCTGGCTCGCTCGCATATCTTGCTTGCTCGCTGTCATATCTGGCTCGCTCGCTTGCTCTCATATCTGGCTCGCTCACTTGCTCTTTTGTCTGGCTCGCTCTCTTATCTGGCTTGCTCGCTAGCATATCTGGCTCGCTCGCTTGCTCTCTTGTCTGGCTTTCTCTCTTATCTGTCTCGCTCTCACATCTGGCTCGCTCGCTTGCTATATATCTGGCTCGCTCGCTTGCTCTCTTGTCTGGCTTGCTCTCTTATCTGGCTTGCTTGCTAGCATATCTGGCTCGCTCGCTTGCTCTCTTGTCTGGCTTGCTCTCTTATCTGGCTCGCTCGCTCTCATATCTGGCTCGCTCACTTGCTCTCATGTCTGGCTCGCTCGCTCTCATATCTGGCTTTATCACTTGCTCTCTTGTCTGGTTCGCTCTCTTATCTGGCTCGCTCTCAAATCTGGCTTGCTCGCTTGCTCTCATATCTGGCTCGCTCGCTTGCTCTCTTGTCTGGCTCTCTCTCTTATTTGGCTCGCTCGCATATGTGGCTCGCTCGCTCTAACATCTGGTTGGCTCGATTGCTCTCATATCTGGCTCGCTCGCTCTCATATCTGGCTCGCTCGCTTGCTCTCTTGTCTGGTTCGCTCTCTTATCTGACTCGCTCTCATATCTGACTTGCTCGCTTGCTCTCATATCTGGCTCGCTCGCTTGTTCTCATATATGGCTCGCTCGCTTGCTCTCTTGTCTGGCTCTCTCTCTTATCTGGCTCGCTCGCATATCTGACTCGCTCGCTCTCAAATCTGGCTGGCTCGCTTGCTCTCATATCTGGCTCGCTCGCTTGCTTAATTGTCTGGCTCGCTCTCTTATCTGCCTCGCTCTCTCTCACATCTGGCTTGCTCGCTTGCTCTCATATCTGGCTCGCTCGCTGCTCTCTTGTCTGACTCGCTCTCTTGTCTGGCTCGCTCTCTTATCTGGCTCGCTTGCTAGCATATCTGGCCCGCTCGCTTGCTCTCTTGTCTGGCTTGCTCTCTTATCTGGCTCGCTCGCTCTCATATCTTGCTCGCTCGCTTGCTCTGATGTCTGGCACGCTCACTCTCATATCTGGCTTGCTCGCTTGCTCTCATGTCTGGCTCGCTCGCTCTCATATCTGGCTCGCTCGCTTGCTCTCATGTCTGGCTCGCTCGCTCTCATATCTGGCTCGCTCGCTTGCTCTCTTGTCTGGCTCGCTCTCTTATCTGGCTCGCTCGCTCGCAAATCTGGCTAGCCCTTTCTCATATCTGGCTCGCTCGCTTGCTCTAATGTTTGGCTCGCTTGTTCTCATATCTGGCTCGCTCACTCACATATCTGGCTTGCTCGCTTGCTCTCATGTCTGGCTCGCTCGCTCTCATATCTGTCTCACTCGCTTGCTCTCTTGTCTGGTTCGCTCTCTCATCTGGCACGCTCTCATATCTGGCTTGCTCGCTTGCTCTCATATCTGTCTCGCTCGCTTGCTCTCATATCTGGCTCGCTCGCTTGCTCAATTATCTGGCTCGCTTGCTTGCTCTCTTGTCTGGCTCGCTCTCTTATCTGGCTCGCTCGCAAGCATATCTGGCTCGCTCGCTTGCTCTCTTGTCTGGCTTGCTCTCTTATCTGGCTCCCTCGCTCTCATATCTTGCTTGCTCGCTTACTCTCATGTCTGGCACGCTCACCCTCATATCTGGCTTGCTCGCTTGCTCTCATGTTTGGCTCGCTCCCTCTCATATTTGGTTCGCTCGCTTGCTCTCATGTCTGGCTCACTCGCTCTCATATCTGGCTCGCTTGCTTGCTCTCTTGTCTGGCTCTCTCTCTTATATGGC
Organism: Hyla sarda; assembly: GCF_029499605.1. Lineage (NCBI taxonomy): Eukaryota > Metazoa > Chordata > Amphibia > Anura > Hylidae > Hyla > Hyla sarda. The sequence goes on from NW_026609166.1 coordinate 38,986, forward strand.
TCGCTAGCTCGCATATCTGGCTCACTCGCTTGCTCTCATATCTGGCTCGCTCACTTGCTCTTATATCTGGCTCATTTGCATGTGCTCTTGTATGGCTCGCTCTCTTATCTGGCTCGCTCGCTTGCAAATCTGGCTAGCTCGCTCTCATATCTGGCTCGCTCGCTTGCTCTCATGTTTGGCTTGCTTGCTCTCATATCTGGCTCGCTCGCTCACATACCTGGCTTGCTCGCTTGCTCTCATGTCTGGCTCGCTCGCTCTCATATCTGGCTCGCTCGCTTGCTCTCTTGTCTGGCTCGCTCTCTTATCTGGCTCTCTCGCTCGCATATTTGGCTCGCTCGCTCTCATATCTTACTCGCTCGCTCTCATGTCTGGCTCGCTCGCTTGCTCTCATATCTGGCTAGCTCGCTTGCTCTCATATCTGGCTCGCTCGCTTGCTCTCTTGTCTGGCTCGCTCTTTTATCTGGCTCGCTCGCTCTCATATCTGGCTCGCTTGCTCTCATGTCTGGCTCGCTCGCTCTCATATTTGGCTCGCTCGCTTGCTCTCATGTCTGGCTCGCTCGCTCTCATATCTGGCTTTATCACTTGCTCTCTTGTCTGGTTCGCTCTCTTATCTGGCTCGCTCTCAAATCTGGCTTGCTCGCTTGCTCTCATATCTGGCTCGCTCGCTTGCTCTCTTGTCTGGCTCGCTCTCTTATTTGGCTCGCTCGCATATCTGGCTCGCTCGCTCTAACATCTGGTTGGCTCGATTGCTCTCATATCTGGCTCGCTCGCTCTCATATCTGGCTCGCTCGCTTGCTCTCTTGTCTGGTTCGCTCTCTTATCTGACTCGCTCTCATATCTGACTTGCTCGCTTGCTCTCATATCTGGCTCGCTCGCTTGTTCTCATATATGGCTCGCTCGCTTGCTCTCTTGTCTGGCTCGCTCTCTTATCTGGCTCGCTCGCATATCTGGCTCGCTCGCTCTCATATCTGGTTCGCTTGCTCTCATATCTGGCTCGCTCGCTTGCTCTCATATCTGGCTCGCTCGCTCGCTCTCATGTCTGGCTCGCTCTCATATCTGGATTGCTCGCTTTCTTAATTGTCTGGCTCGCTCTCTTATCTGCCTCGCTCTCTTTCACATCTGGCTTGCTCGCTTGCTCTCATATCTGGCTCGCTCGCTGCTCTCTTGTCTGGCTCGCTCTCTTATCTGGCTCGCTCGCATATCTTGCTCGCTTGCTCTCACATCTGGCTCGCTCGCTTGCTCTCATATCTGGTTCGCTCGCTTGCTCCCTTGTCTGGCTCGCTCTCTTATCTGGCTTGCTCGCTAGCATATCTGGCTCGCTAGCTTGCTCTCTTGTCTGGCTTGCTCTCTTATCTGTCTCGCTCTCACATCTGGCTTGCTCGCTTGCTCTCATATCTGGCTCGCTCGCTTGCTCTCTTGTCTGGCTGGCTCTCTTATCTGGCTTGCTCGCTAGCATATCTGGCTCGCTCGCTTGCTCTCTTGTCTGGCTTGCTCTCTTATTTGTCTCGCTCTCACATCTGGCTCGCTCGCTTGCTCTGTATCTGGCTCGCTCGCTTGCTCTCTTGTCTGGCTTGCTCTCTTATTTGGCTCGCTCGCTCTCATATCTGCCTTGCTCGCTTGGTCTCATATCTGGCTCGCTCGCTTGCTCTCTTGTCTGGCTCGCTCTCTTATCTGGCTCGCTCGCATATCTGGCTCGCTCGCTCTCACATCTGGCTGGCTCGCTTGCTCTCATATCTGGCTCGCTCGCTCTCATATCTGGCTCGCTCGCTTGCTCTCTTGTCTGGTTTGCTCTCTTATCTGTCTCGCTTTCATATCTGGCTTGCTCGCTTGCTCTCATATCTGGCTTACTCGCTTGCTCTCAAGTCTGGCTCGCTCGATTGCTCTCATATCTGGCTCGCTCACTCTCATGTCTGGCTTGCTCTCATATCTGGATCGCTCGCTTGCTCTCATATCTGGCTCGCTCGCTTGCTTAATTGTCTGTCTCGCTCTCTTATCTGCCTCACTTTCTCTCGCATCTGGCTTGCTCGCTTGCTCTTATATCTGGCTCGCTCGCTGCTCTCTTGTCTGGCTCGCTCTCTTATCTGGCTCGCTCGCATATCTTGCTTGCTCGCTCTCATATCTGGATCGCTCGCTTGCTCTCATATCTGGCTCGCTCACTTGCTCTTTTGTCTGGCTCGCTCTCTTATCCTGCTTGCTCGCTAGCATATCTGGCTCGCTCGCTTGCTCTCTTGTCTGGCTTTCTCTCTTATCTGTCTCGCTCTCACATCTGGCTCGCTCGCTTGCTCTATATCTGGCTCGCTCGCTTGCTCTTTTGTCTGGCTTGCTCTCTTATCTGGCTTGCTCGCTAGCATATCTGGCTCGCTCGCTTGCTCTCTTGTCTGGCTTGCTCTCTTATCTGTCTCGCTCGCTCTCATATCTGGCTCGCTCACTTGCTCTCATGTCTGGCTCGCTCGCTCTCATTTCTGGCTTTCCCGCTTGCTCTCTTGTCTGGTTCGCTCTCTTATCTGGCTCACTCTCATATCTGGCTTGCTCGCCTGCTCTCATATCTGGCTCGCTCGCTTGCTCTCTTGTCTGGCTCGCTCTCTTATCTGTCTCGCTTTCATATCTGGCTTGCTCGCTTGCTCTCATATCTGGCTTACTCGCTTGCTCTCAAATCTGGCTCGCTCAATTGCTCTCATATCTGGCTAGCTCGCTTGCTCTCTTGTCTTGCTCGCTCTCTTATCTGGCTCGCTCGCTTTCATATCTGGCTGGCTTGCTTGCTCTCATATCTGGCTCGCTCGCTTGCTCTCATATCTGGCTCGCTCGCTTGCTTAGTTGTCTGTCTTGCTCTCTTATCTGCCTCACTTTCTCTCACATCTGGCTCGCTCGCTTGCTCTCTTGTCTGGCTCGCTCTCTTATCTGTCTCGCTTTCATATCTGGCTTGATCGCTTGCTCTCATATCTGGCTTACTCGCTTGCTCTCAAATCTGGCTCGCTCGATTGCTCTCATATCTGGCTAGTTCGCTTGCTCTCTTGTCTTGCTCGCTCTCTTATCTGGCTCGCTCGCTCTCATATCTGGCTGGCTCGCTTGGTCTCATATCTGGCTCGCTCGCTTGCTCTCTTGTCTGGCTCGCTCTCTTATCTGGCTTGCTCGCTAGCATATCTGGCTCGCTCGCTTGCTCTCTTGTCTGGCTTGCTCTCTTATCTGGCTCGCTCGCTCTCATATCTGGCTCGCTCGCTTGCTCTCATATCTGGCTCGCTCGCTCTCATATCTGGCTCGCTCGCTTTCTCTCATGTCTGGCTCACTCGCTCTCATATCTGGCTTTCTCGCTTGCTCTCTTGTCTGGTTCACTCTCTTATCTGGCTCGCTCTCATATCTGGCTTGCTCGCTTGCTCTCATATCTGGCTCGCTCGCTTGCTTTCTTGTCTGGCTCGCTCGCATATCTGGCTCGCTCGCTCTCACATCTGGCTGGCTCGCTTGCTCTCATATCTGGCTCGCTCGCTCTCGTATCTGGCTCGCTCGCTTGCTCTCATATCTGGCTCGCTTGCTCGCTTGTCTGGCTCGCTCTCTTATCTGGCTTGCTCGCTAGAATATCTGGCTCGCACGCTTGCTCTCTTGTCTGGCTTGCTCTCTTATCTGGCTCGCTCGCTCTCATATCTGGCTCGCTCGCTTGCTCTCATGTCTGGCTCGCTCGCTCTCATATCTGGCTTTCTCGCTTGCTCTTGTCTGGCTCGCTCTCTTATCTGGCTCGCTCGCATATCTGGCTAGCTTGCTTGCTCTCTTGTCTTGCTCGCTCTCTTATCTGGCTCGCTCGCTCTCATATCTGGCTTGCTCGCTTGCTCTCATATCTGGCTCGCTCGCTTGCTTTCTTGTCTGGCTCGCTCGCATATCTGGCTCGCTCGCTCTCACATCTGGCTGGTTCGCTTGCTCTCATATCTGGCTCGCTCGCTCTCGTATCTGGCTCGCTCGCTTGCTCTCATATCTGGCTCGCTTGCTCGCTTGTCTGGCTCGCTCTCTTATCTGGCTTGCTCGCTAGAATATCTGGCTCGCACGCTTGCTCTCTTGTCTGGCTTGCTCTCTTATCTGGCTCGCTCGCTCTCATATCTGGCTCGCTCGCTTGCTCTCATGTCTGGCTCGCTCGCTCTCATATCTGGCTTTCTCGCTTGCTCTCTTGTCTGGCTCGCTCTCTTATCTGGCTCGCTCGCATATCTGGCTAGCTCGCTTGCTCTCTTGTCTTGCTCGCTCTCTTATCTGGCTCGCTCGCTCTCATATCTGGCTGGCTCGCTTGCTCTCATATCTGGCTCGCTCGCTTGCTCTCATATCTGGCTCGCTCGCTCTCATGTCTGGCTCGCTCTCATATCTGGATTGCTCGCTTGCTCTCATATCTGGCTCGCTCGCTTGCTTAATTGTCTGGCTTGCTCTCTTATCTGCCTCGCTCTCTCTCACATCTGGCTTGCTCGCTTGCTCTCATATCTGGCTCGCTCGCTTGCTCTCTTGTCTGGCTCGCTCTCTTATCTGGCTTGCTCGCTCTCATATCTGGCTGGCTCGCTTGCTCTCATATCTGGCTCGCTCGCTTGCTCTCTTGTCTTGCTCGCTCTCTTATCTGGCTCGCTCGCTCTCATATCTGGCTGGCTCGCTTGCTCTCATATCTGGCTCGCTTACTTGCTCTCTTGTCTGGCTCGCTCTCATATCTGGCTAGCTCGCTTGCTCTCTTGTCTTGCTCGCTCTCTTATCTGGCTCGCTCGCTCTCATATCTGGCTGGCTCGCTTGCTCTCATATCTGGCTCGCTCGCTTGCTCTCATATCTGGCTCGCTCGCTCTCATGTCTGGCTCGCTCTCATATCTGGATTGCTCGCTTGCTCTCATATCTGGCTCGCTCGCTTGCTTAATTGTCTGGCTCGCTCTCTTATCTGCCTCGCTCTCTCTCACATCTGGCTTGCTCGCTTGCTCTCATATCTGGCTCGCTCGCTTGCTCTCTTGTCTGGCTCGCTCTCTTATCTGGCTTGCTCGCTAGAATATCTGTCTCGCACGCTTGCTCTCTTGTCTGGCTTGCTCTCTTATCTGGCTCGCCCGGTCTCATATCTGGCTCGCTCGCTTGCTCTCATGTCTGGCTCGCTCGCTCTCATATCTGACTTTCTCGCTTGCTCTCTTGTCTGGCTCGCTCTCTTATCTGGCTCGCTCGCATATCTGGCTAGTTCGCTCTCACATCTGGCTGGCTCGCTTGCTCTCAATTCTGGCTGGCTTGCTTGCTCTCATTTCTGGCTCGCTCGCTTGCTCTCTTATCTGGCTCGCTCGCTTGCTCTCATATCTGGCTCGCTCGCTTGCTTAATTGTCTGGCTCGCTCTCTTCTCTGCCTCGCTCTCTCTCACATCTGGCTAGCTCGATTGCTCTCATATCTGGCTCGCTCGCTGCTCTCTTGTCTGGCTCGCTCTCATATCTGGCTTATTCGCTTGCTCTCATATCTGGCTCGCTCGCTTGCTCTCTTGTCTGGCTCGCTCTCTTATCTGGCTCGCTCGCATATCTGGCTCGCTCGCTCTCACATCTGGCTGGCTCGCTTGCTCTCATATCTGACTCGCTCGCTTGCTCTCTTGTCTGGCTCGCTCTCTTATCTGGCTCGCTCTCATATCTGGCTTGCTAGCTTGCTCTCAGATCTGGCTCGCTCGCTTTCTCTCTTGTCTGTCTCGCTCTCTTTTATGGCTCGCTCACATATCTGGCTCGCTCGCTCTCAAATCTGGCTCGCTCGCTCTCAAATCTGGCTCGCTCGCTTGCTCTCATATCTGGCTTGCTCGCTTGCTCTCATATCCGGCTCGCTCGCTTGCTCTCATATCTGGCTCGCTCGCTTGCTCTCTTGTCTGGCTCGCTCTCTTATCTGGCTCGCTCGCATATCTTTCTCGCTCGCTCTCAAATCTGGCTCGCTCGCTTGCTCTCATATCTGGCTAGTTCGCTTGCTCTCTTGTCTTGCTCGCTCTCTTATCTGGCTCGCTCTCTCTCATATCTGGCTGGCTCGCTTACTCTTATATCTGGCTTGCTCGCTTGCTCACTTGTCTGGCTCGCTCTCTTATCTGGCTTGCTCGCTAGCATATCTGGCTCGCACGCTTGCTCTCTTGTCTGGCTTGATCTCATGTCTGGCTCGCTCGCTCTCATATCTTTCTCGCTCGATTGCTCTCATATTTGGCTCGCTCGCTCTCATATCTGGCTTGCTCGCTGCTCTCTTATCTGTCTCGCTATTACATCTGGCTCGCTCGCTTGCTCTCATATCTGGCTCGCTCGCTTGCTCTCTTGTCTGGCTCGCTCTCTTATCTGGCTTGCTTGCATATCTTGCTCGCTCGCTCTCATATCTGGCTCGCTCACTTGCTCTCATATCTGGCTCGCTCGCTTGCTCTCTTGTCTGGCTCGCTCTCTTATCTGGCTTGCTTGCATATCTTGCTCGCTCGCTCTCACATCTGGCTCGCTCGCTTGCTCTCAAATCTGGCTCGATCGCTTGCTCTCCTGTCTGGCTCGCTCTCTTATCTGGCTTGCTCGCTAGCATATCTGGCTCGCTCGCTTGCTCTCTTGTATGGCTTGCTCTCTTATCTGGCTCGCTCGCTCTCATATCTGGCTCGCTCGCTTGCCCTCATGTCTGGCTCGCTCTCATATCTGGCTTTCTCGCTTGCTCTCTTGTCTGGTTCGCACTCTTATCTGGCTCGCTCTCATATCTGGCTTGCTCGCTTTCTCTCATATCTGGCTCGATTGCTTGCTCTCTTGTCTGGCTCGCTCTCTTATCTGGCTCGCTTGCATATCTGGCTCACTCGCTCTCACATCTGGCTGGCTCACTTGCTCTCATATCTGGCTCGCTCGCTTGCTCTCATATCTGGCTTTCTCGCTTGCTCTCTTGTCTGGTTCGCTCTCTTATCTGGCTCGCTATCATATCTGGCTTGCTCGCTTGCTCTCATATCTGGCTCGCTCGCTTGATCTCTTGTCTGGCTCGCTCTCTTATCTGGCTCGCTCGCTCTCATTTCTGGTTCGCTCGCTTGCTCTCATGTCTGGCTCGCTCGCTTGCTCTCATGTCTGGCTCGCTCGCTCTCATATCTGGCTTTCTCGCTTGCTCTCTTGTCTGGTTCGCTCTCTTATCTGTCTCGCTCTCATATCTGGATTGATCGCTTGCTCTTATATCTGGCTCGCTCGCTTGCACTCATATCTGGCTCGCTCGCATGCTCTCTTGTCTGGCTCGCTCTCTTATCTGGCTCACTCGCATATCTGGCTCGCTCGCTCTTAAATCTGGCTCGCTCGCTTGCTCTCATATCTGGCTAGCTCGCTTGCTCTCTTGTCTTGCTCGCTCTCGTATCTGGCTAGCTCGCTTGCTCTCTTGTCTTGCTCGTTCTCTTATCTGGCTCGCTTGCTCTCATATCTGGCTGGCTCGCTTGCTCTCATATCTGGCTCGCTCGCTTGCTCTCATATCTGGCTCGCTCGCTCTCATATCTGGCTCGCTCTCATATCTGGATCGCTCGCTTGCTCTCATATCTGGCTCGCTCGCTTACTTAATTGTCTGGCTCGCTCTCTTATCTGCCTCGCTCTCTCTCACATCTGGCTTGCTCGCTTACTCTCATATCTGGCTCGCTCGCTGCTCTCTTGTCTGGCTCGCTCTCTTGTCTTGCTTGCTCTCATATCTGGTTCGCTCGCTTGCTCTCTTGTCTGGCTCGCTCCCTTATCTGGCTTGCTCGCTATCATATCTGGCTCGCTTGCTTGCTCTCTTGTCTGACTTGCTCTCTTATCTGTCTCGCTCTCTCATCTGGCTCGCTCGCTTGCTCTCATATCTGGTTCGCTCGCTTGCTCTCTTGTCTGGCTCGCTCTCTTATCTGGCTTGCTCACTATCATATCTGGCTCGCTCGCTTGCTCTCTTGTCTGACTTGCTCTCTTATCTGTCTCGCTCTCACATCTGGCTCGCTCGCTTGCTCTCATATCTGGCTCGCTCGCATGCTCTCTTGTCTGGTTCGCTCTCTTATCTGGCATGCTCTCATATCTGGCTTGCTCACTTGCTCTCATATCTGTCTCGCTCGCTTGCTCTCATATCTGGCTCGCTCGCTTGCTCTCTTGTCTGGCTCGCTCTCTTATCTGGTTCACTCGCATATCTGGCTCGCTCGCTCTGAAATCTGGCTCGCTCGCTTGCTCTCATATCTGGCTAGCTCGCTTGCTCTCTTGTCTTGCTCGCTCTCTTATCTGGCTCGCTCGCTCTCATATCTGGCTGGCTCGCTTGCTCTCATATCCGGCTCGCTCGCTTGCTCTCATATCTGGGTTGCTCGCTCTCATGTCTGGCTTGCTCGCATATCTGGATCGCTTGCTTGCTCTCATATCTGGCTCGCTCGCTTGCTTAATTGTCTGGCTCGCTCTCTTATCTGTCTCGCTCTCTCTCACATCTGGCTTGCTCGCTTGCTCTCATATCTGGCTCGCTCGCTGCTCTCTTATCTGGCTCGCTATTACATCTGGCTCGCTCGCTTGCTCTCATATCTGGCTCGCTCGCTTGCTCTCTTGTCTGGCTCGCTCTCTTATCTGGCTTGCTTGCATATCTTGCTCGCTCGCTCTCACATCTGGCTCGCTCGCTTGCTCTCATATCTGGTTCGCTCGCTTGCTCTCTTGTCTGGCTCGCTCTCTTATCTGGCTCGCTCTCATATCTGGCTAGCTCGCTCGCTCTCTTATCTGGCTCGCTCTCATATCTGGCTGGCTCGCTTGCTCTCATATCTGGCTCGCTCGCTCTCATGCCTGGCTCGCTCGCATATCTGGATCGCTCGCTTGCTCTCATATCTGGCTCGCTCGCTTGCTCAAATATCTGGCTCGCTCGCTTGCTCTCTTGTCTGGCTCGCTCTCTTATCTGGCTCTCTCGCTAGCATATCTGGCTCGCTCGCTTGCTCTCTTGTCTGGCTTGCTCTCTTATCTGGCTCCCTCACTCTCACATCTGTCTCGCTCGCTTGCTCTCTTGTCTGGTTTGCTCTTTTATCTGGCACGCGCTCATATCTGGCTTGCTCGCTTGCTCTCATATCTGTCTCGCTCATTTGCTTTCATATGTGGCTCGCTCTCGCTCAAATATCTGGCTCACTCGCTTGCTCTCTTGTCTGGCTCGCTCTCTTATCTGGCTCGCTTGCTAGCATATCTGGCCCGCTCGCTTGCTCTCTTGTCTGGCTTGCTCTCTTATCTGGCTCGCTCGCTCTCATATCTTGCTCGCTCGCTTGCTCTGATGTCTGGCACGCTCACTCTCATATCTGGCTTGCTCGCTTGCTCTCATGTCTGGCTCGCTCGCTCTCATATCTGGCTCGCTCGCTTGCTCTCATGTCTGGCTCGCTCGCTCTCATATCTGGCTCGCTCGCTTGCTCTCTTGTCTGGCTCGCTCTCTTATCTGGCTCGCTCGCAAATCTGGCTAGCCCTTTCTCATATCTGGCTCGCTCGCTTGCTCTAATGTTTGGCTCGCTTGTTCTCATATCTGGCTCGCTCACTCACATATCTGGCTTGCTCGCTTGCTCTCATGTCTGGCTCGCTCGCTCTCATATCTGTCTCACTCGCTTGCTCTCTTGTCTGGTTCGCTCTCTTATCTGGCACGCTCTCATATCTGGCTTGCTCGCTTGCTCTCATATCTGTCTCACTCGCTTGCTCTCATATCTGGCTCGCTCGCTTGCTCAATTATCTGGCTCGCTTGCTTGCTCTCTTGTCTGGCTCGCTCTCTTATCTGGCTCGCTCGCTAGCATATCTGGCTCGCTCGCTTGCTCTCTTGTCTGGCTTGCTCTCTTATCTGGCTCCCTCGCTCTCATATCTTGCTTGCTCGCTTACTCTCATGTCTGGCACGCTCACCCTCATATCTGGCTTGCTCGCTTGCTCTCATGTTTGGCTCGCTCCCTCTCATATTTGGTTCGCTCGCTTGCTCTCATGTCTGGCTCACTCGCTCTCATATCTGGCTCGCTTGCTTGCTCTCTTGTCTGGCTCTCTCTCTTATATGGCTCGCTAGCTCGCATATCTGGCTCACTCGCTTGCTCTCATATCTGGCTCGCTCACTTGCTCTTATATCTGGCTCATTTGCATGCGCTCTTGTCTGGCTCGCTCTCTTATCTGGCTCGCTCGCTTGCAAATCTGGCTAGCTCGCTCTCATATCTGGCTCGCTCGCTTGCTCTCATGTTTGGCTCGCTTGCTCTCATATCTGGCTCGCTCGCTCACATACCTGGCTTGCTCGCTTGCTCTCATGTTTGGCTCGCTCGCTCTCATATCTGGCTCGCTCGCTTGCTCTCTTGTCTGGCTCGCTCTCTTATCTGGCTCTCTCGCTCGCATATTTGGCTCGCTCGCTCTCATATCTTACTCGCTCGCTCTCATGTCTGGCTCGCTCGCTCTCATATCTGGCTTGCTCTCATATCTGGCTAGCTCGCTTGCTCTCATATCTGGCTCGCTCGCTTGCTCTCTTGTCTGGCTCGCTCTTTTATCTGGCTCGCTCGCTCTCATATCTGGCTCGCTTGCTCTCTTGTCTGGCTCGCTCGCTCTCATATTTGGCTCGCTCGCTTGCTCTCATGTCTGGCTTGCTCGCTCTCATATCTGGCTTTATCACTTGCTCTCTTGTCTGGTTCGCTCTCTTATCTGGCTCGCTCTCAAATCTGGCTTGCTCGCTTGCTCTCATATCTGGCTCGTTCGCTTGCTCTCTTGTCTGGCTCGCTCTCTTATTTGGCTCGCTCGCATATCTGGCTCGCTCGCTCTAACATCTGGTTGGCTCGATTGCTCTCATATCTGGCTCGCTCGCTCTCATATCTGGCTCGCTCGCTCTCATATTTGGCTCGCTCGCTTGCTCTCATGTCTGGCTTGCTCGCTCTCATATCTGGCTTTATCACTTGCTCTCTTGTCTGGTTCGCTCTCTTATCTGGCTCGCTCTCAAATCTGGCTTGCTCGCTTGCTCTCATATCTGGCTCGTTCGCTTGCTCTCTTGTCTGGCTCGCTCTCTTATTTGGCTCGCTCGCATATCTGGCTCGCTCGCTCTAACATCTGGTTGGCTCGATTGCTCTCATATCTGGCTCGCTCGCTCTCATATCTGGCTCGCTCGCTTGCTCTCTTGTCTGGTTCGCTCTCTTATCTGACTCGCTCTCATATCTGACTTGCTCGCTTGCTCTCATATCTAGCTCACTCGCTTGTTCTCATATATGGCTCGCTCGCTTGCTCTCTTGTCTGGCTCGCTCTCTTAACTGGCTCGCTCGCATATCTGGCTCGCTCGCTCTCAAATCTGGCTGGCTCGCTTGCTCTCATATCTGGCTCGCTCGCTCTCATGTCTGGCTCGCTCTCATATCTGGATTGCTCGCTTTCTTAATTGTCTGGCTCGCTCTCTTATCTGCCTCGCTCTCTTTCACATCTGGCTTGCTCGCTTGCTCTCATATCTGGCTCGTTCGCTGCTCTCTTGTCTGGCTCGCTCTCTTATCTGGCTCGCTCGCTTATCTTGCTCGCTTGCTCTCACATCTGGCTCGCTCGCTTGCTCTCATATCTGGTTCGCTCGCTTGCTCCCTTGTCTGGCTCGCTCTCTTATCTGGCTTGCTCGCTAGCATATCTGGCTCGCTAGCTTGCTCTCTTGTCTGGCTTGCTCTCTTATCTGTCTCGCTCTCACATCTGGCTTGCTCGCTTGCTCTCATATCTGGCTCGCTCGCTTGCTCTCTTGTCTGGCTGGCTCTCTTATCTGGCTTGCTCGCTAGCATATCTGGCTCGCTCGCTTGCTCTCTTGTCTGGCTTGCTCTCTTATCTGTCTCGCTCTCACATCTGGCTCGCTCGCTTGCTCTGTATCTGGCTCGCTCGCTTGCTCTCCTGTCTGGCTCGCTCTCTTATCTGGCTCGCTCGCTCTCATATCTGGCTCGCTCACTTGCTCTCATGTCTGTCTCGCTCGCTCTCATATCTGGCTTTCTTGCTTGCTCTTTTGTCTGGTTCGCTCTCTTATCTGGCTCACTCTCATATCTGGCTTGCTCGCTTGCTCTCATATTTGGCTCGCTCGCTCTCATATCTGGCTCGCTCGCTTGCTCTCATGTCTGGCTCGCTCGCTCTCATATCTGGCTTGCTCGCTTGCTCTCATATCTGGCTCGCTCGCTTGCTCTCTTGTCTGGCTCGCTCTCTTATCTGGCTCGCTCACATATCTGGCTCGCTCGCTCTCACATCTGGCTGGCTCGCTTGCTCTCATATCTGGCTCGCTCGCTCTCATATCTGGCTCGCTCGCTTGCTCTCTTGTCTGGTTCGCTCTCTTATCTGTCTCGCTTTCATATCTGGCTTGCTCGCTTGCTCTCATATCTGGCTTACTCGCTTGCTCTCAAGTCTGGCTCGCTCGATTGCTCTCATATCTGGCTAGCTCGCTTGCTCTCTTGTCTTGCTCGCTCTCTTATCTGGCTCGCTCGCTCTCATATCTGGCTGGCTCGCTTGCTCTCATATCTGGCTCGCTCGCTTGCTCTCATATCTGGCTCGCTCACTCTCATGTCTGGCTTGCTCTCATATCTGGATCGCTCGCTTGCTCTCATATCTGGCTCGCTCGCTTGCTTAATTGTCTGTCTCGCTCTCTTATCTGCCTCACTTTCTCTCACATCTGGCTTGCTCGCTTGCTCTTATATCTGGCTCGCTCGCTGCTCTCTTGTCTGGCTCGCTCTCTTATCTGGCTCGCTCGCATATCTTGCTTGCTCGCTCTCATATCTGGATCGCTCGCTTGCTCTCATATATGGCTCGCTCACTTGCTCTTTTGTCTGGCTCGCTCTCTTATCTGGCTTGCTCGCTAGCATATCTGGCTCGCTCGCTTGCTCTCTTGTCTGGCTTTCTCTCTTATCTGTCTCGCTCTCACATCTGGCTCGCTCGCTTGCTCTATATCTGGCTCACTCGCTTGCTCTCTTGTCTGGCTTGCTCTCTTATCTGGCTTGCTCGCTAGCATATCTGGCTCGCTCGCTTGCTCTCTTGTCTGGCTTGCTTTCTTATCTGTCTCGCTCGCTCTCATATCTGGCTCGCTCACTTGCTCTCATGTCTGGCTCGCTCGCTCTCATTTCTGGCTTTCCCGCTTGCTCTCTTGTCTGGTTCGCTCTCTTATCTGGCTCACTCTCATATCTGGCTTGCTCGCCTGCTCTCATATCTGGCTCGCTCGCTTGCTCTCTTGTCTGGCTCGCTCTCTTATCTGTCTCGCTTTCATATCTGGCTTGCTCGCTTGCTCTCATATCTGGCTTACTCGCTTGCTTTCAAATCTGGCTCGCTCGATTGCTCTCATATCTGGCTAGCTCGCTTGCTCTCTTGTCTTGCTCGCTTTCTTATCTGGCTCGCTCGCTTTCATATCTGGCTGGCTTGCTTGCTCTCATATCTGGCTCGCTCGCTTGCTCTCATATCTGGCTCGCTCTTTCTCATGTCTGTCTCGCTCTCATATCTGGGTCGCTCGCTTGCTCTCATATCTGGCTCGCTCGCTTGCTTAGTTGTCTGTCTCGCTCTCTTATCTGCCTCACTTTCTCTCACATCTGGCTTGCTCGCTTGCTCTTATATCTGGCTCGCTCGCTGCTCTCTTGTCTGGCTCGCTCTCTTATCTGGCTCGCTCGCATATCTTGCTTGCTCGCTGTCATATCTGGCTCGCTCGCTTGCTCTCATATCTGGCTCGCTCACTTGCTCTTTTGTCTGGCTCGCTCTCTTATCTGGCTTGCTCGCTAGCATATCTGGCTCGCTCGCTTGCTCTCTTGTCTGGCTTTCTCTCTTATCTGTCTCGCTCTCACATCTGGCTCGCTCGCTTGCTCTATATCTGGCTCGCTCGCTTGCTCTCTTGTCTGGCTTGCTCTCTTATCTGGCTTGCTTGCTAGCATATCTGGCTCGCTCGCTTGCTCTCTTGTCTGGCTTGCTCTCTTATCTGGCTCGCTCGCTCTCATATCTGGCTCGCTCACTTGCTCTCATGTCTGGCTCGCTCGCTCTCATATCTGGCTTTATCACTTGCTCTCTTGTCTGGTTCGCTCTCTTATCTGGCTCGCTCTCAAATCTGGCTTGCTCGCTTGCTCTCATATCTGGCTCGCTCGCTTTCTCTCTTGTCTGGCTCGCTCTCTTATTTGGCTCGCTCGCATATCTGGCTCGCTCGCTCTAACATCTGGTTGGCTCGATTGCTCTCATATCTGGCTCGCTCGCTCTCATATCTGGCTCGCTCGCTTGCTCTCTTGTCTGGTTCGCTCTCTTATCTGACTCGCTCTCATATCTGACTTGCTCGCTTGCTCTCATATCTGGCTCGCTCGCTTGTTCTCATATATGGCTCGCTCGCTTGCTCTCTTGTCTGGCTCGCTCTCTTATCTGGCTCGCTCGCATATCTGGCTCGCTCGCTCTCAAATCTGGCTGGCTCGCTTGCTCTCATATCTGGCTCGCTCGCTTGCTTAATTGTCTGGCTCGCTCTCTTATCTGCCTCGCTCTCTCTCACATCTGGCTTGCTCGCTTGCTCTCATATCTGGCTCGCTCGCTGCTCTCTTATCTGGCTCGCTCTCTTGTCTGGCTCGCTCTCTTATCTGGCTCGCTCGCATATCTTGCTCGCTCGCTCTCACATCTGGCTCGCTTGCTTGCTCTCATATCTGGTTCGCTCGCTTGCTCTCTTGTCTGGCTCGCTCCCTTATCTGGCTTGCTCGCTGTCATATTTGGCTCGCTTGCTTGCTCTCTTGTCTGACTTGCTCTCTTATCTGTCTCGCTCTCTCATCTGGCTCGCTCGCTTGCTCTCATATCTGGTTCGCTCGCTTGCTCTCTTGTCTGGCTCGCTCTCTTATCTGGCTTGCTCACTATCATATCTGGCTCGCTCGCTTGCTCTCTTGTCTGAATTGCTCTCTTATCTGTCTCGCTCTCACATCTGGCTCGCTCGCTTGCTCTCATATCTGGCTCGCTCGCATGCTCTCTTGTCTGGTTCGCTCTCTTATCTGGCATGCTCTCATATCTGGCTTGCTCACTTGCTCTCATATCTGTCTCGCTCGCTTGCTCTCATATCTGGCTCGCTCGCTTGCTCTCTTGTCTGGCTCGCTCTCTTATCTGGTTCACTCGCATATCTGGCTCGCTCGCTCTGAAATCTGGCTCGCTCGCTTGCTCTCATATCTGGCTAGCTCGCTTGCTCTCTTGTCTTGCTCGCTCTCTTATCTGGCTCGCTCGCTCTCATATCTGGCTGGCTGGCTTGCTCTCATATCTGGCTCGCTCGCTTGCTCTCATATCTGGGTCGCTCGATCTCATGTCTGGCTTGCTCGCATATCTGGATCGCTTGCTTGCTCTCATATCTGGCTCGCTCGCTTGCTTAATTGTCTGGCTCGCTCTCTTATCTGTCTCGCTCTCTCTCACATCTGGCTTGCTCGCTTGCTCTCATATCTGGCTCGCTCGCTGCTCTCTTATCTGTCTCGCTATTACATCTGGCTCGCTCGCTTGCTCTCATATCTGGCTCGCTCGCTTGCTCTCTTGTCTGGCTCGCTCTCTAATCTGGCTTGCTTGCATATCTTGCTCGCTCGCTCTCACATCTGGCTCGCTCGCTTGCTCTCTTGTCTGGCTCGCTCTCTTATCTGGCTCGCTCTCATATCTGGCTAGCTCGCTCGCTCTCTTATCTGGCTCGCTCTAATATCTGGCTGGCTCGCTTGCTCTCATATCTGGCTCGCTCGCTCTCATGCCTGGCTCGCTCGCATATCTGGATCGCTCGCTTGCTCTCATATCTGGCTCGCTCGCTTGCTCAAATATCTGGCTTGCTCGCTTGCTCACTTGTCTGGCTCGCTCTCTTATCTGGCTCGCTCGCTAGCATATCTGGCTCGCTCGCTTGCTCTCTTGTCTGGCTTGCTCTCTTATCTGCCTCCCTCACTCTCACATCTGTCTCGCTCGCTTGCTCTCTTGTCTGGTTTGCTCTTTTATCTGGCACGCGCTCATATCTGGCTTGCTCGCTTGCTCTCATATCTGTCTCGCTCGCTTGCTTTCATATGTGGCTCGCTCTCGCTCAAATATCTGGCTCACTCGCTTGCTGTCTTGTCTGGCTCGCTCTCTTATCTGGCTCGCTCGCTAGCATATCTGGCTCGCTCGCTTGCTCTCTTGTCTGGCTCGCTCTCTTATCTGGCTCGCTTGCTAGCATATCTGGCCCGCTCGCTTGCTCTCTTGTCTGGCTTGCTCTCTTATCTGGCTCGCTCGCTCTCATATCTTGCTCGCTCGCTTGCTCTGATGTCTGGCACGCTCACTCTCATATCTGGCTTGCTCGCTTGCGCTCATGTCTGGCTCGCTCGCTCTCATATCTGGCTCGCTCGCTTGCTCTCTTGTCTGGCTCGCTCTCATATCTGGCTCGCTCGCTTGCTCTAATGTTTGGCTCGCTTGTTCTCATATCTGGCTCGCTCGCTCACATACCTGGCCTGCTCGCTTGCTCTCATGTCTGGCTCGCACGCTCTCATATCTGGTTCGATCGCTTGCTCTCTTGTCTGGCTCGCTCCCTTATCTGGCTTGCTCGCTATCATATCTGGCTCGCTTGCTTGCTCTCTTGTCTGACTTGCTCTCTTATCTGTCTCGCTCTCTCATCTGGCTCGCTCGCTTGCTCTTATATCTGGTTCGCTCGCTTGCTCTTATATCTGGTTCGCTCGCTTGCTCTCTTGTCTGGCTCGCTCTCTTATCTGGCTTGCTCACTATCATATCTGGCTCGCTCGCTTGCTCTCTTGTCTGACTTGCTCTCTTATCTGTCTCGCTCTCACATCTGGCTCGCTCGCTTGCTCTCATATCTGGCTCGCTCGCGTGCTCTCTTGTCTGGTTCGCTCTCTTATCTGGCATGCTCTCATATCTGGCTTGCTAACTTGCTCTTATATCTGTCTCGCTCGCTTGCTCTCATATCTGGCTCGCTCTCTTATCCGGTTCACTCGCATATCTGACTCGCTCGCTCTGAAATCTGGCTCGCTCGCTTGCTCTCATATCTGGCTAGCTCGCTTGCTCCCTTGTCTTGCTCGCTCTCTTATCTGGCTCGCTCGCTCTCATATCTGGCTGGCTCGCTTGCTCTCATATCTGGCTCGCTCGCTTGCTCTCATATCTGGGTCACTCGATCTCATGTCTGGCTTGCTCACTTGCTCTCATATCTGTCTCGCTCGCTTGCTCTCATATCTGGCTCGCTCTCTTATCTGGTTCACTCGCATATCTGGCTCGCTCGCTCTGAAATCTGGCTCGCTCGCTTGCTCTCATATCTGGCTAGCTCGCTTGCTCACTTGTCTTGCTCGCTCTCTTATCTGGCTCGCTCGCTCTCATATCTGGCTGGCTCGCTTGCTCTCATATCTGGTTCGATCGCTTGCTCTCTTGTCTGGCTCGCTCCCTTATCTGGCTTGCTCGCTATCATATCTGGCTCGCTTGCTTGCTCTCTTGTCTGACTTGCTCTCTTATCTGTCTCGCTCTCTCATCTGGCTCGCTCGCTTGCTCTCATATCTGGTTCGCTCGCTTGCTCTCTTGTCTGGCTCGCTCTCTTATCTGGCTTGCTCACTATCATATCTGGCTCGCTCGCTTGCTCTCTTGTCTGACTTGCTCTCTTATCTGTCTCGCTCTCACATCTGGCTCGCTCGCTTGCTCTCATATCTGGCTCGCTCGCATGCTCTCTTGTCTGGTTCGCTCTCTTATCTGGCATGCTCTCATATCTGGCTTGCTCACTTGCTCTCATATCTGTCTCGCTCGCTTGCTCTCATATCTGGCTCGCTCTCTTATCTGGTTCACTCGCATATCTGGCTCGCTCGCTCTGAAATCTGGCTCGCTCGCTTGCTCTCATATCTGGCTAGCTCGCTTGCTCCCTTGTCTTGCTCGCTCTCTTATCTGGCTCGCTCGCTCTCATATCTGGCTGGCTCGCTTGCTCTCATATCTGGCTCGCTCGCTTGCTCTCATATCTGGGTCACTCGATCTCATGTCTGGCTTGCTCGCATATCTGGATCGCTTGCTTGCTCTCATATCTGGCTCGCTCGCTTGCTTAATTGTCTGGCTTGCTCTCTTATCTGTCTCTCTCTCTCTCACATCTGGCTTGCTCGCTTGCTCTCATATCTGGCTCGCTCGCTGCTCTCTTATCTGTCTCGCTATTACATCTGGCTCGCTCGCTTGCTCTCATATCTGGCTCGCTCGCTTGCTCTCTTGTCTGGCTCGCTCTCTTATCTGGCTTGCTTGCATATCTTGCTCGCTCGCTCTCACATCTGGCTCGCTCGCTTGCTCTCATATCTGGCTCGCTCGCTTGCTCTCTTGTCTGGCTCGCTCTCTTATCTGGCTCGCTCTCATATCTGGCTAGCTCGCTCGCTCTCTTATCTGGCTCGCTCTCATATCTGGCTGGCTCGCTTGCTCTCATATCTGGCTCGCTCGCTCTCATGCCTGGCTCGCTCGCATATCTGGATCGCTCGCTTGCTCTCATATATGGCTCGCTTGCTTGCTCTCTTGTCTGGCTCTCTCTCTTATATGGCTCGGTAGCTCGCATATCTGGCTCACTCGCTTGCTCTCATATCTGGCTCGCTCACTTGCTCTTATATCTGGCTCATTTGCATGCGCTCTTGTCTGGCTCGCTCTCTTATCTGGCTCGCTCGCTTGCAAATCTGGCTAGCTCGCTCTCATATCTGGCTCGCTCGCTTGCTCTCATGTTTGGCTCGCTTGCTCTCATATCTGGCTCGCTCGCTCACATACCTGGCTTGCTCGCTTGCTCTCATGTCTGGCTCGCTCGCTCTCATATCTGGCTCGCTCGCTTGCTCTCTTGTCTGGCTCGCTCTCTTATCTGGCACTCTCGCTCGCATATTTGGCTCGCTCGCTCTCATATCTTACTCGCTCGATCTCATGTCTGGCTCGCTCGCTCTCATATCTGGCTTGCTCGCTTGCTCTCATATCTGGCTAGCTCGCTTGCTCTCATATCTGGCTCGCTCGCTTGCTCTCTTGTCTGGCTCGCTCTTTTATCTGGCTCGCTCGCTCTCATATCTGGCTCGCTTGCTCTCATGTCTGGCTCGCTCGCTCTCATATTTGGCTCGCTCGCTTGCTCTCATGTCTGGCTCGCTCGCTCTCATATCTGGCTTTATCACTTGCTCTCTTGTCTGGTTCGCTCTCTTATCTGGCACGCTCTCAAATCTGGCTTGCTCGCTTGCTCTCATATCTGGCTCGCTCGCTTGCTCTCTTGTCTGGCTCGCTCTCTTATTTGGCTCGCTCGCATATCTGGCTCGCTCGCTCTAACATCTGATTGGCTTGATTGCTCTCATATCTGGCTCGCTCGCTCTCATATCTGGCTCGCTCGCTTGCTCTCTGGTCTGGTTCGCTCTCTTATCTGACTCGCTCTCATATCTGACTTGCTCGCTTGCTCTCATATCTGGCTCGCTCGCTTGTTCTCATATATGGCTCGCTCGCTTGCTCTCTTGTCTGGCTCGCTCTCTTATCTGGCTCGCTCGCATATCTGGCTCGCTCGCTCTCATATCTGGCTCGCTCGCTTGCTCTCATATCTGGCTCGCTCGCTCTCATGTCTGGCTCGCTCTCATATCTGGATTGCTCGCTTTCTTAATTGTCTGGCTCGCTCTCTTATCTGCCTCGCTCTCTTTCACATCTGGCTTGCTCGCTTGCTCTCATATCTGGCTCGTTCGCTGCTCTCTTGTCTGGCTCGCTCTCTTATCTGGCTCGCTCGCATATCTTGCTTGCTTGCTCTCACATCTGGCTCGCTCGCTTGCTCTCATATCTGGTTCGCTCGCTTGCTCCCTTGTCTGGCTCGCTCTCTTATCTGGCTTGCTCGCTAGCATATCTGGCTCGCTAGCTTGCTCTCTTGTCTGGCTTGCTCTCTTATCTGTCTCGCTCTCACATCTGGCTTGCTCGCTTGCTCTCATATCTGGCTCGCTCGCTTGCTCTCTTGTCTGGCTGGCTCTCTTATCTGGCTTGCTCGCTAGCATATCTGGCTCGCTAGCTTGCTCTCTTGTCTGGCTTGCTCTCTTATCTGTCTCGCTCTCACATCTGGATCGCTCGCTTTCTCTGTATCTGGCTCGCTCGCTTGCTCTCCTGTCTGGCTCGCTCTCTTATCTGGCTCGCTCGCTCTCATATCTGGCTCGCTCACTTGCTCTCATGTCTGTCTCGCTCGCTCTCATATCTGGCTTTCTTGCTTGCTCTTTTGTCTGGTTCGCTCTCTTATCTGGCTCACTCTCATATCTGGCTTGCTCGATTGCTCTCATATTTGGCTCGCTCGCTCTCATATCTGGCTCGCTCGCTTGCTCTCATTTCTGGCTCGCTCGCTCTCATATCTGGCTTGCTCGCTTGCTCTCATATCTGGCTCGCTCGCTTGCTCTCTTGTCTGGCTCGCTCTCTTATCTGGCTCGCTCGCATATCTGGCTCGCTCGCTCTCACATCTGGCTGGCTCGCTTGCTCTCATATCTGGCTCGCTCGCTCTCATATCTGGCTCGCTCGCTTGCTCTCTTGTCTGGTTCGCTCTCTTATCTGTCTCGCTTTCATATCAGGCTTGCTCGCTTGCTCTCATATCTGGCTTACTCGCTTGCTCTCAAGTCTGGCTCGCTCGATTGCTCTCATATCTGGCTAGCTCGCTTGCTCTCTTGTCTTGCTCGCTCTCTTATCTGGCTCGCTCGCTCTCATATCTGGCTGGCTCGCTTGCTCTCATATCTGGCTCGCTCGCTTGCTCTCATATCTGGCTCGCTCACTCTCATGTCTGGCTTGCTCTCATATCTGGCTCGCTCGCTTGCTTAATTGTCTGTCTCGCTCTCTTATCTGCCTCACTTTCTCTCACATCTGGCTTGCTCGCTTGCTCTTATATCTGGCTCGCTCGCTGCTCTCTTGTCTGGCTCGCTCTCTTATCTGGCTCGCTCGCATATCTTGCTTGCTCGCACTCATATCTGGCTTGCTCGCTTGCTCTCATATCTGGCTAGCTCGCTTGCTCTCATATCTGGCTCGCTCGCTTGCTCTCTTGTCTGGCTCACTCTTTTATCTGGCTCGCTCGCTCTCATATCTGGCTCGCTTGCTCTCATGTCTGGCTCACACGCTCTCATATTTGGCTCGCTCGCTTGCTCTCATGTCTGGCTCGCTCACTCTCATATCTGGCTTTATCACTTGCTCTCTTGTCTGGTTCGCTCTCTTATCTGGCTCGCTCTCAAATCTGGCTTGCTCGCTTGCTCTCATATCTGGCTCGCTCGCTTGCTCTCTTGTCTGGCTCGCTCTCTTATTTGGCTCGCTCGCATATCTGGCTCGCTCGCTCTAACATCTGGTTGGCTCGATTGCTCTAATATCTAGCTCGCTCGCTCTCATATCTGGCTCGCTCGCTTGCTCTCTTGTCTGGTTCGCTCTCTTATCTGACTCGCTCTCATATCTGACTTGCTCGCTTGCTCTCATATCTGGCTCGCTCGCTTGTTCTCATATATGGCTCGCTCGCTTGCTCTCTTGTCTGGCTCGCTCTCTTATCTGGCTCGCTCGCATATCTGGCTCGCTCGCTCTCAAATCTGGCTGGCTCGCTTGCTCTCATATCTGGCTCGCTTGCTTGCTCTCATATCTGGCTCGCTCGCTCTCATGTCTGGCTCGCTCTCATATCTGGATTGCTCGCTTTCTTAATTGTCTGGCTCGCTCTCTTATCTGCCTCGCTCTCTTTCACATCTGGCTTGCTCGCTTGCTCTCATATCTGGCTCGTTCGCTGCTCTCTTGTCTGGCTCGCTCTCTTATCTGGCTCGCTCGCATATCTTGCTTGCTTGCTCTCACATCTGGCTCGCTCGCTTGCTCTCATATCTGGTTCGCTCGCTTGCTCCCTTGTCTGGCTCGCTCTCTTATCTGGCTTGCTCGCTAGCATATCTGGCTCGCTAGCTTGCTCTCTTGTCTGGCTTGCTCTCTTATCTGTCTCGCTCTCACATCTGGCTTGCTCGCTTGCTCTCATATCTGGCTCGCTCGCTTGCTCTCTTGTCTGGCTGGCTTTCTTATCTGGCTTGCTCGCTAGCATATCTGGCTCGCTAGCTTGCTCTCTTGTCTGGCTTGCTCTCTTATCTGTCTCGCTCTCACATCTGGCTCGCTCGCTTTCTCTGTATCTGGTTCGCTCGCTTGCTCTCCTGTCTGGCTCGCTCTCCTATCTGGCTCGCTCGCTCTCATATCTGGCTCGCTCACTTGCTCTCATGTCTGTCTCGCTCGCTCTCATATCTGGCTTTCTTGCTTGCTCTTTTGTCTGGTTCGCTCTCTTATCTGGCTCACTCTCATATCTGGCTTGCTCGATTGCTCTCATATTTGGCTCGCTCGCTCTCATATCTGGCTCGCTCGCTTGCTCTCATTTCTGGCTCGCTCGCTCTCATATCTGGCTTGCTCGCTTGCTCTCTTATCTGGCTCGCTCGCTTGCTCTCTTGTCTGGCTCGCTCTCTTATCTGGCTCGCTCGCATATCTGGCTCGCTCGCTCTCACATCTGGCTGGCTCGCTTGCTCTCATATCTGGCTCGCTCGCTCTCATATCTGGCTCGCTCGCTTGCTCTCTTGTCTGGTTCGCTCTCTTATCTGTCTCGCTTTCATATCAGGCTTGCTCGCTTGCTCTCATATCTGGCTTACTCGCTTGCTCTCAAGTCTGGCTCGCTCGATTGCTCTCATATCTGGCTAGCTCGCTTGCTCTCTTGTCTTGCTCGCTCTCTTATCTGGCTCGCTCGCTCTCATATCTGGCTGGCTCGCTTGCTCTCATATCTGGCTCGCTCGCTTGCTCTCATATCTGGCTCGCTCACTCTCATGTCTGGCTTGCTCTCATATCTGGATCGCTCGCTTGCTCTCATATCTGGCTCGCTCGCTTGCTTAATTGTCTGTCTCGCTCTCTTATCTGCCTCACTTTCTCTCACATCTGGCTTGCTCGCTTGCTCTTATATCTGGCTCGCTCGCTGCTCTCTTGTCTGGCTCGCTCTCTTATCTGGCTCGCTCGCATATCTTGCTTGCTCGCTCTCATATCTGGCTTGCTCGCTTGCTCTCATATCTGGCTAGCTCGCTTGCTCTCATATCTGGCTCGCTCGCTTGCTCTCTTGTCTGGCTCGCTCTTTTATCTGGCTCGCTCGCTCTCATATCTGGCTCGCTTGCTCTCATGTCTGGCTCACTCGCTCTCATATTTGGCTCGCTCGCTTGCTCTCATGTCTGGCTCGCTCACTCTCATATCTGGCTTTATCACTTGCTCTCTTGTCTGGTTCGCTCTCTTATCTGGCTCGCTCTCAAATCTGGCTTGCTCGCTTGCTCTCATATCTGGCTCGCTCGCTTGCTCTCTTGTCTGGCTCGCTCTCTTATTTGGCTCGCTCGCATATCTGGCTCGCTCGCTCTAACATCTGGTTGGCTCGATTGCTCTAATATCTGGCTCGCTCGCTCTCATATCTGGCTCGCTCGCTTGCTCTCTTGTCTGGTTCGCTCTCTTATCTGACTCGCTCTCATATCTGACTTGCTCGCTTGCTCTCATATCTGGCTCGCTCGCTTGTTCTCATATATGGCTCGCTCGCTTGCTCTCTTGTCTGGCTCGCTCTCTTATCTGGCTCGCTCGCATATCTGGCTCGCTCGCTCTCAAATCTGGCTGGCTCGCTTGCTCTCATATCTGGCTCGCTTGCTTGCTCTCATATCTGGCTCGCTCGCTCTCATGTCTGGCTCGCTCTCATATCTGGATTGCTCGCTTTCTTAATTGTCTGGCTCGCTCTCTTATCTGCCTCGCTCTCTTTCACATCTGGCTTGCTCACTTGCTCTCATATCTGGCTCGTTCGCTGCTCTCTTGTCTGGCTCGCTCTCTTATCTGGCTCGCTCGCATATCTTGCTCGCTTGCTCTCACATCTGGCTCGCTCGCTTGCTCTCATATCTGGTTCGCTCGCTTGCTCCCTTGTCTGGCTCGCTCTCTTATCTGGCTTGCTCGCTAGCATATCTGGCTCGCTTGCTTGCTCTCTTGTCTGGCTTGCTCTCTTATCTGTCTCGCTCTCACATCTGGCTTGCTCGCTTGCTCTCATATCTGGCTCGCTCGCTTGCTCTCTTGTCTGGCTGGCTCTCTTATCTGGCTTGCTCGCTAGCATATCTGGCTCGCTCGCTTGCTCTCTTGTCTGGCTTGCTCTCTTATCTGTCTCGCTCTCACATCTGGCTCGCTCGCTTGCTCTGTATCTGGCTCGCTCGCTTGCTCTCCTGTCTGGCTCGCTCTCTTATCTGGCTCGCTCGCTCTCATATCTGGCTCGCTCACTTGCTCTCATGTCTGTCTCGCTCGCTCTCATATCTGGCTTTCTTGCTTGCTCTTTTGTCTGGTTCGCTCTCTTATCTGGCTCACTCTCATATCTGGCTTGCTCGCTTGCTCTCATATTTGGCTCGCTCGCTCTCATATCTTGCTCGCTCGCTTGCTCTCATGTCTGGCTCGCTCGCTCTCATATCTGGCTTGCTCGCTTGCTCTCATATCTGGCTCGCTCGCTTGCTCTCATGTCTGGCTCACTCGCTCTCATATTTGGCTCGCTCGCTTGCTCTCATGTCTGGCTCGCTCACTCTCATATCTGGCTTTATCACTTGCTCTCTTGTCTGGTTCGCTCTCTTATCTGGCTCGCTCTCAAATCTGGCTTGCTCGCTTGCTCTCATATCTGGCTCGCTCGCTTGCTCTCTTGTCTGGCTCGCTCTCTTATTTGGCTCGCTCGCATATCTGGCTCGCTCGCTCTAACATCTGGTTGGCTCGATTGCTCTAATATCTGGCTCGCTCGCTCTCATATCTGGCTCGCTCGCTTGCTCTCTTGTCTGGTTCGCTCTCTTATCTGACTCGCTCTCATATCTGACTTGCTCGCTTGCTCTCATATCTGGCTCGCTCGCTTGTTCTCATATATGGCTCGCTCGCTTGCTCTCTTGTCTGGCTCGCTCTCTTATCTGGCTCGCTCGCATATCTGGCTCGCTCGCTCTCAAATCTGGCTGGCTCGCTTGCTCTCATATCTGGCTCGCTTGCTTGCTCTCATATCTGGCTCGCTCGCTCTCATGTCTGGCTCGCTCTCATATCTGGATTGCTCGCTTTCTTAATTGTCTGGCTCGCTCTCTTATCTGCCTCGCTCTCTTTCACATCTGGCTTGCTCACTTGCTCTCATATCTGGCTCGTTCGCTGCTCTCTTGTCTGGCTCGCTCTCTTATCTGGCTCGCTCGCATATCTTGCTCGCTTGCTCTCACATCTGGCTCGCTCGCTTGCTCTCATATCTGGTTCGCTCGCTTGCTCCCTTGTCTGGCTCGCTCTCTTATCTGGCTTGCTCGCTAGCATATCTGGCTCGCTAGCTTGCTCTCTTGTCTGGCTTGCTCTCTTATCTGTCTCGCTCTCACATCTGGCTTGCTCGCTTGCTCTCATATCTGGCTCGCTCGCTTGCTCTCTTGTCTGGCTGGCTCTCTTATCTGGCTTGCTCGCTAGCATATCTGGCTCGCTCGCTTGCTCTCTTGTCTGGCTTGCTCTCTTATCTGTCTCGCTCTCACATCTGGCTCGCTCGCTTGCTCTGTATCTGGCTCGCTCGCTTGCTCTCCTGTCTGGCTCGCTCTCTTATCTGGCTCGCTCGCTCTCATATCTGGCTCGCTCACTTGCTCTCATGTCTGTCTCGCTCGCTCTCATATCTGGCTTTCTTGCTTGCTCTTTTGTCTGGTTCGCTCTCTTATCTGGCTCACTCTCATATCTGGCTTGCTCGCTTGCTCTCATATTTGGCTCGCTCGCTCTCATATCTTGCTCGCTCGCTTGCTCTCATGTCTGGCTCGCTCGCTCTCATATCTGGCTTGCTCGCTTGCTCTCATATCTGGCTCGCTCGCTTGCTCTCTTGTCTGGCTCGCTCTCTTATCTGGCTCGCTCGCATATCTGGCTCGCTCGCTCTCACATCTGGCTGGCTCGCTTGCTCTCATATCTGGCTCGCTCGCTCTCATATCTGGCTCGCTCGCTTGCTCTCTTGTCTGGTTCGCTCTCTTATCTGTCTCGCTTTCATATCTGGCTTGCTCGCTTGCTCTCATATCTGGCTTACTCGCTTGCTCTCAAGTCTGGCTCGCTCGATTGCTCTCATATCTGGCTAGCTCGCTTGCTCTCTTGTCTTGCTCGCTCTCTTATCTGGCTCGCTCGCTCTCATATCTGGCTGGCTCGCTTGCTCTCATATCTGGCTCGCTCGCTTGCTCTCATATCTGGCTCGCTCGCTTGCTCTCATATCTGGCTCGCTCGCTTGCTCTCATATCTATCTCGCTCGCTTGCTCTCATATCTGGCTTGCTCGCTTGCTCTCATATCTGGCTCGCTCGCTTGCTTAATTGTCTGTCTCGCTCTCTTATCTGCCTCACTTTCTCTCACATCTGGCTTGCTCGCTTGCTCTTATATCTGGCTCGCTCGCTGCTCTCTTGTCTGGCTCACTCTCTTATCTGGCTCGCTCGCATATCTTGCTTGCTCGCTCTCATATCTGGATCGCTCGCTTGCTCTCATATCTGGCTCGCTCACTTGCTCTTTTGTCTGGCTCGCTCTCTTATCTGGCTTGCTCGCTAGCATATCTGGCTCGCTCGCTTGCTCTCTTGTCTGGCTTTCTCTCTTATCTGTCTCGCTCTCACATCTGGCTCGCTCGCTTGCTCTATATCTGGCTCGCTCGCCTGCTCTCTTGTCTGGCTTGCTCTCTTATCTGGCTTGCTCGCTAGCATATCTGGCTCGCTCGCTTGCTCTCTTGTCTGGCTTGCTCTCTTATCTGTCTCGCTCGCTCTCATATCTGGCTCGCTCACTTGCTCTCATGTCTGGCTCGCTCGCTCTCATTTCTGGCTTTCCCGTTTGCTCTCTTGTCTGGTTCGCTCTCTTATCTGGCTCACTCTCATATCTGGCTTGCTCGCCTGCTCTCATATCTGGCTCGCTCGCTTGCTCTCTTGTCTGGCTCGCTCTCTTATCTGTCTCACTTTCATATCTGGCTTGCTCGCTTGCTCTCATATCTGGCTTACTCGCTTGCTCTCAAATCTGGCTCGCTCGATTGCTCTCATATCTGGCTAGCTCGCTTGCTCTCTTGTCTTGCTCGCTCTCTTATCTGGCTCGCTCGCTTTCATATCTGGCTGGCTTGCTTGCTCTCATATCTGGCTCGCTCGCTTGCTCTCATATCTGGCTCGCTCGCTCTCATGTCTGGCTCGCTCTCATATCTGGATCGCTCGCTTGCTCTCATATCTGGCTCGCTCGCTTGCTTAGTTGTCTGTCTCGCTCTCTTATCTGCTTCACTTTCTCTCACATCTGGCTTGCTCGCTTGCTCTTATATCTGGCTCGCTCGCTGCTCTCTTGTCTGGCTCGCTCTCTTATCTGGCTCGCTCGCATATCTTGCTTGCTCGCTGTCATATCTGGCTCGCTCGCTTGCTCTCATATCTGGCTCGCTCACTTGCTCTTTTGTCTGGCTCGCTCTCTTATCTGGCTTGCTCGCTAGCATATCTGGCTCGCTCGCTTGCTCTCTTGTCTGGCTTTCTCTCTTATCTGTCTCGCTCTCACATCTGGCTCGCTCGCTTGCTATATATCTGGCTCGCTCGCTTGCTCTCTTGTCTGGCTTGCTCTCTTATCTGGCTTGCTTGCTAGCATATCTGGCTCGCTCGCTTGCTCTCTTGTCTGGCTTGCTCTCTTATCTGGCTCGCTCGCTCTCATATCTGGCTCGCTCACTTGCTCTCATGTCTGGCTCGCTCGCTCTCATATCTGGCTTTATCACTTGCTCTCTTGTCTGGTTCGCTCTCTTATCTGGCTCGCTCTCAAATCTGGCTTGCTCGCTTGCTCTCATATCTGGCTCGCTCGCTTGCTCTCTTGTCTGGCTCTCTCTCTTATTTGGCTCGCTCGCATATGTGGCTCGCTCGCTCTAACATCTGGTTGGCTCGATTGCTCTCATATCTGGCTCGCTCGCTCTCATATCTGGCTCGCTCGCTTGCTCTCTTGTCTGGTTCGCTCTCTTATCTGACTCGCTCTCATATCTGACTTGCTCGCTTGCTCTCATATCTGGCTCGCTCGCTTGTTCTCATATATGGCTCGCTCGCTTGCTCTCTTGTCTGGCTCTCTCTCTTATCTGGCTCGCTCGCATATCTGACTCGCTCGCTCTCAAATCTGGCTGGCTCGCTTGCTCTCATATCTGGCTCGCTCGCTTGCTTAATTGTCTGGCTCGCTCTCTTATCTGCCTCGCTCTCTCTCACATCTGGCTTGCTCGCTTGCTCTCATATCTGGCTCGCTCGCTGCTCTCTTGTCTGACTCGCTCTCTTGTCTGGCTCGCTCTCTTATCTGGCTCGCTTGCTAGCATATCTGGCCCGCTCGCTTGCTCTCTTGTCTGGCTTGCTCTCTTATCTGGCTCGCTCGCTCTCATATCTTGCTCGCTCGCTTGCTCTGATGTCTGGCACGCTCACTCTCATATCTGGCTTGCTCGCTTGCTCTCATGTCTGGCTCGCTCGCTCTCATATCTGGCTCGCTCGCTTGCTCTCATGTCTGGCTCGCTCGCTCTCATATCTGGCTCGCTCGCTTGCTCTCTTGTCTGGCTCGCTCTCTTATCTGGCTCGCTCGCTCGCAAATCTGGCTAGCCCTTTCTCATATCTGGCTCGCTCGCTTGCTCTAATGTTTGGCTCGCTTGTTCTCATATCTGGCTCGCTCACTCACATATCTGGCTTGCTCACTTGCTCTCATGTCTGGCTCGCTCGCTCTCATATCTGTCTCACTCGCTTGCTCTCTTGTCTGGTTCGCTCTCTTATCTGGCACGCTCTCATATCTGGCTTGCTCGCTTGCTCTCATATCTGGCTCGCTCGCTTGCTCTCATATCTGGCTCGCTCGCTTGCTCAATTATCTGGCTCGCTTGCTTGCTCTCTTGTCTGGCTCGCTCTCTTATCTGGCTCGCTCGCAAGCATATCTGGCTCGCTCGCTTGCTCTCTTGTCTGGCTTGCTCTCTTATCTGGCTCCCTCGCTCTCATATCTTGCTTGCTCGCTTACTCTCATGTCTGGCACGCTCACCCTCATATCTGGCTTGCTCGCTTGCTCTCATGTTTGGCTCGCTCCCTCTCATATTTGGTTCGCTCGCTTGCTCTCATGTCTGGCTCACTCGCTCTCATATCTGGCTCGCTTGCTTGCTCTCTTGTCTGGCTCTCTCTCTTATATGGCTCGCTAGCTCGCATATCTGGCTCACTCGCTTGCTCTCATATCTGGCTCGCTCACTTGCTCTTATATCTGGCTCATTTGCATGTGCTCTTGTATGGCTCGCTCTCTTATCTGGCTCGCTCGCTTGCAAATCTGGCTAGCTCGCTCTCATATCTGGCTCGCTCGCTTGCTCTCATGTTTGGCTTGCTTGCTCTCATATCTGGCTCGCTCGCTCACATACCTGGCTTGCTCGCTTGCTCTCATGTCTGGCTCGCTCGCTCTCATATCTGGCTCGCTCGCTTGCTCTCTTGTCTGGCTCGCTCTCTTATCTGGCTCTCTCGCTCGCATATTTGGCTCGCTCGCTCTCATATCTTACTCGCTCGCTCTCATGTCTGGCTCGCTCGCTTGCTCTCATATCTGGCTAGCTCGCTTGCTCTCATATCTGGCTCGCTCGCTTGCTCTCTTGTCTGGCTCGCTCTTTTATCTGGCTCGCTCGCTCTCATATCTGGCTCGCTTGCTCTCATGTCTGGCTCGCTCGCTCTCATATTTGGCTCGCTCGCTTGCTCTCATGTCTGGCTCGCTCGCTCTCATATCTGGCTTTATCACTTGCTCTCTTGTCTGGTTCGCTCTCTTATCTGGCTCGCTCTCAAATCTGGCTTGCTCGCTTGCTCTCATATCTGGCTCGCTCGCTTGCTCTCTTGTCTGGCTCGCTCTCTTATTTGGCTCGCTCGCATATCTGGCTCGCTCGCTCTAACATCTGGTTGGCTCGATTGCTCTCATATCTGGCTCGCTCGCTCTCATATCTGGCTCGCTCGCTTGCTCTCTTGTCTGGTTCGCTCTCTTATCTGACTCGCTCTCATATCTGACTTGCTCGCTTGCTCTCATATCTGGCTCGCTCGCTTGTTCTCATATATGGCTCGCTCGCTTGCTCTCTTGTCTGGCTCGCTCTCTTATCTGGCTCGCTCGCATATCTGGCTCGCTCGCTCTCATATCTGGTTCGCTTGCTCTCATATCTGGCTCGCTCGCTTGCTCTCATATCTGGCTCGCTCGCTCGCTCTCATGTCTGGCTCGCTCTCATATCTGGATTGCTCGCTTTCTTAATTGTCTGGCTCGCTCTCTTATCTGCCTCGCTCTCTTTCACATCTGGCTTGCTCGCTTGCTCTCATATCTGGCTCGCTCGCTGCTCTCTTGTCTGGCTCGCTCTCTTATCTGGCTCGCTCGCATATCTTGCTCGCTTGCTCTCACATCTGGCTCGCTCGCTTGCTCTCATATCTGGTTCGCTCGCTTGCTCCCTTGTCTGGCTCGCTCTCTTATCTGGCTTGCTCGCTAGCATATCTGGCTCGCTAGCTTGCTCTCTTGTCTGGCTTGCTCTCTTATCTGTCTCGCTCTCACATCTGGCTTGCTCGCTTGCTCTCATATCTGGCTCGCTCGCTTGCTCTCTTGTCTGGCTGGCTCTCTTATCTGGCTTGCTCGCTAGCATATCTGGCTCGCTCGCTTGCTCTCTTGTCTGGCTTGCTCTCTTATTTGTCTCGCTCTCACATCTGGCTCGCTCGCTTGCTCTGTATCTGGCTCGCTCGCTTGCTCTCTTGTCTGGCTTGCTCTCTTATTTGGCTCGCTCGCTCTCATATCTGCCTTGCTCGCTTGGTCTCATATCTGGCTCGCTCGCTTGCTCTCTTGTCTGGCTCGCTCTCTTATCTGGCTCGCTCGCATATCTGGCTCGCTCGCTCTCACATCTGGCTGGCTCGCTTGCTCTCATATCTGGCTCGCTCGCTCTCATATCTGGCTCGCTCGCTTGCTCTCTTGTCTGGTTTGCTCTCTTATCTGTCTCGCTTTCATATCTGGCTTGCTCGCTTGCTCTCATATCTGGCTTACTCGCTTGCTCTCAAGTCTGGCTCGCTCGATTGCTCTCATATCTGGCTCGCTCACTCTCATGTCTGGCTTGCTCTCATATCTGGATCGCTCGCTTGCTCTCATATCTGGCTCGCTCGCTTGCTTAATTGTCTGTCTCGCTCTCTTATCTGCCTCACTTTCTCTCGCATCTGGCTTGCTCGCTTGCTCTTATATCTGGCTCGCTCGCTGCTCTCTTGTCTGGCTCGCTCTCTTATCTGGCTCGCTCGCATATCTTGCTTGCTCGCTCTCATATCTGGATCGCTCGCTTGCTCTCATATCTGGCTCGCTCACTTGCTCTTTTGTCTGGCTCGCTCTCTTATCCTGCTTGCTCGCTAGCATATCTGGCTCGCTCGCTTGCTCTCTTGTCTGGCTTTCTCTCTTATCTGTCTCGCTCTCACATCTGGCTCGCTCGCTTGCTCTATATCTGGCTCGCTCGCTTGCTCTTTTGTCTGGCTTGCTCTCTTATCTGGCTTGCTCGCTAGCATATCTGGCTCGCTCGCTTGCTCTCTTGTCTGGCTTGCTCTCTTATCTGTCTCGCTCGCTCTCATATCTGGCTCGCTCACTTGCTCTCATGTCTGGCTCGCTCGCTCTCATTTCTGGCTTTCCCGCTTGCTCTCTTGTCTGGTTCGCTCTCTTATCTGGCTCACTCTCATATCTGGCTTGCTCGCCTGCTCTCATATCTGGCTCGCTCGCTTGCTCTCTTGTCTGGCTCGCTCTCTTATCTGTCTCGCTTTCATATCTGGCTTGCTCGCTTGCTCTCATATCTGGCTTACTCGCTTGCTCTCAAATCTGGCTCGCTCAATTGCTCTCATATCTGGCTAGCTCGCTTGCTCTCTTGTCTTGCTCGCTCTCTTATCTGGCTCGCTCGCTTTCATATCTGGCTGGCTTGCTTGCTCTCATATCTGGCTCGCTCGCTTGCTCTCATATCTGGCTCGCTCGCTTGCTTAGTTGTCTGTCTTGCTCTCTTATCTGCCTCACTTTCTCTCACATCTGGCTCGCTCGCTTGCTCTCTTGTCTGGCTCGCTCTCTTATCTGTCTCGCTTTCATATCTGGCTTGATCGCTTGCTCTCATATCTGGCTTACTCGCTTGCTCTCAAATCTGGCTCGCTCGATTGCTCTCATATTTGGCTAGTTCGCTTGCTCTCTTGTCTTGCTCGCTCTCTTATCTGGCTCGCTCGCTCTCATATCTGGCTGGCTCGCTTGGTCTCATATCTGGCTCGCTCGCTTGCTCTCTTGTCTGGCTCGCTCTCTTATCTGGCTTGCTCGCTAGCATATCTGGCTCGCTCGCTTGCTCTCTTGTCTGGCTTGCTCTCTTATCTGGCTCGCTCGCTCTCATATCTGGCTCGCTCGCTTGCTCTCATATCTGGCTCGCTCGCTCTCATATCTGGCTCGCTCGCTTTCTCTCATGTCTGGCTCACTCGCTCTCATATCTGGCTTTCTCGCTTGCTCTCTTGTCTGGTTCACTCTCTTATCTGGCTCGCTCTCATATCTGGCTTGCTCGCTTGCTCTCATATCTGGCTCGCTCGCTTGCTTTCTTGTCTGGCTCGCTCGCATATCTGGCTCGCTCGCTCTCACATCTGGCTGGCTCGCTTGCTCTCATATCTGGCTCGCTCGCTCTCGTATCTGGCTCGCTCGCTTGCTCTCATATCTGGCTCGCTTGCTCGCTTGTCTGGCTCGCTCTCTTATCTGGCTTGCTCGCTAGAATATCTGGCTCGCACGCTTGCTCTCTTGTCTGGCTTGCTCTCTTATCTGGCTCGCTCGCTCTCATATCTGGCTCGCTCGCTTGCTCTCATGTCTGGCTCGCTCGCTCTCATATCTGGCTTTCTCGCTTGCTCTTGTCTGGCTCGCTCTCTTATCTGGCTCGCTCGCATATCTGGCTAGCTTGCTTGCTCTCTTGTCTTGCTCGCTCTCTTATCTGGCTCGCTCGCTCTCATATCTGGCTTGCTCGCTTGCTCTCAAATCTGGCTCGCTCGCTTGCTTTCTTGTCTGGCTCGCTCGCATATCTGGCTCGCTCGCTCTCACATCTGGCTGGTTCGCTTGCTCTCATATCTGGCTCGCTCGCTCTCGTATCTGGCTCGCTCGCTTGCTCTCATATCTGGCTCGCTTGCTCGCTTGTCTGGCTCGCTCTCTTATCTGGCTTGCTCGCTAGAATATCTGGCTCGCACGCTTGCTCTCTTGGCTGGCTTGCTCTCTTATCTGGCTCGCTCGCTCTCATATCTGGCTCGCTCGCTTGCTCTCATGTCTGGCTCGCTCGCTCTCATATCTGGCTTTCTCGCTTGCTCTCTTGTCTGGCTCGCTCTCTTATCTGGCTCGCTCGCATATCTGGCTAGCTCGCTTGCTCTCTTGTCTTGCTCGCTCTCTTATCTGGCTCGCTCGCTCTCATATCTGGCTGGCTCGCTTGCTCTCATATCTGGCTCGCTCGCTTGCTCTCATATCTGGCTCGCTCGCTCTCATGTCTGGCTCGCTCTCATATCTGGATTGCTCGCTTGCTCTCATATCTGGCTCGCTCGCTTGCTTAATTGTCTGGCTTGCTCTCTTATCTGCCTCGCTCTCTCTCACATCTGGCTTGCTCGCTTGCTCTCATATCTGGCTCGCTCGCTTGCTCTCTTGTCTGGCTCGCTCTCTTATCTGGCTTGCTCGCTCTCATATCTGGCTGGCTCGCTTGCTCTCATATCTGGCTCGCTCGCTTGCTCTCTTGTCTTGCTCGCTCTCTTATCTGGCTCGCTCGCTCTCATATCTGGCTGGCTCGCTTGCTCTCATATCTGGCTCGCTTACTTGCTCTCTTGTCTGGCTCGCTCTCATATCTGGCTAGCTCGCTTGCTCTCTTGTCTTGCTCGCTCTCTTATCTGGCTCGCTCGCTCTCATATCTGGCTGGCTCGCTTGCTCTCATATCTGGCTCGCTCGCTTGCTCTCATATCTGGCTCGCTCGCTCTCATGTCTGGCTCGCTCTCATATCTGGATTGCTCGCTTGCTCTCATATCTGGCTCGCTCGCTTGCTTAATTGTCTGGCTCGCTCTCTTATCTGCCTCGCTCTCTCTCACATCTGGCTTGCTCGCTTGCTCTCATATCTGGCTCGCTCGCTTGCTCTCTTGTCTGGCTCGCTCTCTTATCTGGCTTGCTCGCTAGAATATCTGTCTCGCACGCTTGCTCTCTTGTCTGGCTTGCTCTCTTATCTGGCTCGCCCGGTCTCATATCTGGCTCGCTCGCTTGCTCTCATGTCTGGCTCGCTCGCTCTCATATCTGACTTTCTCGCTTGCTCTCTTGTCTGGCTCGCTCTCTTATCTGGCTCGCTCGCATATCTGGCTAGTTCGCTCTCACATCTGGCTGGCTCGCTTGCTCTCAATTCTGGCTGGCTTGCTTGCTCTCATTTCTGGCTCGCTCGCTTGCTCTCATATCTGGCTCGCTCGCTTGCTCTCATATCTGGCTCGCTCGCTTGCTTAATTGTCTGGCTCGCTCTCTTCTCTGCCTCGCTCTCTCTCACATCTGGCTAGCTCGATTGCTCTCATATCTGGCTCGCTCGCTGCTCTCTTGTCTGGCTCGCTCTCATATCTGGCTTATTCGCTTGCTCTCATATCTGGCTCGCTCGCTTGCTCTCTTGTCTGGTTCGCTCTCTTATCTGGCTCGCTCGCATATCTGGCTCGCTCGCTCTCACATCTGGCTGGCTTGCTTGCTCTCATATCTGGCTCGCTCGCTTGCTCTCTTGTCTGGCTCGCTCTCTTATCTGGCTCGCTCGCATATCTGGCTCGCTCGCTCTCATATCGAGCTGGCTCGCTTGCTCTCATATCTGACTCGCTCGCTTGCTCTCTTGTCTGGCTCGCTCTCTTATCTGGCTCGCTCTCATATCTGGCTTGCTAGCTTGCTCTCATATCTGGCTCGCTCGCTTTCTCTCTTGTCTGTCTCGCTCTCTTTTATGGCTCGCTCACATATCTGGCTCGCTCGCTCTCAAATCTGGCTCGCTCGCTTGCTCTCATATCTGGCTTGCTCGCTTGCTCTCATATCCGGCTCGCTCGCTTGCTCTCATATCTGGCTCGCTCGCTTGCTCTCTTGTCTGGCTCGCTCTCTTATCTGGCTCGCTCGCATATCTTTCTCGCTCGCTCTCAAATCTGGCTCGCTCGCTTGCTCTCATATCTGGCTAGTTCGCTTGCTCTCTTGTCTTGCTCGCTCTCTTATCTGGCTCGCTCTCTCTCATATCTGGCTGGCTCGCTTACTCTTATATCTGGCTTGCTCGCTTGCTCACTTGTCTGGCTCGCTCTCTTATCTGGCTTGCTCGCTAGCATATCTGGCTCGCACGCTTGCTCTCTTGTCTGGCTTGCTCTCTTATCTGGCTCGCTCGGTCTCATATCTGGCTCGCTCGCTTACTCTCATGTCTGGCTCGCTTGCTCTCATATCTGTCTTTCTCGCTCGCTCTCTTATATGGCTCGCTCGCATATTTGGCTCGCTCTCTTATCTGGCTCGCTCGCATATCTGGCTAGCTCGCTCTCACATCTGGCTGGCTCGCTTGCTCTCATTTCTGGCTGGCTTGCTTGCTCTCATTTCTGGCTCGCTCGCTTGCTCTCATATCTGGCTCGCTCGCTTGCTCTCATATTTGGCTAGCTCGCTTGCTCTCTTGTCTTGCTCGCTCTCTTATCTGGCTCGCTCGCTCTCATATCTGGCTGGCTCCCTTGCTCTCATATCTGGCTCGCTCGCTTGCTCTCATATCTGGCTCGCTCGCTCTCATGTCTGGCTCGCTTTCATATCTGGCTCGCTCGCTTGCTCTCATATCTGGCTCGCTCTCATGTCTGGCTCGCTCTCATATCTGGATCGCTCGCTCGCTCTCATATCTGGCTCGCTCGCTTGCTTAATTGTCTGGCTCGCTCTCTTATCTGCCTCGCTCTCTCTCACATCTGGCTTGCTCGCTTGCTCTCATATCTGGCTCGCTCGCTTGCTCTCTTGTCTGGCTCGCTCTCTTATCTGGCTTGCTCGCTAGAATATCTGGCTCGCACGCTGGCTCTCTTGTCTGGCCTGCTCTCTTATCTGGCTCGCTCGCTCTCATATCTGGATCGCTCGCTTGCTCTCATGTCTGGCTCGCTCGCTCTCATATCTGGCTTTCTCGTTTGCTCTCTTGTCTGGCTCGCTCTCTTATCTGGCTCGCTCGCATATCTGGCTAGCTCGCTCTCACATCTGGCTGGCTCGCTTGCTCTCATTTCTGGCTGGCTCGCTTGCTCTCATTTCTGGCTCGCTCCCTTGCTCTCATATCTGGCTCGCTCGCTTGCTCTCATATCTGGCTCGCTCGCTTGCTCTCATATCCGGCTCGCTCGCTTGCTCTCATATCTGGCTCGCTCGCTTGCTCTCTTGTCTGGCTCGCTATCTTATCTGGCTCGCTCGCATATCTTTCTCGCTCGCTCTCAAATCTGGCTCGCTCGCTTGCTCTCATATCTGGCTAGTTCGCTTGCTCTCTTGTCTTGCTCGCTCTCTTATCTGGCTCGCTCTCTCTCATATCTGGCTGGCTCGCTTACTCTTATATCTGGCTCGCTCGCTTGCTCACTTGTCTGGCTCGCTCTCTTATCTGGCTTGCTCGCTAGCATATCTGGCTCGCACGCTTGCTCTCTTGTCTGGCTTGCTCTCTTATCTGGCTCGCTCGGTCTCATATCTGGCTCGCTCGCTTGCTCTCATGTCTGGCTCGCTTGCTCTCATATCTGTCTTTCTCGCTCGCTCTCTTATCTGGCTCGCTCGCATATTTGGCTCGCTCTCTTATCTTGCTCGCTCGCATATCTGGCTAGCTCGCTCTCACATCTGGCTGGCTCGCTTGCTCTCATTTCTGGCTGGCTTGCTTGCTCTCATTTCTGGCTCGCTCGCTTGCTCTCATATCTGGCTCGCTCGCTTGCTCTCATATTTGGCTAGCTCGCTTGCTCTCTTGTCTTGCTCGCTCTCTTATCTGGCTCGCTCGCTCTCATATCTGGCTGCCTCGCTTGCTCTCATATCTGGCTCGCTCGCTTGCTCTCATATCTGGCTCGCTCGCTCTCATGTCTGGCTCGCTTTCATATCTGGCTCGCTCGCTTGCTCTCATATCTGGCTCGCTCGCTCTCATGTCTGGCTCGCTCTCATATCTGGATCGCTCGCTCTCATATCTGGCTCGCTCGCTTGCTCTCATTTCTGGCTCGCTCGCTCTCATATCTGGCTTGCTCGCTTGCTCTCTTATCTGGCTCGCTCGCTTGCTCTCTTGTCTGGCTCGCTCTCTTATCTGGCTCGCTCGCATATCTGGCTCGCTCGCTCTCACATCTGGCTGGCTCGCTTGCTCTCATATCTGGCTCGCTCGCTCTCATATCTGGCTCGCTCGCTTGCTCTCTTGTCTGGTTCGCTCTCTTATCTGTCTCGCTTTCATATCAGGCTTGCTCGCTTGCTCTCATATCTGGCTTACTCGCTTGCTCTCAAGTCTGGCTCGCTCGATTGCTCTCATATCTGGCTAGCTCGCTTGCTCTCTTGTCTTGCTCGCTCTCTTATCTGGCTCGCTCGCTCTCATATCTGGCTGGCTCGCTTGCTCTCATATCTGGCTCGCTCGCTTGCTCTCATATCTGGCTCGCTCACTCTCATGTCTGGCTTGCTCTCATATCTGGATCGCTCGCTTGCTCTCATATCTGGCTCGCTCGCTTGCTTAATTGTCTGTCTCGCTCTCTTATCTGCCTCACTTTCTCTCACATCTGGCTTGCTCGCTTGCTCTTATATCTGGCTCGCTCGCTGCTCTCTTGTCTGGCTCGCTCTCTTATCTGGCTCGCTCGCATATCTTGCTTGCTCGCTCTCATATCTGGCTTGCTCGCTTGCTCTCATATCTGGCTAGCTCGCTTGCTCTCATATCTGGCTCGCTCGCTTGCTCTCTTGTCTGGCTCGCTCTTTTATCTGGCTCGCTCGCTCTCATATCTGGCTCGCTTGCTCTCATGTCTGGCTCACTCGCTCTCATATTTGGCTCGCTCGCTTGCTCTCATGTCTGGCTCGCTCACTCTCATATCTGGCTTTATCACTTGCTCTCTTGTCTGGTTCGCTCTCTTATCTGGCTCGCTCTCAAATCTGGCTTGCTCGCTTGCTCTCATATCTGGCTCGCTCGCTTGCTCTCTTGTCTGGCTCGCTCTCTTATTTGGCTCGCTCGCATATCTGGCTCGCTCGCTCTAACATCTGGTTGGCTCGATTGCTCTAATATCTGGCTCGCTCGCTCTCATATCTGGCTCGCTCGCTTGCTCTCTTGTCTGGTTCGCTCTCTTATCTGACTCGCTCTCATATCTGACTTGCTCGCTTGCTCTCATATCTGGCTCGCTCGCTTGTTCTCATATATGGCTCGCTCGCTTGCTCTCTTGTCTGGCTCGCTCTCTTATCTGGCTCGCTCGCATATCTGGCTCGCTCGCTCTCAAATCTGGCTGGCTCGCTTGCTCTCATATCTGGCTCGCTTGCTTGCTCTCATATCTGGCTCGCTCGCTCTCATGTCTGGCTCGCTCTCATATCTGGATTGCTCGCTTTCTTAATTGTCTGGCTCGCTCTCTTATCTGCCTCGCTCTCTTTCACATCTGGCTTGCTCACTTGCTCTCATATCTGGCTCGTTCGCTGCTCTCTTGTCTGGCTCGCTCTCTTATCTGGCTCGCTCGCATATCTTGCTCGCTTGCTCTCACATCTGGCTCGCTCGCTTGCTCTCATATCTGGTTCGCTCGCTTGCTCCCTTGTCTGGCTCGCTCTCTTATCTGGCTTGCTCGCTAGCATATCTGGCTCGCTAGCTTGCTCTCTTGTCTGGCTTGCTCTCTTATCTGTCTCGCTCTCACATCTGGCTTGCTCGCTTGCTCTCATATCTGGCTCGCTCGCTTGCTCTCTTGTCTGGCTGGCTCTCTTATCTGGCTTGCTCGCTAGCATATCTGGCTCGCTCGCTTGCTCTCTTGTCTGGCTTGCTCTCTTATCTGTCTCGCTCTCACATCTGGCTCGCTCGCTTGCTCTGTATCTGGCTCGCTCGCTTGCTCTCCTGTCTGGCTCGTTCTCTTATCTGGCTCGCTCGCTCTCATATCTGGCTCGCTCACTTGCTCTCATGTCTGTCTCGCTCGCTCTCATATCTGGCTTTCTTGCTTGCTCTTTTGTCTGGTTCGCTCTCTTATCTGGCTCACTCTCATATCTGGCTTGCTCGCTTGCTCTCATATTTGGCTCGCTCGCTCTCATATCTTGCTCGCTCGCTTGCTCTCATGTCTGGCTCGCTCGCTCTCATATCTGGCTTGCTCGCTTGCTCTCATATCTGGCTCGCTCGCTTGCTCTCATGTCTGGCTCACTCGCTCTCATATTTGGCTCGCTCGCTTGCTCTCATGTCTGGCTCGCTCACTCTCATATCTGGCTTTATCACTTGCTCTCTTGTCTGGTTCGCTCTCTTATCTGGCTCGCTCTCAAATCTGGCTTGCTCGCTTGCTCTCATATCTGGCTCGCTCGCTTGCTCTCTTGTCTGGCTCGCTCTCTTATTTGGCTCGCTCGCATATCTGGCTCGCTCGCTCTAACATCTGGTTGGCTCGATTGCTCTAATATCTGGCTCGCTCGCTCTCATATCTGGCTCGCTCGCTTGCTCTCTTGTCTGGTTCGCTCTCTTATCTGACTCGCTCTCATATCTGACTTGCTCGCTTGCTCTCATATCTGGCTCGCTCGCTTGTTCTCATATATGGCTCGCTCGCTTGCTCTCTTGTCTGGCTCGCTCTCTTATCTGGCTCGCTCGCATATCTGGCTCGCTCGCTCTCAAATCTGGCTGGCTCGCTTGCTCTCATATCTGGCTCGCTTGCTTGCTCTCATATCTGGCTCGCTCGCTCTCATGTCTGGCTCGCTCTCATATCTGGATTGCTCGCTTTCTTAATTGTCTGGCTCGCTCTCTTATCTGCCTCGCTCTCTTTCACATCTGGCTTGCTCACTTGCTCTCATATCTGGCTCGTTCGCTGCTCTCTTGTCTGGCTCGCTCTCTTATCTGGCTCGCTCGCATATCTTGCTCGCTTGCTCTCACATCTGGCTCGCTCGCTTGCTCTCATATCTGGTTCGCTCGCTTGCTCCCTTGTCTGGCTCGCTCTCTTATCTGGCTTGCTCGCTAGCATATCTGGCTCGCTAGCTTGCTCTCTTGTCCTGGCTTGCTCTCTTATCTGTCTCGCTCTCACATCTGGCTTGCTCGCTTGCTCTCATATCTGGCTCGCATCGCTTGCTCTCTTGTCTGGCTGGCTCTCTTATCTGGCTTGCTCGCTAGCATATCTGGCTCGCTCGCTTGCTCTCTTGTCTGGCTTGCTCTCTTATCTGTCTCGCTCTCACATCTGGCTCGCTCGCTTGCTCTGTATCTGGCTCGCTCGCTTGCTCTCCTGTCTGGCTCGCTCTCTTATCTGGCTCGCTCGCTCTCATATCTGGCTCGCTCACTTGCTCTCATGTCTGTCTCGCTCGCTCTCATATCTGGCTTTCTTGCTTGCTCTTTTGTCTGGTTCGCTCTCTTATCTGGCTCACTCTCATATCTGGCTTGCTCGCTTGCTCTCATATTTGGCTCGCTCGCTCTCATATCTTGCTCGCTCGCTTGCTCTCATGTCTGGCTCGCTCGCTCTCATATCTGGCTTGCTCGCTTGCTCTCATATCTGGCTCGCTCGCTTGCTCTCTTGTCTGGCTCGCTCTCTTATCTGGCTCGCTCGCATATCTGGCTCGCTCGCTCTCACATCTGGCTGGCTCGCTTGCTCTCATATCTGGCTCGCTCGCTCTCATATCTGGCTCGCTCGCTTGCTCTCTTGTCTGGTTCGCTCTCTTATCTGTCTCGCTTTCATATCTGGCTTGCTCGCTTGCTCTCATATCTGGCTTACTCGCTTGCTCTCAAGTCTGGCTCGCTCGATTGCTCTCATATCTGGCTAGCTCGCTTGCTCTCTTGTCTTGCTCGCTCTCTTATCTGGCTCGCTCGCTCTCATATCTGGCTGGCTCGCTTGCTCTCATATCTGGCTCGCTCGCTTGCTCTCATATCTGGCTCGCTCGCTTGCTCTCATATCTGGCTCGCTCGCTTGCTCTCATATCTATCTCGCTCGCTTGCTCTCATATCTGGCTTGCTCGCTTGCTCTCATATCTGGCTCGCTCGCTTGCTTAATTGTCTGTCTCGCTCTCTTATCTGCCTCACTTTCTCTCACATCTGGCTTGCTCGCTTGCTCTTATATCTGGCTCGCTCGCTGCTCTCTTGTCTGGCTCACTCTCTTATCTGGCTCGCTCTCATATCTTGCTTGCTCGCTCTCATATCTGGATCGCTCGCTTGCTCTCATATCTGGCTCGCTCACTTGCTCTTTTGTCTGGCTCGCTCTCTTATCTGGCTTGCTCGCTAGCATATCTGGCTCGCTCGCTTGCTCTCTTGTCTGGCTTTCTCTCTTATCTGTCTCGCTCTCACATCTGGCTCGCTCGCTTGCTCTATATCTGGCTCGCTCGCCAGCTCTCTTGTCTGGCTTGCTCTCTTATCTGGCTTGCTCGCTAGCATATCTGCTCGCTCGCTTGCTCTCTTGTCTGGCTTGCTCTCTTATCTGTCTCGCTCGCTCTCATATCTGGCTCGCTCACTTGCTCTCATGTCTGGCTCGCTCGCTCTCATTTCTGGCTTTCCCCGTTTGCTCTCTTGTCTGGTTCGCTCTCTTATCTGGCTCACTCTCATATCTGGCTTGCTCGCCTGCTCTCATATCTGGCTCGCTCGCTTGCTCTCTTGTCTGGCTCGCTCTCTTATCTGTCTCACTTTCATATCTGGCTTGCTCGCTTGCTCTCATATCTGGCTTACTCGCTTGCTCTCAAATCTGGCTCGCTCGATTGCTCTCATATCTGGCTAGCTCGCTTGCTCTCTTGTCTTGCTCGCTCTCTTATCTGGCTCGCTCGCTTTCATATCTGGCTGGCTTGCTTGCTCTCATATCTGGCTCGCTCGCTTGCTCTCATATCTGGCTCGCTCGCTCTCATGTCTGGCTCGCTCTCATATCTGGATCGCTCGCTTGCTCTCATATCTGGCTCGCTCGCTTTGCTTAGTTGTCTGTCTCGCTCTCTTATCTGCTTCACTTTCTCTCACATCTGGCTTGCTCGCTTGCTCTTATATCTGGCTGCTCGCTGCTCTCTTGTCTGGCTCGCTCTCTTATCTGGCTCGCTCGCATATCTTGCTTGCTCGCTGTCATATCTGGCTCGCTCGCTTGCTCTCATATCTGGCTCGCTCACTTGCTCTTTTGTCTGGCTCGCTCTCTTATCTGGCTTGCTCGCTAGCATATCTGGCTCGCTCGCTTGCTCTCTTGTCTGGCTTTCTCTCTTATCTGTCTCGCTCTCACATCTGGCTCGCTCGCTTGCTATATATCTGGCTCGCTCGCTTGCTCTCTTGTCTGGCTTGCTCTCTTATCTGGCTTGCTTGCTAGCATATCTGGCTCGCTCGCTTGCTCTCTTGTCTGGCTTGCTCTCTTATCTGGCTCGCTCGCTCTCATATCTGGCTCGCTCACTTGCTCTCATGTCTGGCTCGCTCGCTCTCATATCTGGCTTTATCACTTGCTCTCTTGTCTGGTTCGCTCTCTTATCTGGCTCGCTCTCAAATCTGGCTTGCTCGCTTGCTCTCATATCTGGCTCGCTCGCTTGCTCTCTTGTCTGGCTCTCTCTCTTATTTGGCTCGCTCGCATATGTGGCTCGCTCGCTCTAACATCTGGTTGGCTCGATTGCTCTCATATCTGGCTCGCTCGCTCTCATATCTGGCTCGCTCGCTTGCTCTCTTGTCTGGTTCGCTCTCTTATCTGACTCGCTCTCATATCTGACTTGCTCGCTTGCTCTCATATCTGGCTCGCTCGCTTGTTCTCATATATGGCTCGCTCGCTTGCTCTCTTGTCTGGCTCTCTCTCTTATCTGGCTCGCTCGCATATCTGACTCGCTCGCTCTCAAATCTGGCTGGCTCGCTTGCTCTCATATCTGGCTCGCTCGCTTGCTTAATTGTCTGGCTCGCTCTCTTATCTGCCTCGCTCTCTCTCACATCTGGCTTGCTCGCTTGCTCTCATATCTGGCTCGCTCGCTGCTCTCTTGTCTGACTCGCTCTCTTGTCTGGCTCGCTCTCTTATCTGGCTCGCTTGCTAGCATATCTGGCCCGCTCGCTTGCTCTCTTGTCTGGCTTGCTCTCTTATCTGGCTCGCTCGCTCTCATATCTTGCTCGCTCGCTTGCTCTGATGTCTGGCACGCTCACTCTCATATCTGGCTTGCTCGCTTGCTCTCATGTCTGGCTCGCTCGCTCTCATATCTGGCTCGCTCGCTTGCTCTCATGTCTGGCTCGCTCGCTCTCATATCTGGCTCGCTCGCTTGCTCTCTTGTCTGGCTCGCTCTCTTATCTGGCTCGCTCGCTCGCAAATCTGGCTAGCCCTTTCTCATATCTGGCTCGCTCGCTTGCTCTAATGTTTGGCTCGCTTGTTCTCATATCTGGCTCGCTCACTCACATATCTGGCTTGCTCGCTTGCTCTCATGTCTGGCTCGCTCGCTCTCATATCTGTCTCACTCGCTTGCTCTCTTGTCTGGTTCGCTCTCTTATCTGGCACGCTCTCATATCTGGCTTGCTCGCTTGCTCTCATATCTGTCTCGCTCGCTTGCTCTCATATCTGGCTCGCTCGCTTGCTCAATTATCTGGCTCGCTTGCTTGCTCTCTTGTCTGGCTCGCTCTCTTATCTGGCTCGCTCGCAAGCATATCTGGCTCGCTCGCTTGCTCTCTTGTCTGGCTTGCTCTCTTATCTGGCTCCCTCGCTCTCATATCTTGCTTGCTCGCTTACTCTCATGTCTGGCACGCTCACCCTCATATCTGGCTTGCTCGCTTGCTCTCATGTTTGGCTCGCTCCCTCTCATATTTGGTTCGCTCGCTTGCTCTCATGTCTGGCTCACTCGCTCTCATATCTGGCTCGCTTGCTTGCTCTCTTGTCTGGCTCTCTCTCTTATATGGCTCGCTAGCTCGCATATCTGGCTCACTCGCTTGCTCTCATATCTGGCTCGCTCACTTGCTCTTATATCTGGCTCATTTGCATGTGCTCTTGTATGGCTCGCTCTCTTATCTGGCTCGCTCGCTTGCAAATCTGGCTAGCTCGCTCTCATATCTGGCTCGCTCGCTTGCTCTCATGTTTGGCTTGCTTGCTCTCATATCTGGCTCGCTCGCTCACATACCTGGCTTGCTCGCTTGCTCTCATGTCTGGCTCGCTCGCTCTCATATCTGGCTCGCTCGCTTGCTCTCTTGTCTGGCTCGCTCTCTTATCTGGCTCTCTCGCTCGCATATTTGGCTCGCTCGCTCTCATATCTTACTCGCTCGCTCTCATGTCTGGCTCGCTCGCTTGCTCTCATATCTGGCTAGCTCGCTTGCTCTCATATCTGGCTCGCTCGCTTGCTCTCTTGTCTGGCTCGCTCTTTTATCTGGCTCGCTCGCTCTCATATCTAGCTCGCTTGCTCTCATGTCTGGCTCGCTCGCTCTCATATTTGGCTCGCTCGCTTGCTCTCATGTCTGGCTCGCTCGCTCTCATATCTGGCTTTATCACTTGCTCTCTTGTCTGGTTCGCTCTCTTATCTGGCTCGCTCTCAAATCTGGCTTGCTCGCTTGCTCTCATATCTGGCTCGCTCGCTTGCTCTCTTGTCTGGCTCGCTCTCTTATTTGGCTCGCTCGCATATCTGGCTCGCTCGCTCTAACATCTGGTTGGCTCGATTGCTCTCATATCTGGCTCGCTCGCTCTCATATCTGGCTCGCTCGCTTGCTCTCTTGTCTGGTTCGCTCTCTTATCTGACTCGCTCTCATATCTGACTTGCTCGCTTGCTCTCATATCTGGCTCGCTCGCTTGTTCTCATATATGGCTCGCTCGCTTGCTCTCTTGTCTGGCTCGCTCTCTTATCTGGCTCGCTCGCATATCTGGCTCGCTCGCTCTCATATCTGGTTCGCTTGCTCTCATATCTGGCTCGCTCGCTTGCTCTCATATCTGGCTCGCTCGCTCGCTCTCATGTCTGGCTCGCTCTCATATCTGGATTGCTCGCTTTCTTAATTGTCTGGCTCGCTCTCTTATCTGCCTCGCTCTCTTTCACATCTGGCTTGCTCGCTTGCTCTCATATCTGGCTCGCTCGCTGCTCTCTTGTCTGGCTCGCTCTCTTATCTGGCTCGCTCGCATATCTTGCTCGCTTGCTCTCACATCTGGCTCGCTCGCTTGCTCTCATATCTGGTTCG
Source organism: Hyla sarda (assembly GCF_029499605.1). NCBI lineage: Eukaryota > Metazoa > Chordata > Amphibia > Anura > Hylidae > Hyla > Hyla sarda. The sequence continues at coordinate 83,963 of NW_026609166.1, forward strand.
CTCGCTTGCTCCCTTGTCTGGCTCGCTCTCTTATCTGGCTTGCTCGCTAGCATATCTGGCTCGCTAGCTTGCTCTCTTGTCTGGCTTGCTCTCTTATCTGTCTCGCTCTCACATCTGGCTTGCTCGCTTGCTCTCATATCTGGCTCGCTCGCTTGCTCTCTTGTCTGGCTGGCTCTCTTATCTGGCTTGCTCGCTAGCATATCTGGCTCGCTCGCTTGCTCTCTTGTCTGGCTTGCTCTCTTATTTGTCTCGCTCTCACATCTGGCTCGCTCGCTTGCTCTGTATCTGGCTCGCTCGCTTGCTCTCTTGTCTGGCTTGCTCTCTTATTTGGCTCGCTCGCTCTCATATCTGCCTTGCTCGCTTGGTCTCATATCTGGCTCGCTCGCTTGCTCTCTTGTCTGGCTCTCTCTCTTATCTGGCTCGCTCGCATATCTGGCTCGCTCGCTCTCACATCTGGCTGGCTCGCTTGCTCTCATATCTGGCTCGCTCGCTCTCATATCTGGCTCGCTCGCTTGCTCTCTTGTCTGGTTTGCTCTCTTATCTGTCTCGCTTTCATATCTGGCTTGCTCGCTTGCTCTCATATCTGGCTTACTCGCTTGCTCTCAAGTCTGGCTCGCTCGATTGCTCTCATATCTGGCTCGCTCACTCTCATGTCTGGCTTGCTCTCATATCTGGATCGCTCGCTTGCTCTCATATCTGGCTCGCTCGCTTGCTTAATTGTCTGTCTCGCTCTCTTTTCTGCCTCACTTTCTCTCGCATCTGGCTTGCTCGCTTGCTCTTATATCTGGCTCGCTCGCTGCTCTCTTGTCTGGCTCGCTCTCTTATCTGGCTCGCTCGCATATCTTGCTTGCTCGCTCTCATATCTGGATCGCTCGCTTGCTCTCATATCTGGCTCGCTCACTTGCTCTTTTGTCTGGCTCGCTCTCTTATCCTGCTTGCTCGCTAGCATATCTGGCTCGCTCGCTTGCTCTCTTGTCTGGCTTTCTCTCTTATCTGTCTCGCTCTCACATCTGGCTCGCTCGCTTGCTCTATATCTGGCTCGCTCGCTTGCTCTTTTGTCTGGCTTGCTCTCTTATCTGGCTTGCTCGCTAGCATATCTGGCTCGCTCGCTTGCTCTCTTGTCTGGCTTGCTCTCTTATCTGTCTCGCTCGCTCTCATATCTGGCTCGCTCACTTGCTCTCATGTCTGGCTCGCTCGCTCTCATTTCTGGCTTTCCCGCTTGCTCTCTTGTCTGGTTCGCTCTCTTATCTGGCTCACTCTCATATCTGGCTTGCTCGCCTGCTCTCATATCTGGCTCGCTCGCTTGCTCTCTTGTCTGGCTCGCTCTCTTATCTGTCTCGCTTTCATATCTGGCTTGCTCGCTTGCTCTCATATCTGGCTTACTCGCTTGCTCTCAAATCTGGCTCGCTCAATTGCTCTCATATCTGGCTAGCTCGCTTGCTCTCTTGTCTTGCTCGCTCTCTTATCTGGCTCGCTCGCTTTCATATCTGGCTGGCTTGCTTGCTCTCATATCTGGCTCGCTCGCTTGCTCTCATATCTGGCTCGCTCGCTTGCTTAGTTGTCTGTCTTGCTCTCTTATCTGCCTCACTTTCTCTCACATCTGGCTCGCTCGCTTGCTCTCTTGTCTGGCTCGCTCTCTTATCTGTCTCGCTTTCATATCTGGCTTGATCGCTTGCTCTCATATCTGGCTTACTCGCTTGCTCTCAAATCTGGCTCGCTCGATTGCTCTCATATTTGGCTAGTTCGCTTGCTCTCTTGTCTTGCTCGCTCTCTCATCTGGCTCGCTCGCTCTCATATCTGGCTGGCTCGCTTGGTCTCATATCTGGCTCGCTCGCTTGCTCTCTTGTCTGGCTCGCTCTCTTATCTGGCTTGCTCGCTAGCATATCTGGCTCGCTCGCTTGCTCTCTTGTCTGGCTTGCTCTCTTATCTGGCTCGCTCGCTCTCATATCTGGCTCGCTCGCTTGCTCTCATATCTGGCTCGCTCGCTCTCATATCTGGCTCGCTCGCTTTCTCTCATGTCTGGCTCACTCGCTCTCATATCTGGCTTTCTCGCTTGCTCTCTTGTCTGGTTCACTCTCTTATCTGGCTCGCTCTCATATCTGGCTTGCTCGCTTGCTCTCATATCTGGCTCGCTCGCTTGCTTTCTTGTCTGGCTCGCTCGCATATCTGGCTCGCTCGCTCTCACATCTGGCTGGCTCGCTTGCTCTCATATCTGGCTCGCTCGCTCTCGTATCTGGCTCGCTCGCTTGCTCTCATATCTGGCTCGCTTGCTCGCTTGTCTGGCTCGCTCTCTTATCTGGCTTGCTCGCTAGAATATCTGGCTCGCACGCTTGCTCTCTTGTCTGGCTTGCTCTCTTATCTGGCTCGCTCGCTCTCATATCTGGCTCGCTCGCTTGCTCTCATGTCTGGCTCGCTCGCTCTCATATCTGGCTTTCTCGCTTGCTCTTGTCTGGCTCGCTCTCTTATCTGGCTCGCTCGCATATCTGGCTAGCTTGCTTGCTCTCTTGTCTTGCTCGCTCTCTTATCTGGCTCGCTCGCTCTCATATCTGGCTTGCTCGCTTGCTCTCATATCTGGCTCGCTCGCTTGCTTTCTTGTCTGGCTCGCTCGCATATCTGGCTCGCTCGCTCTCACATCTGGCTGGTTCGCTTGCTCTCATATCTGGCTCGCTCGCTCTCGTATCTGGCTCGCTCGCTTGCTCTCATATCTGGCTCGCTTGCTCGCTTGTCTGGCTCGCTCTCTTATCTGGCTTGCTCGCTAGAATATCTGGCTCGCACGCTTGCTCTCTTGTCTGGCTTGCTCTCTTATCTGGCTCGCTCGCTCTCATATCTGGCTCGCTCGCTTGCTCTCATGTCTGGCTCGCTCGCTCTCATATCTGGCTTTCTCGCTTGCTCTCTTGTCTGGCTCGCTCTCTTATCTGGCTCGCTCGCATATCTGGCTAGCTCGCTTGCTCTCTTGTCTTGCTCGCTCTCTTATCTGGCTCGCTCGCTCTCATATCTGGCTGGCTCGCTTGCTCTCATATCTGGCTCGCTCGCTTGCTCTCATATCTGGCTCGCTCGCTCTCATGTCTGGCTCGCTCTCATATCTGGATTGCTCGCTTGCTCTCATATCTGGCTCGCTCGCTTGCTTAATTGTCTGGCTTGCTCTCTTATCTGCCTCGCTCTCTCTCACATCTGGCTTGCTCGCTTGCTCTCATATCTGGCTCGCTCGCTTGCTCTCTTGTCTGGCTCGCTCTCTTATCTGGCTTGCTCGCTCTCATATCTGGCTGGCTCGCTTGCTCTCATATCTGGCTCGCTCGCTTGCTCTCTTGTCTTGCTCGCTCTCTTATCTGGCTCGCTCGCTCTCATATCTGGCTGGCTCGCTTGCTCTCATATCTGGCTCGCTTACTTGCTCTCTTGTCTGGCTCGCTCTCATATCTGGCTAGCTCGCTTGCTCTCTTGTCTTGCTCGCTCTCTTATCTGGCTCGCTCGCTCTCATATCTGGCTGGCTCGCTTGCTCTCATATCTGGCTCGCTCGCTTGCTCTCATATCTGGCTCGCTCGCTCTCATGTCTGGCTCGCTCTCATATCTGGATTGCTCGCTTGCTCTCATATCTGGCTCGCTCGCTTGCTTAATTGTCTGGCTCGCTCTCTTATCTGCCTCGCTCTCTCTCACATCTGGCTTGCTCGCTTGCTCTCATATCTGGCTCGCTCGCTTGCTCTCTTGTCTGGCTCGCTCTCTTATCTGGCTTGCTCGCTAGAATATCTGTCTCGCACGCTTGCTCTCTTGTCTGGCTTGCTCTCTTATCTGGCTCGCCCGGTCTCATATCTGGCTCGCTCGCTTGCTCTCATGTCTGGCTCGCTCGCTCTCATATCTGACTTTCTCGCTTGCTCTCTTGTCTGGCTCGCTCTCTTATCTGGCTCGCTCGCATATCTGGCTAGTTCGCTCTCACATCTGGCTGGCTCGCTTGCTCTCAATTCTGGCTGGCTTGCTTGCTCTCATTTCTGGCTCGCTCGCTTGCTCTCATATCTGGCTCGCTCGCTTGCTCTCATATCTGGCTCGCTCGCTTGCTTAATTGTCTGGCTCGCTCTCTTCTCTGCCTCGCTCTCTCTCACATCTGGCTAGCTCGATTGCTCTCATATCTGGCTCGCTCGCTGCTCTCTTGTCTGGCTCGCTCTCATATCTGGCTTATTCGCTTGCTCTCATATCTGGCTCGCTCGCTTGCTCTCTTGTCTGGTTCGCTCTCTTATCTGGCTCGCTCGCATATCTGGCTCGCTCGCTCTCACATCTGGCTGGCTTGCTTGCTCTCATATCTGGCTCGCTCGCTTGCTCTCTTGTCTGGCTCGCTCTCTTATCTGGCTCGCTCGCATATCTGGCTCGCTCGCTCTCATATCGAGCTGGCTCGCTTGCTCTCATATCTGACTCGCTCGCTTGCTCTCTTGTCTGGCTCGCTCTCTTATCTGGCTCGCTCTCATATCTGGCTTGCTAGCTTGCTCTCATATCTGGCTCGCTCGCTTTCTCTCTTGTCTGTCTCGCTCTCTTTTATGGCTCGCTCACATATCTGGCTCGCTCGCTCTCAAATCTGGCTCGCTCGCTTGCTCTCATATCTGGCTTGCTCGCTTGCTCTCATATCCGGCTCGCTCGCTTGCTCTCATATCTGGCTCGCTCGCTTGCTCTCTTGTCTGGCTCGCTCTCTTATCTGGCTCGCTCGCATATCTTTCTCGCTCGCTCTCAAATCTGGCTCGCTCGCTTGCTCTCATATCTGGCTAGTTCGCTTGCTCTCTTGTCTTGCTCGCTCTCTTATCTGGCTCGCTCTCTCTCATATCTGGCTGGCTCGCTTACTCTTATATCTGGCTTGCTCGCTTGCTCACTTGTCTGGCTCGCTCTCTTATCTGGCTTGCTCGCTAGCATATCTGGCTCGCACGCTTGCTCTCTTGTCTGGCTTGCTCTCTTATCTGGCTCGCTCGGTCTCATATCTGGCTCGCTCGCTTACTCTCATGTCTGGCTCGCTTGCTCTCATATCTGTCTTTCTCGCTCGCTCTCTTATATGGCTCGCTCGCATATTTGGCTCGCTCTCTTATCTGGCTCGCTCGCATATCTGGCTAGCTCGCTCTCACATCTGGCTGGCTCGCTTGCTCTCATTTCTGGCTGGCTTGCTTGCTCTCATTTCTGGCTCGCTCGCTTGCTCTCATATCTGGCTCGCTCGCTTGCTCTCATATTTGGCTAGCTCGCTTGCTCTCTTGTCTTGCTCGCTCTCTTATCTGGCTCGCTCGCTCTCATATCTGGCTGGCTCCCTTGCTCTCATATCTGGCTCGCTCGCTTGCTCTCATATCTGGCTCGCTCGCTCTCATGTCTGGCTCGCTTTCATATCTGGCTCGCTCGCTTGCTCTCATATCTGGCTCGCTCTCATGTCTGGCTCGCTCTCATATCTGGATCGCTCGCTCGCTCTCATATCTGGCTCGCTCGCTTGCTTAATTGTCTGGCTCGCTCTCTTATCTGCCTCGCTCTCTCTCACATCTGGCTTGCTCGCTTGCTCTCATATCTGGCTCGCTCGCTTGCTCTCTTGTCTGGCTCGCTCTCTTATCTGGCTTGCTCGCTAGAATATCTGGCTCGCACGCTGGCTCTCTTGTCTGGCCTGCTCTCTTATCTGGCTCGCTCGCTCTCATATCTGGATCGCTCGCTTGCTCTCATGTCTGGCTCGCTCGCTCTCATATCTGGCTTTCTCGTTTGCTCTCTTGTCTGGCTCGCTCTCTTATCTGGCTCGCTCGCATATCTGGCTAGCTCGCTCTCACATCTGGCTGGCTCGCTTGCTCTCATTTCTGGCTGGCTCGCTTGCTCTCATTTCTGGCTCGCTCCCTTGCTCTCATATCTGGCTCGCTCGCTTGCTCTCATATCTGGCTCGCTCGCTTGCTCTCATATCCGGCTCGCTCGCTTGCTCTCATATCTGGCTCGCTCGCTTGCTCTCTTGTCTGGCTCGCTCTCTTATCTGGCTCGCTCGCATATCTTTCTCGCTCGCTCTCAAATCTGGCTCGCTCGCTTGCTCTCATATCTGGCTAGTTCGCTTGCTCTCTTGTCTTGCTCGCTCTCTTATCTGGCTCGCTCTCTCTCATATCTGGCTGGCTCGCTTACTCTTATATCTGGCTCGCTCGCTTGCTCACTTGTCTGGCTCGCTCTCTTATCTGGCTTGCTCGCTAGCATATCTGGCTCGCACGCTTGCTCTCTTGTCTGGCTTGCTCTCTTATCTGGCTCGCTCGGTCTCATATCTGGCTCGCTCGCTTGCTCTCATGTCTGGCTCGCTTGCTCTCATATCTGTCTTTCTCGCTCGCTCTCTTATCTGGCTCGCTCGCATATTTGGCTCGCTCTTATCTTGCTCGCTCGCATATCTGGCTAGCTCGCTCTCACATCTGGCTGGCTCGCTTGCTCTCATTTCTGGCTGGCTTGCTTGCTCTCATTTCTGGCTCGCTCGCTTGCTCTCATATCTGGCTCGCTCGCTTGCTCTCATATTTGGCTAGCTCGCTTGCTCTCTTGTCTTGCTCGCTCTCTTATCTGGCTCGCTCGCTCTCATATCTGGCTGCCTCGCTTGCTCTCATATCTGGCTCGCTCGCTTGCTCTCATATCTGGCTCGCTCGCTCTCATGTCTGGCTCGCTTTCATATCTGGCTCGCTCGCTTGCTCTCATATCTGGCTCGCTCGCTCTCATGTCTGGCTCGCTCTCATATCTGGATCGCTCGCTCTCATATCTGGCTCGCTCGCTTGCTTAATTGTCTGGCTCGCTCTCTTATCTGCCTCGCTCTCTCTCACATCTGGCTTGCTCGCTTGCTCTCATATCTGGCTCGCTCGCTTGCTCTCTTGTCTGGCTCGCTCTCGTATCTGGCTTGCTCGCTAGAATATCTGGCTCGCACGCTGGCTCTCTTGTCTGGCCTGCTCTCTTATCTGGCTCGCTCGCTCTCATATCTGGCTCGCTCGCTTGCTCTCATGTCTGGCTCGCTCGCTCTCATATCTGGCTTTCTCGCTTGCTCTCTTGTCTGGCTCGCTCTCTTATCTGGCTCGCTCGCATATCTGGCTAGCTCGCTCTCACATCTGGCTGGCTCGCTTGCTCTCATTTCTGGCTGGCTCGCTTGCTCTCATTTCTGGCTCGCTCGCTTGCTCTCATATCTGGCTCGCTCGCTTGCTCTCATATCTGGCTCGCTCGCTTGCTCTCGTATCTGGCTCGCTCGATTGCTCTCTTGTCTGGCTCGCTCTCATATCTGGCTAGCTCGCTTGCTCTCTTGTCTTGCTCGCTCTCTTATCTGGCTCGCTCTCATATCTGGCTGGCTCGCTTGCTCTCATATCTGGCTCGCTCGCTTGCTCTCATATCTGGCTCGCTCGCTCTCATGTCTGGCTCGCTCTCATATCTGGATTGCTCGCTTGCTCTCATATCTGGATCGCTCGCTTGCTTAATTGTCTGGCTCGCTCTCTTATCTGCCTCGCTCTCTCTCACATCTGGCTTGCTCGCTTGCTCTCATATCTGGCTCGCTCGCTGCTCTCTTGTCTGGCTCGCTTTCATATCTGGCTTGCTCGCTTGCTATCATATCAGGCTTGCTCGCTTGCTCTCTTGTCTGGCTCGTTCTCTTATCTGGCTCGCTCGCATATCTGGCTGGCTCGCTCTCACATCTGGCTGGCTTGCTTGCTCTCATATCTGGCTCGCTCGCTTGCTCTCACATCTGGCTTGCTCAATTGCTCTCTTCTCTGGCTCGCTCTCTTATCTGGCTCGCTCGCCTATCTGGCTCGCTCGCTCTCACATCGAGCTGGCTCGCTTGCTCTCATATCTGGCTCGATCGCTTGCTCTCTTGTCTGGCTCGCTCTCTTATCTGGCTCGCTCTCATATCTGGCTTGCTAGCTTGCTCTAATATCTGGCTCGCTCGCTTTCTCTCTTGTCTGTCTCGCTCTCTTTTATGGCTCGCTCACATATCTGGCTCGCTTTCAAATCTGGCTCGCTAGCTTGCTCTCTTGTCTGGCTCGCTCTCTTATCTGGCTCGCTCTCATATCTGGCTTGCTAGCTTGCTCTAATATCTGGCTCGCTCGCTTTCTCTCTTGTCTGGCTCGCTCTCTTATCTGGCTCGCTCGCATATCTTTCTCGCTCGCTCTCAAATCTGGCTTGCTCGCTCACATACCTGGCTTGCTCACTTGCTCTCTTGTCTGGCTCGCTCTCTTATCTGGCTCTCTTGCTCGCATATTTGGCTCGCTCGCTCTCATATCTTACTCGCTCGCTCTCATGTCTGGCTCGCTCGCTCTCATATCTGGCTTGCTCGCTTGCTCTCATATCTGGCTAGCTCGCTTGCTCTCATATCTGGCTCGCTCGCTTGCTCTCTTGTCTGGCTCGCTCTTTTATCTGGCTCGCTCGCTCTCATATCTGGCTCGCTTGCTCTCATGTCTGGCTCGCTCGCTCTCATATTTGGCTCGCTCGCTTGCTCTCATGTCTGGCTCGCTCGCTCTCATATCTGGCTTTATCACTTGCTCTCTTGTCTGGTTCGCTCTCTTATCTGGCTCGCTCTCAAATCTGGCTTGCTCGCTTGCTCTCATATCTGGCTTGCTCGCTTGCTCTCTTGTCTGGCTCGCTCTCTTATTTGGCTCGCTCGCATATCTGGCTCGCTCGCTCTAACATCTGGTTGGCTCGATTGCTCTCATATCTGGCTCGCTCGCTCTCATATCTGGCTCGCTCGCTTGCTCTCTTGTCTGGTTCGCTCTCTTATCTGACTCGCTCTCATATCTGACTTGCTCGCTTGCTCTCATATCTGGCTCGCTCGCTTGTTTTCATATATGGCTCGCTCGCTTGCTCTCTTGTCTGGCTCGCTCTCTTATCTGGCTCGATCGCATATCTGGCTCGCTCGCTCTCATATCTGGCTCGCTTGCTCTCATATCTGGCTCGCTCGCTTGCTCTCATATCTGGCTCGCTCGCTCGCTCTCATGTCTGGCTCGCTCTCATATCTGGATTGCTCGCTTTCTTAATTGCCTGGCTCGCTCTCTTATCTGCCTCGCTCTCTTTCACATCTGGCTTGCTCGCTTGCTCTCATATCTGGCTCGCTCGTTGCTCTCTTGTCTGGCTCGCTCTCTTATCTGGCTCGCTCGCATATCTTGCTCGCTTGCTCTCACATCTGGCTCGCTCGCTTGCTCTCATATCTGGTTCGCTCGCTTGCTCCCTTGTCTGGCTCGCTCTCTTATCTGGCTTGCTCGCTAGCATATCTGGCTCGCTAGCTTGCTCTCTTGTCTGGCTTGCTCTCTTATCTGTCTCGCTCTCACATCTGGCTTGCTCGCTTGCTCTCATATCTGGCTCGCTCGCTTGCTCTCTTGTCTGGCTGGCTCTCTTATCTGGCTTGCTCGCTAGCATATCTGGCTCGCTCGCTTGCTCTCTTGTCTGGCTTGCTCTCTTATTTGTCTCGCTCTCACATCTGGCTCGCTCGCTTGCTCTGTATCTGGCTCACTCGCTTGCTCTCCTGTCTGGCTCGCTCTCTTATCTGGCTTGCTCGCTAGCATTTCTGGCTCGCTCGCTTGCTCTCTTGTCTGGCTTGCTCTCTTATCTGGCTCGCTCGCTCTCATATCTGCCTTGCTCGCTTGGTCTCATATCTGGCTCGCTCGCTTGCTCTCTTGTCTGGCTCGCTCTCTTATCTGGCTCGCTCGCATATCTGGCTCGCTCGCTCTCACATCTGGCTGGCTCGCTTGCTCTCATATCTGGCTCGCTCGCTCTCATATCTGGCTCGCTCGCTTGCTCTCTTGTCTGGTTCGCTCTCTTATCTGTCTCGCTTTCATATCTGGCTTGCTCGCTTGCTCTCATATCTGGCTTACTCGCTTGCTCTCAAGTCTGGCTCGCTCGATTGCTCTCATATCTGGCTAGCTCGCTTGCTCTCTTGTCTTGCTCGCTCTCTTATCTGGCTCGCTCGCTCTCATATCTGGCTGGCTCGCTTGCTCTCATATCTGGCTCGCTCGCTTGCTCTCATATCTGGCTCGCTCGCTTGCTTAATTGTCTGTCTCGCTCTCTTATCTGCCTCACTTTCTCTCACATCTGGCTTGCTCGCTTGCTCTTATATCTGGCTCGCTCGCTGCTCTCTTGTCTGGCTCGCTCTCTTATCTGGCTCGCTCGCATATCTTGCTTGCTCGCTTTCATTTCTGGATCGCTCGCTTGCTCTCATATCTGGCTCGCTCACTTGCTCTTTTGTCTGGCTCGCTCTCTTATCCTGCTTGCTCGCTAGCATATCTGGCTCGCTCACTTGCTCTTTTGTCTGGCTTTCTCTCTTATCTGTCTCGCTCTCACATCTGGCTCGCTCGCTTGCTCTATATCTGGCTCGCTCGCTTGCTCTTTTGTCTGGCTTGCTCTCTTATCTGGCTTGCTCGCTAGCATATCTGGCTCGCTCGCTTGCTCTCTTGTCTGGCTTGCTCTCTTATCTGTCTCGCTCGCTCTCATATCTGGCTCGCTCACTTGCTCTCATGTCTGGCTCGTTCGCTCTCATTTCTGGCTTTCCCGCTTGCTCTCTTGTCTGGTTCGCTCTCTTATCTGGCTCACTCTCATATCTGGCTTGCTCGCCTGCTCTCATATCTGGCTCGCTCGCTTGCTCTCTTGTCTGGCTCGCTCTCTTATCTGTCTCGCTTTCATATCTGGCTTGATCGCTTGCTCTCATATCTGGCTTACTCGCTTGCTCTCAAATCTGGCTCGCTCGATTGCTCTCATATCTAGCTAGTTCGCTTGCTCTCTTGTCTTGCTCGCTCTCTTATCTGGCTCGCTCGCTCTCATATCTGGCTGGCTCGCTTGCTCTCATATCTGGCTCGCTCGCTTGCTCTCTTGTCTGGCTCGCTCTCTTATCTGGCTTGCTCGCTAGCATATCTGGCTCGCTCGCTTGCTCTCTTGTCTGGCTTGCTCTCTTATCTGGCTCGCTCGCTCTCATATCTGGCTCGCTCGCTTGCTCTCATATCTGGCTCGCTCGCTCTCATATCTGGCTCGCTCGCTTTCTCTCATGTCTGGCTCACTCGCTCTCATATCTGGCTTTCTCGCTTGCTCTCTTGTCTGGTTCACTCTCTTATCTGGCTCGCTCTCATATCTGGCTTGCTCGCTTGCTCTCATATCTGGCTCGCTCGCTTGCTTTCTTGTCTGGCTCGCTCGCATATCTGGCTCGCTCGCTCTCACATCTGGCTGGCTCGCTTGCTCTCATATCTGGCTCGCTCGCTCTCGTATCTGGCTCGCTCGCTTGCTCTCATATCTGGCTCGCTTGCTCGCTTGTCTGGCTCGCTCTCTTATCTGGCTTGCTCGCTAGAATATCTGGCTCGCACGCTTGCTCTCTTGTCTGGCTTGCTCTCTTATCTGGCTCGCTCGCTCTCATATCTGGCTCGCTCGCTTGCTCTCATGTCTGGCTCGCTCGCTCTCATATCTGGCTTTCTCGCTTGCTCTTGTCTGGCTCGCTCTCTTATCTGGCTCGCTCGCATATCTGGCTAGCTCGCTTGCTCTTTTGTCTTGCTCGCTCTCTTATCTGGCTCGCTCGCTCTCATATCTGGCTTGCTCGCTTGCTCTCATATCTGGCTCGCTCGCTTGCTTTCTTGTCTGGCTCGCTCGCATATCTGGCTCGCTCGCTCTCACATCTGGCTGGTTCGCTTGCTCTCATATCTGGCTCGCTCGCTCTCGTATCTGGCTCGCTCGCTTGCTCTCATATCTGGCTCGCTTGCTCGCTTGTCTGGCTCGCTCTCTTATCTGGCTTGCTCGCTAGAATATCTGGCTCGCACGCTTGCTCTCTTGTCTGGCTTGCTCTCTTATCTGGCTCGCTCGCTCTCATATCTGGCTCGCTCGCTTGCTCTCATGTCTGGCTCGCTCGCTCTCATATCTGGCTTTCTCGCTTGCTCTCTTGTCTGGCTCGCTCTCTTATCTGGCTCGCTCGCATATCTGGCTAGCTCGCTTGCTCTCTTGTCTTGCTCGCTCTCTTATCTGGCTCGCTCGCTCTCATATCTGGCTGGCTCGCTTGCTCTCATATCTGGCTCGCTCGCTTGCTCTCATATCTGGCTCGCTCGCTCTCATGTCTGGCTCGCTCTCATATCTGGATTGCTCGCTTGCTCTCATATCTGGCTCGCTCGCTTGCTTAATTGTCTGGCTTGCTCTCTTATCTGCCTCGCTCTTTCTCACATCTGGCTTGCTCGCTTGCTCTCATATCTGGCACGCTCGCTTGCTCTCTTGTCTGGCTCGCTCTCTTATCTGGCTTGCTCGCTCTCATATCTGGCTGGCTCGCTTGCTCTCATATCTGGCTCGCTCGCTTGCTCTCTTGTCTTGCTCGCTCTCTTATCTGGCTCGCTCGCTCTCATATCTGGCTGGCTCGCTTGCTCTCATATCTGGCTCGCTTACTTGCTCTCTTGTCTGGCTCGCTCTCATTTCTGGCTAGCTCGCTTGCTCTCTTGTCTTGCTCGCTCTCTTATCTGGCTCGCTCGCTCTCATATCTGGCTGGCTCGCTTGCTCTCATATCTGGCTCGCTCGCTTGCTCTCATATCTGGCTCGCTCGCTCTCATGTCTGGCTCGCTCTCATATCTGGATTGCTCGCTTGCTCTCATATCTGGCTCGCTCGCTTGCTTAATTGTCTGGCTCGCTCTCTTATCTGCCTCGCTCTATCTCACATCTGGCTTGCTCGCTTGCTCTCATATCTGGCTCGCTCGCTTGCTCTCTTGTCTGGCTCGCTCTCTTATCTGACTTGCTCGCTAGAATATCTGGCTCGCACGCTTGCTCTCTTGTCTGGCTTGCTCTCTTATCTGGCTCGCCCGGTCTCATATCTGACTCGCTCGCTTGCTCTCATGTCTGGCTCGCTCGCTCTCATATCTGACTTTCTCGCTTGCTCTCTTGTCTGGCTCGCTCTCTTATCTGGCTCGCTCGCATATCTGGCTAGTTCGCTCTCACATCTGGCTGGCTCGCTTGCTCTCATTTCTGGCTGGCTTGCTTGCTCTCATTTCTGGCTCGCTCGCTTGCTCTCATATCTGGCTCGCTCGCTTGCTCTCATATCTGGCTCGCTCGCTTGCTCTCATATCTGGCTCGCTCGCTTGCTTAATTGTCTGGCTCGCTCTCTTCTCTGCCTCGCTCTCTCTCACATCTGGCTAGCTCGCTTGCTCTCATATCTGGCTCGCTCGCTGCTCTCTTGTCTGGCTCGCTCTCATATCTGGCTTATTCGCTTGCTCTCATATCTGGCTCGCTCGCTTGCTCTCTTGTCTGGCTCGCTCTCTTATCTGGCTCGCTCGCATATCTGGCTCGCTCGCTCTCACATCTGGCTGGCTTGCTTGCTCTCATATCTGGCTCGCTCGCTTGCTCTCTTGTCTGGCTCGCTCTCTTATCTGGCTCGCTCGCATATCTGGCTCGCTCGCTCTCATATCGAGCTGGCTCGCTTGCTTTCATATCTGACTCGCTCGCTTGCTCTCTTGTCTGGCTCGCTCTCTTATCTGGCTCGCTCTCATATCTGGCTTGCTAGCTTGCTCTCATATCTGGCTCGCTCGCTTTCTCTCTTGTCTGTCTCGCTCTCTTTTATGGCTCGCTCACATATCTGGCTCGCTCACTCTCAAATCTGGCTCGCTCGCTCTCAAATCTGGCTCGCTCGCTTGCTCTCATATCTGGCTTGCTCGCTTGCTCTCATATCCGGCTCGCTCGCTTGCTCTCATATCTGGCTCGCTCGCTTGCTCTCATATCTGGCTAGTTCGCTTGCTCTCTTGTCTTGCTCGCTCTCTTATCTGGCTCGCTCTCTCTCATATCTGGCTGGCTCGCTTACTCTTATATCTGGCTTGCTCGCTTGCTCACTTGTCTGGCTCGCTCTCTTATCTGGCTTGCTCGCTAGCATATCTGGCTCGCACGCTTGCTCTCTTGTCTGGCTTGCTCTCTTATCTGGCTCGCTCGGTCTCATATCTGGCTCGCTCGCTTGCTCTCATGTCTGGCTCGCTTGCTCTCATATCTGTCTTTCTCGCTCGCTCTCTTATCTGGCTCGCTCGCATATTTGGCTCGCTCTCTTATCTGGCTCGCTCGCATATCTGGCTAGCTCGCTCTCACATCTGGCTGGCTCGCTTGCTCTCATTTCTGGCTGGCTTGCTTGCTCTCATTTCTGGCTCGCTCGCTTGCTCTCATATCTGGCTCGCTCGCTTGCTCTCATATTTGGCTAGCTCGCTTGCTCTCTTGTCTTGCTCGCTCTCTTATCTGGCTCGCTCGCTCTCATATCTGGCTGGCTCGCTTGCTCTCATATCTGGCTCGCTCGCTTGCTCTCATATCTGGCTCGCTCGCTCTCATGTCTGGCTCGCTTTCATATCTGGCTCGCTCGCTTGCTCTCATATCTGGCTCGCTCGCTCTCATGTCTGGCTCGCTCTCATATCTGGATCGCTCGCTCGCTCTCATATCTGGCTCGCTCGCTTGCTTAATTGTCTGGCTCGCTCTCTTATCTGCCTCGCTCTCTCTCACATCTGGCTTGCTCGCTTGCTCTCATATCTGGCTCGCTCGCTTGCTCTCTTGTCTGGCTCGCTCTCTTATCTGGCTTGCTCGCTAGAATATCTGGCTCGCACGCTGGCTCTCTTGTCTGGCCTGCTCTCTTATCTGGCTCGCTCGCTCTCATATCTGGATCGCTCGCTTGCTCTCATGTCTGGCTCGCTCTCATATCTGGCTTTCTCGCTTGCTCTCTTGTCTGGCTCGCTCTCTTATCTGGCTCGCTCGCATATCTGGCTAGCTCGCTCTCACATCTGGCTGGCTCGCTTGCTCTCATTTCTGGCTGGCTCGCTTGCTCTCATTTCTGGCTCGCTCGCTTGCTCTCATATCTGGCTCGCTCGCTTGCTCTCATATCTGGCTCGCTCGCTTGCTCTCATATCCGGCTCGCTCGCTTGCTCTCATATCTGGCTCGCTCACTTGCTCTCTTGTCTGGCTCGCTCTCTTATCTGGCTCGCTCGCATATCTTTCTCGCTCGCTCTCAAATCTGGCTCGCTCGCTTGCTCTCATATCTGGCTAGTTCGCTTGCTCTCTTGTCTTGCTCGCTCTCTTATCTGGCTCGCTCTCTCTCATATCTGGCTGGCTCGCTTACTCTTATATCTGGCTCGCTCGCTTGCTCACTTGTCTGGCTTGCTCTCTTATCTGGCTTGCTCGCTAGCATTTCTGGCTCGCACGCTTGCTCTCTTGTCTGGCTTGCTCTCTTATCTGGCTCGCTCGGTCTCATATCTGGCTCGCTCGCTTGCTCTCATGTCTGGCTCGCTTGCTCTCATATCTGTCTTTCTCGCTCGCTCTCTTATCTGGCTCGCTCGCATATTTGGCTCGCTCTCTTATCTTGCTCGCTCGCATATCTGGCTAGCTCGCTCTCACATCTGGCTGGCTCGCTTGCTCTCATTTCTGGCTGGCTTGCTTGCTCTCATTTCTGGCTCGCTCGCTTGCTCTCATATCTGGCTCGCTCGCTTGCTCTCATATTTGGCTAGCTCGCTTGCTCTCTTGTCTTGCTCGCTCTCTTATCTGGCTCGCTCGCTCTCATATCTGGCTGCCTCGCTTGCTCTCATATCTGGCTCGCTCGCTTGCTCTCATATCTGGCTCGCTCGCTCTCATGTCTGGCTCGCTTTCATATCTGGCTCGCTCGCTTGCTCTCATATCTGGCTCGCTCGCTCTCATGTCTGGCTCGCTCTCATATCTGGATCGCTCGCTCTCATATCTGGCTCGCTCGCTTGCTTAATTGTCTGGCTCGCTCTCTTATCTGCCTCGCTCTCTCACATCTGGCTTGCTCGCTTGCTCTCATATCTGGCTCGCTCGCTTGCTCTCTTGTCTGGCTCGCTCTCTTATCTGGCTTGCTCGCTAGAATATCTGGCTCGCACGCTGGCTCTCTTGTCTGACCTGCTCTCTTATCTGGCTCGCTCGCTCTCATATCTGGCTCGCTCGCTTGCTCTCATGTCTGGCTCGCTCGCTCTCATATCTGGCTTTCTCGCTTGCTCTCTTGTCTGGCTCGCTCTCTTATCTGGCTCGCTAGCTCGCTCTCACATCTGGCTGGCTCGCTTGCTCTCATTTCTGGCTGGCTCGCTTGCTCTCATTTCTGGCTCGCTCGCTTGCTCTCACATCGAGCTGGCTCGCTTGCTCTCATATCTGGCTCGCTCGCTTGCTCTCTTGTCTGGCTCGCTCTCTTATCTGGCTCGCTCTCATATCTGGCTGGCTCGCTTGCTCTCATATCTGGCTCGCTCGCTTGCTCATTATCTGGCTCGCTCGCTCTCATGTCTGGCTCGCTCTCATATCTGGATTGCTCGCTTGCTCTCATATCTGGCTCGCTCGCTTGCTTAATTGTCTGGCTCGCTCTCTTATCTGCCTCGCTCTCTCTCACATCTGGCTTGCTCGCTTGCTCTCATATCTGGCTCGCTCGCTGCTCTCTTGTCTGGCTCGCTTTCATATCTGGCTTGCTCGCTTGCTATCATATCAGGCTTGCTCGCTTGCTCTCTTGTCTGGCTCGTTCTCTTATCTGGCTCGCTCGCATATCTGGCTGGCTCGCTCTCACATCTGGCTGGCTTGCTTGCTCTCATATCTGGCTCGCTCGCTTGCTCTCACATCTGGCTTGCTCAATTGCTCTCTTCTCTGGCTCGCTCTCTTATCTGGCTCGCTCGCCTATCTGGCTCGCTCGCTCTCACATCGAGCTGGCTCGCTTGCTCTCATATCTGGCTCGCTCTCTTGCTCTCTTGTCTGGCTCGCTCTCTTATCTGGCTCGCTCTCATATCTGGCTTGCTAGCTTGCTCTAATATCTGGCTCGCTCGCTTTCTCTCTTGTCTGTCTCGCTCTCTTTTATGGCTCGCTCACATATCTGGCTCGCTTTCAAATCTGGCTCGCTAGCTTGCTCTCTTGTCTGGCTCGCTCTCTTATCTGGCTCGCTCTCATATCTGGCTTGCTAGCTTGCTCTAATATCTGGCTCGCTCGCTTTCTCTCTTGTCTGGCTCGCTCTCTTATCTGGCTCACTCGCATATCTTTCTCGCTCGCTCTCAAATCTGGCTTGCTCGCTTGCTCTCATATCTGGCTAGTTCGCTTGCTCTCTTGTCTTGCTCGCTCTCTTATCTGGCTCGCTCGCTCTCATATCTGGCTGCCTCGCTTGCTCTCATATCTGGCTCGCTCGCTTGCTCTCATATCTGGCTCGCTCGCTCTCATGTCTGGCTCGCTTTCATATCTGGCTCGCTCGCTTGCTCTCAAATCTGGCTCGCTCGCTCTCATGTCTGGCTCGCTCTCATATCTGGATCGCTCGCTCGCTCTCATATCTGGCTCGCTCGCTTGCTTAATTGTCTGGCTCGCTCTCTTATCTGCCTCGCTCTCTCTCACATCTGGCTTGCTCGCTTGCTCTCATATCTGGCTCGCTCGCTGCTCTCTTGTCTGGCTCGCTTTCATATCTGGCTTGCTCGCTTGCTATCATATCAGGCTTGCTCGCTTGCTCTCTTGTCTGGCTCGTTCTCTTATCTGGCTCGCTCGCATATCTGGCTGGCTCGCTCTCACATCTGGCTGGCTTGCTTGCTCTCATATCTGGCTCGCTCGCTTGCTCTCACATCTGGCTTGCTCAATTGCTCTCTTCTCTGGCTCGCTCTCTTATCTGGCTCGCTCGCCTATCTGGCTCGCTCGCTCTCACATCGAGCTGGCTCGCTTGCTCTCATATCTGGCTCGATCGCTTGCTCTCTTGTCTGGCTCGCTCTCTTATCTGGCTCGCTCTCATATCTGGCTTGCTAGCTTGCTCTAATATCTGGCTCGCTCGCTTTCTCTCTTGTCTGTCTCGCTCTCTTTTATGGCTCGCTCACATATCTGGCTCGCTTTCAAATCTGGCTCGCTAGCTTGCTCTCTTGTCTGGCTCGCTCTCTTATCTGGCTCGCTCTCATATCTGGCTTGCTAGCTTGCTCTAATATCTGGCTCGCTCGCTTTCTCTCTTGTCTGGCTCGCTCTCTTATCTGGCTCGCTCGCATATCTTTCTCGCTCGCTCTCAAATCTGGCTTGCTCGCTCACATACCTGGCTTGCTCACTTGCTCTCTTGTCTGGCTCGCTCTCTTATCTGGCTCTCTTGCTCGCATATTTGGCTCGCTCGCTCTCATATCTTACTCGCTCGCTCTCATGTCTGGCTCGCTCGCTCTCATATCTGGCTTGCTCGCTTGCTCTCATATCTGGCTAGCTCGCTTGCTCTCATATCTGGCTCGCTCGCTTGCTCTCTTGTCTGGCTCGCTCTTTTATCTGGCTCGCTCGCTCTCATATCTGGCTCGCTTGCTCTCATGTCTGGCTCGCTCGCTCTCATATTTGGCTCGCTCGCTTGCTCTCATGTCTGGCTCGCTCGCTCTCATATCTGGCTTTATCACTTGCTCTCTTGTCTGGTTCGCTCTCTTATCTGGCTCGCTCTCAAATCTGGCTTGCTCGCTTGCTCTCATATCTGGCTCGCTCGCTTGCTCTCTTGTCTGGCTCGCTCTCTTATTTGGCTCGCTCGCATATCTGGCTCGCTCGCTCTAACATCTGGTTGGCTCGATTGCTCTCATATCTGGCTCGCTCGCTCTCATATCTGGCTCGCTCGCTTGCTCTCTTGTCTGGTTCGCTCTCTTATCTGACTCGCTCTCATATCTGACTTGCTCGCTTGCTCTCATATCTGGCTCGCTCGCTTGTTTTCATATATGGCTCGCTCGCTTGCTCTCTTGTCTGGCTCGCTCTCTTATCTGGCTCGATCGCATATCTGGCTCGCTCGCTCTCATATCTGGCTCGCTTGCTCTCATATCTGGCTCGCTCGCTTGCTCTCATATCTGGCTCGCTCGCTCGCTCTCATGTCTGGCTCGCTCTCATATCTGGATTGCTCGCTTTCTTAATTGCCTGGCTCGCTCTCTTATCTGCCTCGCTCTCTTTCACATCTGGCTTGCTCGCTTGCTCTCATATCTGGCTCGCTCGTTGCTCTCTTGTCTGGCTCGCTCTCTTATCTGGCTCGCTCGCATATCTTGCTCGCTTGCTCTCACATCTGGCTCGCTCGCTTGCTCTCATATCTGGTTCGCTCGCTTGCTCCCTTGTCTGGCTCGCTCTCTTATCTGGCTTGCTCGCTAGCATATCTGGCTCGCTAGCTTGCTCTCTTGTCTGGCTTGCTCTCTTATCTGTCTCGCTCTCACATCTGGCTTGCTCGCTTGCTCTCATATCTGGCTCGCTCGCTTGCTCTCTTGTCTGGCTGGCTCTCTTATCTGGCTTGCTCGCTAGCATATCTGGCTCGCTCGCTTGCTCTCTTGTCTGGCTTGCTCTCTTATTTGTCTCGCTCTCACATCTGGCTCGCTCGCTTGCTCTGTATCTGGCTCGCTCGCTTGCTCTCCTGTCTGGCTCGCTCTCTTATCTGGCTTGCTCGCTAGCATTTCTGGCTCGCTCGCTTGCTCTCTTGTCTGGCTTGCTCTCTTATCTGGCTCGCTCGCTCTCATATCTGCCTTGCTCGCTTGGTCTCATATCTGGCTCGCTCGCTTGCTCTCTTGTCTGGCTCGCTCTCTTATCTGGCTCGCTCGCATATCTGGCTCGCTCGCTCTCACATCTGGCTGGCTCGCTTGCTCTCATATCTGGCTCGCTCGCTCTCATATCTGGCTCGCTCGCTTGCTCTCTTGTCTGGTTCGCTCTCTTATCTGTCTCGCTTTCATATCTGGCTTGCTCGCTTGCTCTCATATCTGGCTTACTCGCTTGCTCTCAAGTCTGGCTCGCTCGATTGCTCTCATATCTGGCTAGCTCGCTTGCTCTCTTGTCTTGCTCGCTCTCTTATCTGGCTCGCTCGCTCTCATATCTGGCTGGCTCGCTTGCTCTCATATCTGGCTCGCTCGCTTGCTCTCATATCTGGCTCGCTCGCTTGCTTAATTGTCTGTCTCGCTCTCTTATCTGCCTCACTTTCTCTCACATCTGGCTTGCTCGCTTGCTCTTATATCTGGCTCGCTCGCTGCTCTCTTGTCTGGCTCGCTCTCTTATCTGGCTCGCTCGCATATCTTGCTTGCTCGCTTTCATTTCTGGATCGCTCGCTTGCTCTCATATCTGGCTCGCTCACTTGCTCTTTTGTCTGGCTCGCTCTCTTATCCTGCTTGCTCGCTAGCATATCTGGCTCGCTCACTTGCTCTTTTGTCTGGCTTTCTCTCTTATCTGTCTCGCTCTCACATCTGGCTCGCTCGCTTGCTCTATATCTGGCTCGCTCGCTTGCTCTTTTGTCTGGCTTGCTCTCTTATCTGGCTTGCTCGCTAGCATATCTGGCTCGCTCGCTTGCTCTCTTGTCTGGCTTGCTCTCTTATCTGTCTCGCTCGCTCTCATATCTGGCTCGCTCACTTGCTCTCATGTCTGGCTCGTTCGCTCTCATTTCTGGCTTTCCCGCTTGCTCTCTTGTCTGGTTCGCTCTCTTATCTGGCTCACTCTCATATCTGGCTTGCTCGCCTGCTCTCATATCTGGCTCGCTCGCTTGCTCTCTTGTCTGGCTCGCTCTCTTATCTGTCTCGCTTTCATATCTGGCTTGATCGCTTGCTCTCATATCTGGCTTACTCGCTTGCTCTCAAATCTGGCTCGCTCGATTGCTCTCATATCTAGCTAGTTCGCTTGCTCTCTTGTCTTGCTCGCTCTCTTATCTGGCTCGCTCGCTCTCATATCTGGCTGGCTCGCTTGCTCTCATATCTGGCTCGCTCGCTTGCTCTCTTGTCTGGCTCGCTCTCTTATCTGGCTTGCTCGCTAGCATATCTGGCTCGCTCGCTTGCTCTCTTGTCTGGCTTGCTCTCTTATCTGGCTCGCTCGCTCTCATATCTGGCTCGCTCGCTTGCTCTCATATCTGGCTCGCTCGCTCTCATATCTGGCTCGCTCGCTTTCTCTCATGTCTGGCTCACTCGCTCTCATATCTGGCTTTCTCGCTTGCTCTCTTGTCTGGTTCACTCTCTTATCTGGCTCGCTCTCATATCTGGCTTGCTCGCTTGCTCTCATATCTGGCTCGCTCGCTTGCTTTCTTGTCTGGCTCGCTCGCATATCTGGCTCGCTCGCTCTCACATCTGGCTGGCTCGCTTGCTCTCATATCTGGCTCGCTCGCTCTCGTATCTGGCTCGCTCGCTTGCTCTCATATCTGGCTCGCTTGCTCGCTTGTCTGGCTCGCTCTCTTATCTGGCTTGCTCGCTAGAATATCTGGCTCGCACGCTTGCTCTCTTGTCTGGCTTGCTCTCTTATCTGGCTCGCTCGCTCTCATATCTGGCTCGCTCGCTTGCTCTCATGTCTGGCTCGCTCGCTCTCATATCTGGCTTTCTCGCTTGCTCTTGTCTGGCTCGCTCTCTTATCTGGCTCGCTCGCATATCTGGCTAGCTCGCTTGCTCTTTTGTCTTGCTCGCTCTCTTATCTGGCTCGCTCGCTCTCATATCTGGCTTGCTCGCTTGCTCTCATATCTGGCTCGCTCGCTTGCTTTCTTGTCTGGCTCGCTCGCATATCTGGCTCGCTCGCTCTCACATCTGGCTGGTTCGCTTGCTCTCATATCTGGCTCGCTCGCTCTCGTATCTGGCTCGCTCGCTTGCTCTCATATCTGGCTCGCTTGCTCGCTTGTCTGGCTCGCTCTCTTATCTGGCTTGCTCGCTAGAATATCTGGCTCGCACGCTTGCTCTCTTGTCTGGCTTGCTCTCTTATCTGGCTCGCTCGCTCTCATATCTGGCTCGCTCGCTTGCTCTCATGTCTGGCTCGCTCGCTCTCATATCTGGCTTTCTCGCTTGCTCTCTTGTCTGGCTCGCTCTCTTATCTGGCTCGCTCGCATATCTGGCTAGCTCGCTTGCTCTCTTGTCTTGCTCGCTCTCTTATCTGGCTCGCTCGCTCTCATATCTGGCTGGCTCGCTTGCTCTCATATCTGGCTCGCTCGCTTGCTCTCATATCTGGCTCGCTCGCTCTCATGTCTGGCTCGCTCTCATATCTGGATTGCTCGCTTGCTCTCATATCTGGCTCGCTCGCTTGCTTAATTGTCTGGCTTGCTCTCTTATCTGCCTCGCTCTTTCTCACATCTGGCTTGCTCGCTTGCTCTCATATCTGGCACGCTCGCTTGCTCTCTTGTCTGGCTCGCTCTCTTATCTGGCTTGCTCGCTCTCATATCTGGCTGGCTCGCTTGCTCTCATATCTGGCTCGCTCGCTTGCTCTCTTGTCTTGCTCGCTCTCTTATCTGGCTCGCTCGCTCTCATATCTGGCTGGCTCGCTTGCTCTCATATCTGGCTCGCTTACTTGCTCTCTTGTCTGGCTCGCTCTCATTTCTGGCTAGCTCGCTTGCTCTCTTGTCTTGCTCGCTCTCTTATCTGGCTCGCTCGCTCTCATATCTGGCTGGCTCGCTTGCTCTCATATCTGGCTCGCTCGCTTGCTCTCATATCTGGCTCGCTCGCTCTCATGTCTGGCTCGCTCTCATATCTGGATTGCTCGCTTGCTCTCATATCTGGCTCGCTCGCTTGCTTAATTGTCTGGCTCGCTCTCTTATCTGCCTCGCTCTATCTCACATCTGGCTTGCTCGCTTGCTCTCATATCTGGCTCGCTCGCTTGCTCTCTTGTCTGGCTCGCTCTCTTATCTGACTTGCTCGCTAGAATATCTGGCTCGCACGCTTGCTCTCTTGTCTGGCTTGCTCTCTTATCTGGCTCGCCCGGTCTCATATCTGACTCGCTCGCTTGCTCTCATGTCTGGCTCGCTCGCTCTCATATCTGACTTTCTCGCTTGCTCTCTTGTCTGGCTCGCTCTCTTATCTGGCTCGCTCGCATATCTGGCTAGTTCGCTCTCACATCTGGCTGGCTCGCTTGCTCTCATTTCTGGCTGGCTTGCTTGCTCTCATTTCTGGCTCGCTCGCTTGCTCTCATATCTGGCTCGCTCGCTTGCTCTCATATCTGGCTCGCTCGCTTGCTCTCATATCTGGCTCGCTCGCTTGCTTAATTGTCTGGCTCGCTCTCTTCTCTGCCTCGCTCTCTCTCACATCTGGCTAGCTCGCTTGCTCTCATATCTGGCTCGCTCGCTGCTCTCTTGTCTGGCTCGCTCTCATATCTGGCTTATTCGCTTGCTCTCATATCTGGCTCGCTCGCTTGCTCTCTTGTCTGGCTCGCTCTCTTATCTGGCTCGCTCGCATATCTGGCTCGCTCGCTCTCACATCTGGCTGGCTTGCTTGCTCTCATATCTGGCTCGCTCGCTTGCTCTCTTGTCTGGCTCGCTCTCTTATCTGGCTCGCTCGCATATCTGGCTCGCTCGCTCTCATATCGAGCTGGCTCGCTTGCTTTCATATCTGACTCGCTCGCTTGCTCTCTTGTCTGGCTCGCTCTCTTATCTGGCTCGCTCTCATATCTGGCTTGCTAGCTTGCTCTCATATCTGGCTCGCTCGCTTTCTCTCTTGTCTGTCTCGCTCTCTTTTATGGCTCGCTCACATATCTGGCTCGCTCACTCTCAAATCTGGCTCGCTCGCTCTCAAATCTGGCTCGCTCGCTTGCTCTCATATCTGGCTTGCTCGCTTGCTCTCATATCCGGCTCGCTCGCTTGCTCTCATATCTGGCTCGCTCGCTTGCTCTCTTGTCTGGCTCGCTCTCTTATCTGGCTTGCTCGCATATCTTTCTCGCTCGCTCTCAAATCTGGCTCGCTCGCTTGCTCTCATATCTGGCTAGTTCGCTTGCTCTCTTGTCTTGCTCGCTCTCTTATCTGGCTCGCTCTCTCTCATATCTGGCTGGCTCGCTTACTCTTATATCTGGCTTGCTCGCTTGCTCACTTGTCTGGCTCGCTCTCTTATCTGGCTTGCTCGCTAGCATATCTGGCTCGCACGCTTGCTCTCTTGTCTGGCTTGCTCTCTTATCTGGCTCGCTCGGTCTCATATCTGGCTCGCTCGCTTGCTCTCATGTCTGGCTAGCTTGCTCTCATATCTGTCTTTCTCGCTCGCTCTCTTATCTGGCTCGCTCGCATATTTGGCTCGCTCTCTTATCTGGCTCGCTCGCATATCTGGCTAGCTCGCTCTCACATCTGGCTGGCTCGCTTGCTCTCATTTCTGGCTGGCTTGCTTGCTCTCATTTCTGGCTCGCTCGCTTGCTCTCATATCTGGCTCGCTCGCTTGCTCTCATATTTGGCTAGCTCGCTTGCTCTCTTGTCTTGCTCGCTCTCTTATCTGGCTCGCTCGCTCTCATATCTGGCTGGCTCGCTTGCTCTCATATCTGGCTCGCTCGCTTGCTCTCATATCTGGCTCGCTCGCTCTCATGTCTGGCTCGCTTTCATATCTGGCTCGCTCGCTTGCTCTCATATCTGGCTCGCTCGCTCTCATGTCTGGCTCGCTCTCATATCTGGATCGCTCGCTCGCTCTCATATCTGGCTCGCTCGCTTGCTTAATTGTCTGGCTCGCTCTCTTATCTGCCTCGCTCTCTCTCACATCTGGCTTGCTCGCTTGCTCTCATATCTGGCTCGCTCGCTTGCTCTCTTGTCTGGCTCGCTCTCTTATCTGGCTTGCTCGCTAGAATATCTGGCTCGCACGCTGGCTCTCTTGTCTGGCCTGCTCTCTTATCTGGCTCGCTCGCTCTCATATCTGGATCGCTCGCTTGCTCTCATGTCTGGCTCGCTCTCATATCTGGCTTTCTCGCTTGCTCTCTTGTCTGGCTCGCTCTCTTATCTGGCTCGCTCGCATATCTGGCTAGCTCGCTCTCACATCTGGCTGGCTCGCTTGCTCTCATTTCTGGCTGGCTCGCTTGCTCTCATTTCTGGCTCGCTCGCTTGCTCTCATATCTGGCTCGCTCGCTTGCTCTCATATCTGGCTCGCTCGCTTGCTCTCATATCCGGCTCGCTCGCTTGCTCTCATATCTGGCTCGCTCACTTGCTCTCTTGTCTGGCTCGCTCTCTTATCTGGCTCGCTCGCATATCTTTCTCGCTCGCTCTCAAATCTGGCTCGCTCGCTTGCTCTCATATCTGGCTAGTTCGCTTGCTCTCTTGTCTTGCTCGCTCTCTTATCTGGCTCGCTCTCTCTCATATCTGGCTGGCTCGCTTACTCTTATATCTGGCTCGCTCGCTTGCTCACTTGTCTGGCTTGCTCTCTTATCTGGCTTGCTCGCTAGCATTTCTGGCTCGCACGCTTGCTCTCTTGTCTGGCTTGCTCTCTTATCTGGCTCGCTCGGTCTCATATCTGGCTCGCTCGCTTGCTCTCATGTCTGGCTCGCTTGCTCTCATATCTGTCTTTCTCGCTCGCTCTCTTATCTGGCTCGCTCGCATATTTGGCTCGCTCTCTTATCTTGCTCGCTCGCATATCTGGCTAGCTCGCTCTCACATCTGGCTGGCTCGCTTGCTCTCATTTCTGGCTGGCTTGCTTGCTCTCATTTCTGGCTCGCTCGCTTGCTCTCATATCTGGCTCGCTCGCTTGCTCTCATATTTGGCTAGCTCGCTTGCTCTCTTGTCTTGCTCGCTCTCTTATCTGGCTCGCTCGCTCTCATATCTGGCTGCCTCGCTTGCTCTCATATCTGGCTCGCTCGCTTGCTCTCATATCTGGCTCGCTCGCTCTCATGTCTGGCTCGCTTTCATATCTGGCTCGCTCGCTTGCTCTCATATCTGGCTCGCTCGCTCTCATGTCTGGCTCGCTCTCATATCTGGATCGCTCGCTCTCATATCTGGCTCGCTCGCTTGCTTAATTGTCTGGCTCGCTCTCTTATCTGCCTCGCTCTCTCACATCTGGCTTGCTCGCTTGCTCTCATATCTGGCTCGCTCGCTTGCTCTCTTGTCTGGCTCGCTCTCTTATCTGGCTTGCTCGCTAGAATATCTGGCTCGCACGCTGGCTCTCTTGTCTGGCCTGCTCTCTTATCTGGCTCGCTCGCTCTCATATCTGGCTCGCTCGCTTGCTCTCATGTCTGGCTCGCTCGCTCTCATATCTGGCTTTCTCGCTTGCTCTCTTGTCTGGCTCGCTCTCTTATCTGGCTCGCTAGCTCGCTCTCACATCTGGCTGGCTCGCTTGCTCTCATTTCTGGCTGGCTCGCTTGCTCTCATTTCTGGCTCGCTCGCTTGCTCTCACATCGAGCTGGCTCGCTTGCTCTCATATCTGGCTCGCTCGCTTGCTCTCTTGTCTGGCTCGCTCTCTTATCTGGCTCGCTCTCATATCTGGCTGGCTCGCTTGCTCTCATATCTGGCTCGCTCGCTTGCTCATTATCTGGCTCGCTCGCTCTCATGTCTGGCTCGCTCTCATATCTGGATTGCTCGCTTGCTCTCATATCTGGCTCGCTCGCTTGCTTAATTGTCTGGCTCGCTCTCTTATCTGCCTCGCTCTCTCTCACATCTGGCTTGCTCGCTTGCTCTCATATCTGGCTCGCTCGCTGCTCTCTTGTCTGGCTCGCTTTCATATCTGGCTTGCTCGCTTGCTATCATATCAGGCTTGCTCGCTTGCTCTCTTGTCTGGCTCGTTCTCTTATCTGGCTCGCTCGCATATCTGGCTGGCTCGCTCTCACATCTGGCTGGCTTGCTTGCTCTCATATCTGGCTCGCTCGCTTGCTCTCACATCTGGCTTGCTCAATTGCTCTCTTCTCTGGCTCGCTCTCTTATCTGGCTCGCTCGCCTATCTGGCTCGCTCGCTCTCACATCGAGCTGGCTCGCTTGCTCTCATATCTGGCTCGCTCGCTTGCTCTCTTGTCTGGCTCGCTCTCTTATCTGGCTCGCTCTCATATCTGGCTTGCTAGCTTGCTCTAATATCTGGCTCGCTCGCTTTCTCTCTTGTCTGTCTCGCTCTCTTTTATGGCTCGCTCACATATCTGGCTCGCTTTCAAATCTGGCTCGCTAGCTTGCTCTCTTGTCTGGCTCGCTCTCTTATCTGGCTCGCTCTCATATCTGGCTTGCTAGCTTGCTCTAATATATGGCTCGCTCGCTTTCTCTCTTGTCTGGCTCGCTCTCTTATCTGGCTCACTCGCATATCTTTCTCGCTCGCTCTCAAATCTGGCTTGCTCGCTTGCTCTCATATCTGGCTAGTTCGCTTGCTCTCTTGTCTTGCTCGCTCTCTTATCTGGCTCGCTCGCTCTCATATCTTGCTGGCTCGCTTACTCTCATATCTGGCTCGCTTGCTTGCTCTCTTGTCTGGCTTGCTCTCTTATCTGGCTTGCTCGCTAGCATATCTGGCTCGCACGCTTGCTCTCTTGTCTGGCTTGCTCTCATATCTGGCTCGCTCGGTCTCATATCTGGCTCGCTCGCTTGCTCTCATGTCTGGCTCGCTTGCTCTCATATCTGGCTTTCTCGCTTGCTCTCTTGTCTGGCTCGCTCTCTTATCTGGCTCGCTCGCATATTTGGCTCGCTCACTCTCACATCTGGCTGGCTCACTTGCTCTCATTTCTGGCTGGCTCGCTTGCTCTCCTTTCTGGCTCGCTCGCTTGCTCTCATATCTGGCTCGCTCGCTTGCTCGCTTGTCTGGCTCGCTCTAATATCTGGCTTTCTCGCTTGCTCTCTTGTCTGGCTCGCTCTCTTATCTGGCTCGCTCGCATATTTGGCTCGCTCGCTCTCACATCTGGCTGGCTCACTTGCTCTCATTTCTGGCTGGCTCGCTTGCTCTCCTTTCTGGCTCGCTCGCTTGCTCTCATATCTGGCTGGCTCGCTTGCTCTCATATCTGGCTCGCTCGCTTGCTCTCATATCTGGCTCCCTCGCTCTCATGTCTGGCTCGCTCTCATATCTGGATCGCTCGCTTGCTCTCATATCTGGCTCGCTCGCTTGCTTAATTGTCTGGCTCGCTCTCTTATCTGCCTCGCTCTCTCTCACATCTGGCTTGCTCGCTTGCTCTCATATCTGGCCTGGCTCGCTCGCTGCTCTCTTGTCTGGCTCGCTCTCTTATCTGGCTCGCTCGCATATCTTGCTCGCTCGCTTGCTCTCTTGTCTGACTTGCTCTCTTATCTGGCTCGCTCTCACATCTGGCTCGCTCGCTTGCTCTCATATCTAGCTCGAGCGCTCGCTCTCTTATCTGGCTTGCTCGCTAGCATATCTGGCTCGCTCGCTTGCTCTCTTGTCTGGCTTGCTCTCTTGTCTGGCTCGCTCGCTCTCATATCTGGCTCGCTCGCTTGCTCTCATGTCTGGCTCGCTCGCTCTCATATCTGGCTTTCTCGCTTGCTCTCTTGTCTGGCTCGCTCTCTTATCTGGCTCGCTCGCATATCTGGCTAGCTCGCTTGCTCTCTTGTCTTGCTCGCTCTCTTATCTGGCTCGCTCGCTCTCATATCTGGCTGGCTCGCTTGCTCTCATATCTGGCTCGCTCGCTTGCTCTCATATCTGGCTCGCTCGCTCTCATGTCTGGCTCGCTCTCTTATCTGGATTGCTCGCTTGCTCTCATATCTGGCTCGCTCGCTTGCTTAATTGTCTGGCTTGCTCTCTTATCTGCCTCGCTCTCTCTCACATCTGGCTTGCTCGCTTGCTCTCATATCTGGCTCGCTCGCTTGCTCTCTTGTCTGGCTCGCTCTCTTATCTGGCTTGCTCGCTCTCATATCTGGCTGGTTCGCTTGCTCTCATATCTGGCTCGCTCGCTTGCTCTCTTATCTTGCTCGCTCTCTTATCTGGCTCGCTCGCTCTCATATCTGGCTGGCTCGCTTGCTCTCATATCTGGCTCGCTTACTTGCTCTCTTGTCTGGCTCGCTCTCATTTCTGGCTAGCTCGCTTGCTCTCTTGCTCGCTCTCTTATCTGGCTCGCTCGCTCTCATATCTGGCTGGCTCGCTTGCTCTCATATCTGGCTCGCTCGCTTGCTCTCATATCTGGCTCGCTCGCTCTCATGTCTGGCTCGCTCTCATATCTGGATTGCTCGCTTGCTCTCATATCTGGCTCGCTCGCTTGCTTAATTGTCTGGCTCGCTCTCTTATCTGCCTCGCTCTATCTCACATCTGGCTTGCTCGCTTGCTCTCATATCTGGCTCGCTCGCTTGCTCTCTTGTCTGGCTCGCTCTCTTATCTGACTTGCTCGCTAGAATATCTGGCTCGCACGCTTGCTCTCTTGTCTGGCTTGCTCTCTTATCTGGCTCGCCCGGTCTCATATCTGGCTCGCTCGCTTGCTCTCATGTCTGGCTCGCTCGCTCTCATATCTGACTTTCTCGCTTGCTCTCTTGTCTGGCTCGCTCTCTTATCTGGCTCGCTCGCATATCTGGCTAGTTCGCTCTCACATCTGGCTGGCTCGCTTGCTCTCATTTCTGGCTGGCTTGCTTGCTCTCATTTCTGGCTCGCTCGCTTGCTCTCATATCTGGCTCGCTCGCTTGCTCTCATATCTGGCTCGCTCGCTTGCTCTCATATCTGGCTCGCTCGCTTGCTTAATTGTCTGGCTCGCTCTCTTCTCTGCCTCGCTCTCTCTCACATCTGGCTAGCTCGCTTGCTCTCATATCTGGCTCGCTCGCTGCTCTCTTGTCTGGCTCGCTCTCATATCTGGCTTATTCGCTTGCTCTCATATCTGGCTCGCTCGCTTGCTCTCTTGTCTGGCTCGCTCTCTTATCTGGCTCGCTCGCATATCTGGCTCGCTCGCTCTCACATCTGGCTGGCTTGCTTGCTCTCATATCTGGCTCGCTCGCTTGCTCTCTTGTCTGGCTCGCTCTCTTATCTGGCTCGCTCGCATATCTGGCTCGCTCGCTCTCATATCGAGCTGGCTCGCTTGCTTTCATATCTGACTCGCTCGCTTGCTCTCTTGTCTGGCTCGCTCTCTTATCTGGCTCGCTCTCATATCTGGCTTGCTAGCTTGCTCTCATATCTGGCTCGCTCGCTTTCTCTCTTGTCTGTCTCGCTCTCTTTTATGGCTCGCTCACATATCTGGCTCGCTCACTCTCAAATCTGGCTCGCTCGCTCTCAAATCTGGCTCGCTCGCTTGCTCTCATATCTGGCTTGCTCGCTTGCTCTCATATCCGGCTCGCTCGCTTGCTCTCATATCTGGCTCGCTCGCTTGCTCTCTTGTCTGGCTCGCTCTCTTATCTGGCTCGCTCGCATATCTTTCTCGCTCGCTCTCAAATCTGGCTCGCTCGCTTGCTCTCATATCTGGCTAGTTCGCTTGCTCTCTTGTCTTGCTCGCTCTCTTATCTGGCTCGCTCTCTCTCATATCTGGCTGGCTCGCTTACTCTTATATCTGGCTTGCTCGCTTGCTCACTTGTCTGGCTCGCTCTCTTATCTGGCTTGCTCGCTAGCATATCTGGCTCGCACGCTTGCTCTCTTGTCTGGCTTGCTCTCTTATCTGGCTCGCTCGGTCTCATATCTGGCTCGCTCGCTTGCTCTCATGTCTGGCTCGCTTGCTCTCATATCTGTCTTTCTCGCTCGCTCTCTTATCTGGCTCGCTCGCATATTTGGCTCGCTCTCTTATCTGGCTCGCTCGCATATCTGGCTCGCTCGCATATCTGGCTAGCTCGCTCTCACATCTGGCTGGCTCGCTTGCTCTCATTTCTGGCTGGCTTGCTTGCTCTCATTTCTGGCTCGCTCGCTTGCTCTCATATCTGGCTCGCTCGCTTGCTCTCATATTTGGCTAGCTCGCTTGCTCTCTTGTCTTGCTCGCTCTCTTATCTGGCTCGCTCGCTCTCATATCTGGCTGGCTCGCTTGCTCTCATATCTGGCTCGCTCGCTTGCTCTCATATCTGGCTCGCTCGCTCTCATGTCTGGCTCGCTTTCATATCTGGCTCGCTCGCTTGCTCTCATATCTGGCTCGCTCGCTCTCATGTCTGGCTCGCTCTCATATCTGGATCGCTCGCTCGCTCTCATATCTGGCTCGCTCGCTTGCTTAATTGTCTGGCTCGCTCTCTTATCTGCCTCGCTCTCTCTCACATCTGGCTTGCTCGCTTGCTCTCATATCTGGCTCGCTCGCTTGCTCTCTTGTCTGGCTCGCTCTCTTATCTGGCTTGCTCGCTAGAATATCTGGCTCGCACGCTGGCTCTCTTGTCTGGCCTGCTCTCTTATCTGGCTCGCTCGCTCTCATATCTGGATCGCTCGCTTGCTCTCATGTCTGGCTCGCTCTCATATCTGGCTTTCTCGCTTGCTCTCTTGTCTGGCTCGCTCTCTTATCTGGCTCGCTCGCATATCTGGCTAGCTCGCTCTCACATCTGGCTGGCTCGCTTGCTCTCATTTCTGGCTGGCTCGCTTGCTCTCATTTCTGGCTCGCTCGCTTGCTCTCATATCTGGCTCGCTCGCTTGCTCTCATATCTGGCTCGCTCGCTTGCTCTCATATCCGGCTCGCTCGCTTGCTCTCATATCTGGCTCGCTCGCTTGCTCTCTTGTCTGGCTCGCTCTCTTATCTGGCTCGCTCGCATATCTTTCTCGCTCGCTCTCAAATCTGGCTCGCTCGCTTGCTCTCATATCTGGCTAGTTCGCTTGCTCTCTTGTCTTGCACGCTCTCTTATCTGGCTCGCTCTCTCTCATATCTGGCTGGCTCGCTTACTCTTATATCTGGCTCGCTAGCTTGCTCACTTGTCTGGCTTGCTCTCTTATCTGGCTTGCTCGCTAGCATTTCTGGCTCGCACGCTTGCTCTCTTGTCTGGCTTGCTCTCTTATCTGGCTCGCTCGGTCTCATATCTGGCTCGCTCGCTTGCTCTCATGTCTGGCTCGCTTGCTCTCATATCTGTCTTTCTCGCTCGCTCTCTTATCTGGCTCGCTCGCATATTTGGCTCGCTCTCTTATCTTGCTCGCTCGCATATCTGGCTAGCTCGCTCTCACATCTGGCTGGCTCGCTTGCTCTCATTTCTGGCTGGCTTGCTTGCTCTCATTTCTGGCTCGCTCGCTTGCTCTCATATCTGGCTCGCTCGCTTGCTCTCATATTTGGCTAGCTCGCTTGCTCTCTTGTCTTGCTCGCTCTCTTATCTGGCTCGCTCGCTCTCATATCTGGCTGCCTCGCTTGCTCTCATATCTGGCTCGCTCGCTTGCTCTCATATCTGGCTCGCTCGCTCTCATGTCTGGCTCGCTTTCATATCTAGCTCGCTCGCTTGCTCTCATATCTGGCTCGCTCGCTCTCATGTCTGGCTCGCTCTCATATCTGGATCGCTCGCTCTCATATCTGGCTCGCTCGCTTGCTTAATTGTCTGGCTCGCTCTCTTATCTGCCTCGCTCTCTCACATCTGGCTTGCTCGCTTGCTCTCATATCTGGCTCGCTCGCTTGCTCTCTTGTCTGGCTCGCTCTCTTATCTGGCTTGCTCGCTAGAATATCTGGCTCGCACGCTGGCTCTCTTGTCTGGCCTGCTCTCTTATCTGGCTCGCTCGCTCTCATATCTGGCTCGCTCGCTTGCTCTCATGTCTGGCTCGCTCGCTCTCATATCTGGCTTTCTCGCTTGCTCTCTTGTCTGGCTCGCTCTCTTATCTGGCTCGCTAGCTCGCTCTCACATCTGGCTGGCTCGCTTGCTCTCATTTCTGGCTGGCTCGCTTGCTCTCATTTCTGGCTCGCTCGCTTGCTCTCACATCGAGCTGGCTCGCTTGCTCTCATATCTGGCTCGCTCGCTTGCTCTCTTGTCTGGCTCGCTCTCTTATCTGGCTCGCTCTCATATCTGGCTGGCTCGCTTGCTCTCATATCTGGCTCGCTCGCTTGCTCATTATCTGGCTCGCTCGCTCTCATGTCTGGCTCGCTCTCATATCTGGATTGCTCGCTTGCTCTCATATCTGGCTCGCTCGCTTGCTTAATTGTCTGGCTCGCTCTCTTATCTGCCTCGCTCTCTCTCACATCTGGCTTGCTCGCTTGCTCTCATATCTGGCTCGCTCGCTGCTCTCTTGTCTGGCTCGCTTTCATATCTGGCTTGCTCGCTTGCTATCATATCAGGCTTGCTCGCTTGCTCTCTTGTCTGGCTCGTTCTCTTATCTGGCTCGCTCGCATATCTGGCTGGCTCGCTCTCACATCTGGCTGGCTTGCTTGCTCTCATATCTGGCTCGCTCGCTTGCTCTCACATCTGGCTTGCTCAATTGCTCTCTTCTCTGGCTCGCTCTCTTATCTGGCTCGCTCGCCTATCTGGCTCGCTCGCTCTCACATCGAGCTGGCTCGCTTGCTCTCATATCTGGCTCGCTCGCTTGCTCTCTTGTCTGGCTCGCTCTCTTATCTGGCTCGCTCTCATATCTGGCTTGCTAGCTTGCTCTAATATCTGGCTCGCTCGCTTTCTCTCTTGTCTGTCTCGCTCTCTTTTATGGCTCGCTCACATATCTGGCTCGCTTTCAAATCTGGCTCGCTAGCTTGCTCTCTTGTCTGGCTCGCTCTCTTATCTGGCTCGCTCTCATATCTGGCTTGCTAGCTTGCTCTAATATCTGGCTCGCTCGCTTTCTCTCTTGTCTGGCTCGCTCTCTTATCTGGCTCACTCGCATATCTTTCTCGCTCGCTCTCAAATCTGGCTTGCTCGCTTGCTCTCATATCTGGCTAGTTCGCTTGCTCTCTTGTCTTGCTCGCTCTCTTATCTGGCTCGCTCGCTCTCATATCTTGCTGGCTCGCTTACTCTCATATCTGGCTCGCTTGCTTGCTCTCTTGTCTGGCTCGCTCTCTTATCTGGCTTGCTCGCTAGCATATCTGGCTCGCACGCTTGCTCTCTTGTCTGGCTTGCTCTCATATCTGGCTCGCTCGGTCTCATATCTGGCTCGCTCGCTTGCTCTCATGTCTGGCTCGCTTGCTCTCATATCTGGCTTTCTCGCTTGCTCTCTTGTCTGGCTCGCTCTCTTATCTGGCTCGCTCGCATATTTGGCTCGCTCACTCTCACATCTGGCTGGCTCACTTGCTCTCATTTCTGGCTGGCTCGCTTGCTCTCCTTTCTGGCTCGCTCGCTTGCTCTCATATCTGGCTCGCTCGCTTGCTCGCTTGTCTGGCTCGCTCTAATATCTGGCTTTCTCGCTTGCTCTCTTGTCTGGCTCGCTCTCTTATCTGGCTCGCTCGCATATTTGGCTCGCTCGCTCTCACATCTGCCTGGCTCACTTGCTCTCATTTCTGGCTGGCTCGCTTGCTCTCCTTTCTGGCTCGCTCGCTTGCTCTCATATCTGGCTCGCTCGCTTGCTCTCATATCTGGCTCGCTCGCTTGCTCTCTTGTCTTGCTCACTCTTATCTGGCTCGCTCTCATATCTGGCTGGCTCGCTTGCTCTCATATCTGGCTCGCTCGCTTGCTCTCATATCTGGCTCGCTCGCTCTCATGTCTGGCTCGCTCTCATATCTGGATCGCTCGCTTGCTCTCATATCTGGCTCGCTCGCTTGCTTAATTGTCTGGCTCGCTCTCTTATCTGCCTCGCTCTCTCTCACATCTGGCTTGCTCGCTTGCTCTCATATCTGGCCTGGCTCGCTCGCTGCTCTCTTGTCTGGCTCGCTCTCTTATCTGGCTCGCTCGCATATCTTGCTCGCTCGCTTGCTCTCTTGTCTGACTTGCTCTCTTATCTGGCTCGCTCTCACATCTGGCTCGCTCGCTTGCTCTCATATCTAGCTCGAGCGCTCGCTCTCTTATCTGGCTTGCTCGCTAGCATATCTGGCTCGCTCGCTTGCTCTCTTGTCTGGCTTGCTCTCTTGTCTGGCTCGCTCGCTCTCATATCTGGCTCGCTCGCTTGCTCTCATGTCTGGCTCGCTCGCTCTCATATCTGACTTTCTCGCTTGCTCTCTTGTCTGGTTCGCTCTCTTATGTGGCTCGCTCTCATATCTGGCTTGCTCGCTTGCTCTCATATCTGGCTCGCTCGCTTGCTCTCTTGTCTGGCTCGCTCCCTTATCTGGCTTGCTCGGTACATATCTGGCTCGCTCGCTTGCAAATCTGCCTCGCTCGCTTGCTCTCATATCTGGCTAGTTCGCTTGCTCTCTTGTCTTGCTCGCTCTCTTATCTGGCTCGCTCGCTGTCATATCTGGCTGGCTCGCTTACTCTCATATCTG
This sequence comes from Hyla sarda, assembly GCF_029499605.1. Taxonomy (NCBI): domain Eukaryota; kingdom Metazoa; phylum Chordata; class Amphibia; order Anura; family Hylidae; genus Hyla; species Hyla sarda. The sequence continues at coordinate 118,643 of NW_026609166.1, forward strand.
GCTCGCTCACTTGCTCTCTTGTCTGGCTCGCTCTCTTATCTGGCTCGCTCTCTTATCTGGCTCGCTTGCATATCTGGCTCGCTCGCTCTCACATCTGGCTGGCTTGCTTGCTCTCATATCTGGCTCGCTCGTTTGCTCTCATATCTGGCTCGCTTGCTCTCATGTCTGGCTCGCTCTTTTATCTGGTTCGCTCGCATATCTGGCTCACTCGCTCTCACATCTAGCTTGCTCGCTTGCTCTCATATCTGGCTCGCTCGCTTGCTCTCTTGTCTGGCTCGCTCTCTTATCTGGCTAGCTCTCATATCTGGCTGGCTCACTTGCTCTCATTTCTGGCTCGCTCGCTTGCTCTCATATCTGGCTCGCTCGCTTGCTCTCATATCTGTCTCTCTCGCTTGCTCTCTTGTCTGGCTCGCTCGCATATCTGGCTCGCTCGCTTGCTCTCTTGTCTTGCTCGCTCTCTTATCTGGCTCACTCGCTCTCATATCTGGCTGGCTCGCTTGCTCTCATATCTGGCTCGCTCGCTTGCTCGCTTGTCTGGCTCGCTCTCTTATCTGGCTTGCTCGCTAGAATATCTGGCTCGCACGCTTGCTCTCTTGTCTGGCTTGCTCTCTTATCTGGCTCGCTCGCTCTCATATCTGGCTCGCTCGCTTGCTCTCATGTCTGGCTCGCTCGCTCTCATATCTGGCTTTCTCGCTTGCTCTCTTGTCTGGCTCGCTCTCTTATCTGGCTCGCTCGCATATCTGGCTAGCTCGCTTGCTCTCTTGTCTTGCTCGCTCTCTTATCTGGCTCGCTCGCTCTCATATCTGGCTGGCTCGCTTGCTCTCATATCTGGCTCGCTCGCTTGCTCTCATATCTGGCTCGCTCGCTCTCATGTCTGGCTCGCTCTCATATCTGGATTGCTCGCTTGCTCTCATATCTGGCTCGCTCGCTTGCTTAATTGTCTGGCTCGCTCTCTTATCTGCCTCGCTCTCTCTCACATCTGGCGTGCTCTTTTGCTCTCATATCTGGCTCGCTCGCTTGCTCTCTTGTCTGGCTCGCTCTCTTATCTGGCTTGCTCGCTCTCATATCTGGCTGGCTCGCTTGCTCTCATATCTAGCTCGCTCGCTTGCTCTCTTGTCTTGCTCGCTCTCTTATCTGGCTCGCTCGCTCTCATATCTGGCTGGCTCGCTTGCTCTCATATCTGGCTCGCTTACTTGCTCTCTTGTCTGGCTCGCTCTCATATCTGGCTAGCTCGCTTGCTCTCTTGTCTTGCTCGCTCTCTTATCTGGCTCGCTCGCTCTCATATCTGGCTGGCTCGCTTGCTCTCATATCTGGCTCGCTCGCTTGCTCTCATATCTTGCTCGCTCGCTCTCATGTCTGGCTCGCTCTCATATCTGGATTGCTCGCTTGCTCTCATATCTGGCTCGCTCGCTTGCTTAATTGTATGGCTCGCTCTCTTATCTGCCTCGCTCTCTCTCACATCTGGCTTGCTCGCTTGCTCTCATATCTGGCTCGCTCGCTTGCTCACTTGTCTGGCTGGCAATCTTATCTGCCTTGCTCGCTAGCATATCTAGCTCGCTCGCTTGCTCTCTTGTCTGGCTTGCTCTCTTATCTGTCTCGCTCTCACATCTGGCTCGCTCGCTTGCTCTGTATCTGGCTCGCTCGCTTGCTCTCCTGTCTGGCTCGCTCTCTTATCTGGCTTGCTCGCTAGCATTTCTGGCTCGCTCGCTTGCTCTCTTGTCTGGCTTGCTCTATTATCTGGCTCGCTCGCTCTCATATCTGGCACGCTCACTTGCTCTCATGTCTGTCTCGCTCGCTCTCATATCTGGCTTTCTTGCTTGCTCTTTTGTCTGGTTCGCTCTCTTATCTGGCTCACTCTCATATCTGGCTTGCTCGCTTGCTCTCATATTTGGCTCGCTCGCTCTCATATCTGGCTCGCTCGCTTGCTCTCATGTCTGGCTCGCTCGCTCTCATATCTGGCTTGCTCGCTTGCTCTCATATCCGGCTCGCTCGCTTGCTCTCTTGTCTGGCTCGCTCTCTTATCTGGCTCGCTCGCATATCTGGCTCGCTCGCTCTCACATCTGGCTGGCTCGCTTGCTCTCATATCTGGCTCGCTCGCTCTCATATCTGGCTCGCTCGCTTGCTCTCTTGTCTGGTTCGCTCTCTTATCTGTCTCGCTTTCATATCTGGCTTGCTCGCTTGCTCTCATATCTGGCTTACTCGCTTGCTCTCAAATCTGGCTCGCTTGATTGCTCTCATATCTGGCTAGCTCGCTTGCTCTCTTGTCTTGCTCGCTCTCTTATCTGGCTCGCTCGCTCTCATATCTGGCTGGCTCGCTTGCTCTCATATCTGGCTCGCTCGCTTGCTCCCATATCTGGCTCGCTCGCTCTCATGTCTGACTCGCTCTCATATCTGGATCGCTCGCTTGCTCTCATATCTGGCTCGCTCGCTTGCTTAGTTGTCTGTCTCGCTCTCTTATCTGCCTCACTTTCTCTCAGATCTGGCTTGCTCGCTTGCTCTTATATCTGGCTCGCTCGCTGCTCTCTTGTCTGGCTCGCTCTCTTATCTGGCTCGCTCGCATATCTTGCTTGCTCGCTGTCATATCAGGCTCGCTCGCTTGCTCTCATATCTGGCTCGCTCACTTGCTCTTTTGTCTGGCTCGCTCTCTTATCTGGCTTGCTCGCTAGCAGATCTGGCTCGCTCGCTTGCTCTCTTGTCTGGCTTTCTCTCTTATCTGTCTCGCTCTCACATCTGGCTCGCTCGCTTGCTCTATATCTGGCTCGCTCGCTTGCTCTCTTGTCTGGCTTGCTCTCTTATCTGGCTTGCTCGCTAGCATATCTGGCTCGCTCGCTTACTCTCTTGTCTGGCTTGCTCTCTTATCTGGCTCGCTCGCTCTCATATCTGGCTCGCTCACTTGCTCTCATGTCTGGCTCGCTCGCTCTCATTTCTGGCTTTCCCGCTTGCTCTCTTGTCTGGTTCGCTCTCTTATCTGGCTCACTCTCATATCTGGCTTGCTCGCTTGCTCTCATATCTGGCTCGCTCGCTTGCTCTCTTGTCTGGCTCGCTCTCTTATCTGGCTCGCTCTCATATCTGGCTTGCTCACTTGCTCTCATATCTGGCTCGCTCGCTTGCTCTCTTGTCTGGCTCGCTCTCTTATCTGGCTCACTCGCATATCTGGCTCGCTCGCTCTCACATCTGGCTGGCTCACTTGCTCTCATATCTGGCTCGCTCGCTCACATATCTGGCTCGCTCGCTCTCTTGTCTGGTTTGCTCTCTTATCTGTCTCGCTCTCATATCTGGCTCGCTCGCTTGCTCTCAAATCTGGCTCGCTCGCTTGCTCTCATATCTGGCTAGCTTGCTTGCTCTCTTGTCTTGCTCGCTCTCTTATCTGGCTCTCTCGCTCTCATATCTGGCTGGCTTGCTTGCTCTCATATCTGGCTCGCTTGCTTGCTCTCATATCTGGCTCGCTCGCTCTCATGTCTGGCTCGCTCGCTCTCATGTCTGGCTTGCTCTCATATCTGGATCGCTCGCTTGCTCTCATATCTGGCTCGCTCGCTTGCTTAATTGTCTGTCTCGCTCTCTTATCTGCCTCGCTCTCTCTCACATCTGGTTTGCTCGCTTGCTCTCATATTTGGCTCGCTCGCTGCTCTCTTGTCTGGCTCGCTCTCTTATCTGGCTCGCTCGCATATCTTGCTCGCTCACTCTCACATCTGGTTCGCTCGCTTGCTCTTATATCTGGCTCGCTCGCTTGCTCTCTTGTCTGGCTCGCTCTCTTATCTGGCTTGCTCTCTTGTCTGGCTTGCTCTCTTATCTGTCTCGCTCTCACATCTGGCTAGCTCGCTTGCTCTCATATCTGGCTCGCTCGCTTGCAATCTTGTCTGGCTCGCTCTCTTATCTGGCTTGCTCGCTAGCATATCTGGCTCGCTCGCTTGCTCTCTTGTCTGGCTTGCTCTCTTATCTGGCTCGCTGGCTCTCTTATCTGGCTCGCTCGCTTGCTCTCATGTCTGGCTCGCTCACTCTCATATCTGGCTTTCTCGCTTGCTCTCTTGTCTAGTTCGCTCTCTTATCTGGCTCGCTCTCATATCTGGCTTGCTCGCTTGCTCTCATATCTGGCTCGCTCGCTTGCTCTCTTGTCTGGCTCGCTCGCATATCTGGCTCACTCGCTCTCACATCTGGCTGGCTTGCTTGCTCTCATATCTGGCTCGCTCGCTCGCTCTCACATCTGGTTCGCTCTCTTATCTGGCTCGCTCGCTTGCTTTCTTGTCTGGCTCGCTCGCATATCTGGCTCGCTCGCTCTCACATCTGGCTGGCTCGCTTGCTCTCATATCTGGCTCGCTCGCTCTCATATCTGGCTCGCTTGCTCTCTTGTCTTGCTCGCTCTCTTATCTGGCTCGCTCGCTCTCATATCTGGCTGGCTCGCTTGCTCTCATATCTGGCTCGCTCGCTTGCTCTCTTGTCTGGCTCGCTCTCTTATCTGGCTTGCTCGCTAGAATATCTGGCTCGCACGCTTGCTCTCTTGTCTGGCTTGCTCTCTTATCTGGCTTGCTCGCTCTCATATCTGGCTCGCTCGCTTGCTCTTATGTCTGGCTCGCTCGCTCTCATATCTGGCTTTCTTGCTTGCTCTCTTGTCTGGCTCGCTCTCTTATCTGGCTCGCTCGCATATCTGGCTAGCTCGCTCTCACATCTGGCTGGCTCGCTTGCTCTCATTTCTGGCTGGCTCGCTTGCACTCATTTCTGGCTCGCTCGCTTGCTCTCATATCTGGCTCGCTCGCTTGCTCTCTTGTCTTGCTCGCTCTCATATCTGGCTCGCTCGCTCTCATATCTGGCTGGCTCACTTGCTCTCATATCTGGCTCGCTTGCTCTCATATCTGGCTCGCTCGCTCTCATGTCTGGCTCGCTCTCATATCTGGATCGCTCGCTTGCTCTCATATCTGGCTTGCTCGCTTGCTTAATTGTCTGTCTCGCTCTCTTATCTGCCTCGCTCTCTCCCATATCTGGCTCGCTCGCTGCTCTCTTGTCTGGCTCGCTCTCATATCTGGCTTGCTCGCTTGCTCTCATATCTGGCTCGCTCACTTGCTCTCTTGTCTGGCTCGCTCTCTTATCTGGCTCGCTCGCATATCTGGCTCGCTCGCTCTCACATCTGGCTGGCTTGCTTGCTCTCATATCTGGCTCGCTCTCTTTCTCTCATATCTGGCTCGCTCGCTTGCTCTCTTGTCTGTCTCGCTCTCATATCTGGATCGCTCGCTTGCTCTCAAATCTGGCTCGCTCGCTTGCTCTCATATCTGGCTAGCTCGCTTGCTCTCATATCTGGCCTGGCTCGCTCGCTGCTCTATTGTCTGGCTCGCTCTCTTATCTGGCTCGCTCGCATATCTTGCTCGCTCGCTTGCTCTCTTGTCTGACTTGCTCTCTTATCTGTCTCGCTCTCACATCTGGCTCGCTCGCTTGCTCTCATATCTAGCTCGCTCGCTCGCTCTCTTATCTGGCTTGCTCGCTAGCATATCTGGCTCGCACGCTTGCTCTCTTGTCTGGCTTGCTCTCTTATCTGGCTCGCTCGCTCTCATATCTGGCTCACTCGCTTGCTCTCATGTCTGGCTCGCTCGCTCTCATATCTGACTTTCTCGCTTGCTCTCTTGTCTGGTTCGCTCTCTTATGTGGCTCGCTCTCTTATCTGGCTTGCTCGCTTGCTCTCATATCTGGCTCGCTCGCTTGCTCTCTTATCTGGCTCGCTCGCTTGCTCTCTTGTCTGGCTCGCTCTCTTATCTGGCTTGCTCGCTAGCATATCTGGCTCGCTCGCTTGCTCTCTTGTCTGACTTGCTCTCTTATCTGTCTCGCTCTCACATCTGGCTTGCTCGCTTGCTCTCATATCTGGCTCGCTCGCTTGCTCTCTTGTCTGACTCGCTCTCTTATCTGACTTGCTCGCTAGCATATCTGGCTCGCTCTCTTGATCTCATGTCTGGCTCGCTCGCTCTCATATCTGGCTCGCTCGATTGCTCTCATGTCTGGCTCGCTCGCTCTCATATCTGGCTTTCTCGCTTGCTCTCTTGTCTGGTTTGCTCTCTTATCTGGCTCGCTCTCATATCTGGCTCGCTCACTTGCTCTCTTGTCTGGCTCGCTCTCTTATCTGGCTCACTCGCATATCTGGCTCGCTCGCTCTCATATCTGGCTTGCTCGCTTGCTCTCATATCTGGATCGCTCGCTTGCTCTCAAATCTGGCTCGCTCGCTTGCTCTCATATCTGGCTAGCTCGCTTGCTCTGTTGTCTTGCTCGCTCTCTTATCTGGCTCGCTCGCTCTCATATCTGGCTGGCTTGCTTGCTCTCATATCTGGCTCGCTCGCTTGCTCTCATATCTGGCTAGTTCGCTTGCTCTCTTGTCTTGCTCGCTCTCTTATCTGGCTCGCTCGCTCTCATATCTGGCTGGCTCGCTTGCTCTCATATCTGGCTTGCTCGCTTGCTCTCTTGTCTGGCTCGCTCTCTTATCTGGCTTGCTCGCTAGCATATCTGGCTCGCTTGCTCTCTTGTCTGGCTTGCTCTCTTATCTGGCTCGCTCGCTCTCATATCTGGCTCGCTCGCTTGCTCTCATGTCTGGCTCGCTCTCATATCTGGCTCGCTCGCTCTCATGTCTGGCTCGCTCGCTCTCATATCTGGCTTTCTCGCTTGCTCTCTTGTTTGGTTCGCTCTCTTATCTGGCTCGCTCTCATATCTGGCTTGCTCGCTTGCTCTCATATCTGGCTCGCTCGCTTGCTTTCTTGTCTGGCTCGCTCGCATATCTGGCTCGCTCGCTCTCACATCTGGCTGGCTCGCTTGCTCTCATATCTGGCTTGCTCGCTTGCTCTCTTGTCAGGCTCGCTCTCTTATCTGGCTTGCTCGCTAGCATATCTGGCTCGCTCGCTTGCTCTCTTGTCTGACTTGCTCTCTTATCTGTCTCGCTCTCACATCTGGCTTGCTCGCTTGCTCTCATATCTGGCTCGCACGCTTGCTCTCTTGTCTGGCTCGCTCTCTTATCTGGCTTGCTCGCTAGCATATCTGGCTCGCTCGCTTGCTCTCTTGTCTGGCTTGCTCTCTTATCTGACTCGCTTGCTCTCATATCTGGCTCGCTCGCTTGATCTCATGTCTGGCTCACTCGCTCTCATATCTGGCTCGCTCGATTGCTCTCATGTCTGGCTCGCTCGCTCTCATAACTGGCTTTCTCGCTTGCTCTCTTGTCTGGTTTGCTCTCTTATCTGGCTCGCTCTCATATCTGGCTCGCTCACTTGCTCTCTTGTCTGGCTCGCTCTCTTATCTGGCTCGCTCACTCTCATATCTGGCTGGCTCGCTTGCTCTCATATCTGGCTTGCTCGCTTGCTCTCTTGTCTGGCTCGCTCTCTTATCTGGCTTGCTCGCTAGCATATCTGGCTCGCTCGCTTGCTCTCTTGTCTGGCTTGCTCTCTTATCTGGCTCGCTCGCTCTCATATCTGGCTCGCTCGCTTGCTCTCATATCTGGCTAGTTCGCTTGCTCTCTTGTCTTGCTCGCTCTCTTATCTGGCTCGCTCGCTCTCATATCTGGCTGGCTCGCTTGCTCTCATATCTGGCTTGCTCGCTTGCTCTCTTGTCTGGCTCGCTCTCTTATCTGGCTTGCTCGCTAGCATATCTGGCTCGCTCGCTTGCTCTCTTGTCTGGCTTGCTCTCTTATCTGGCTCGCTCGCTCTCATATCTGGCTCGCTCACTTGCTCTCTTGTCTGGCTCGCTCGCTCTCATATCTGACTTTCTCGCTTGCTCTCTTGTCTGGTTCGCTCTCTTATCTGGCTCGCTCTCATATCTGGCTTGCTCGCTTGCTCTCATATCTGGCTCGCTCGTTTGCTCTCTTGTCTGGCTCGCTCTCTTATCTGGCTTGCTCGCTAGCATATCTGGCTCGCTCGCTTGCTCTCTTGTCTGACTTGCTCTCTTATCTGTCTCGCTCTCACATCTGGCTTGCTCGCTTGCTCTCATATCTGGCTCGCTCGCTTGCTCTCTTGTCTGTCTCGCTCTCTTATCTGGCTTGCTCGCTAGCATATCTGGCTCGCTCGCTTGCTCTCTTGTCTGGCTTGCTCTCTTATCTGGCTCGCTTGCTCTCATATCTGGCTCGCTCGCTTGATCTCATGTCTGGCTCGCTCGCTCTCATATCTGGCTCGCTCGATTGCTCTCATATCTGGCTCGCTCGCTCTCATATCTGGCTTTCTCGCTTGCTCTCTTGTCTGGTTTGCTCTCTTATCTGGCTCGCTCTCATATCTGGCTCGCTCACTTGCTCTCTTGTCTGGCTCGCTCTCTTATCTGGCTCACTCGCATATCTGGCTCGCTCGCTCTCATATCTGGCTTGCTCGCTTGCTCTCATATCTGGCTCGCTCGCTCTCAAATCTGGCTCGCTCGCTTGCTCTCATATCTGGCTGGCTCGCTTGCTCTCTTGTCTTGCTCGCTCTCTTATCTGGCTCGCTCGCTCTCATATCTGGCTGGCTTGCTTGCTCTCATATCTGGCTCGCTCGCTTGCTCTCATATCTGGCTAGTTTGCTTGCTCTCTTGTCTTGCTTGCTCTCTTATCTGGCTCGCTCGCTCTCATATCTGGCTGGCTCGCTTGTTCTCATATCTGGCTCGCTCTCTTATCTGGCTCACTCGCATATCTGGCTCGCTCGCTCTCATATCTGGCTTGCTCGCTTGCTCTCTTGTCTGGCTTGCTCTCTTATCTGGCTCGCTCGCTCTCATATCTAGCTCGCTCACTTGCTCTCTTGTCTGGCTCGCTCTCTTATCTGGCTCACTCGCATATCTGGCTCGCTCGCTCTCATATCTGGCTTGCTCGCTTGCTCTCATATCTGGATCGCTCGCTTGCTCTCAAATCTGGCTCGCTCGCTTGCTCTCATATCTGGCTAGCTCGCTTGCTCTCTTGTCTTGCTCACTCTCTTATCTGGCTCGCTCGCTCTCATATCTGGCTGGCTTGCTTGCTCTCATATCTGGCTCGCTCGCTTGCTCTCATATCTGGCTAGTTCGCTTGCTCTCTTGTCTTGCTCGCTCGCTCTCATATCTGGCTGGCTCGCTTGCTCTCATATCTGGCTTGCTCGCTTGCTCTCTTGTCTGGCTCGCTCTCTTATCTGGCTTGCTCGCTAGCATATCTGGCTCGCTCGCTTGCTCTCTTGTCTGGCTTGCTCTCTTATCTGGCTCGCTCGCACTCATATCTGGCTCGCTCGCTTGCTCTCTTGTCTGGCTCGCTCTCTTATCTTGCTCGCTCTCATATCTGGCTTGCTAGCTTGCTCTCATATCTGGCTTGCTCGCTTTCTCTCTTGTCTGTCTCGCTCTCTTTTATGGCTCGCTCACATATCTGGCTTGCTCGCTCTCAAATCTGGCTCGCTCGCTTGCTCTCATATATGGCTTGCTCGCTTGCTCTCATATCCGGCTCGCTCGCTTGCTCTCATATCTGGCTCGCATGCTTGCTCTCTTGTCTGGCTCGCTCTCTTATCTGGCTCGCTAGCTAGCATATCTGGCTCGCTCGCTTGCTCTCATTTCTGGCTGGCTCGCTTGCTCTCATTTCTGGCTCGCTTGCTTGCTCTCATATCTGGCTCGCTCGCTTGCTCTCATATCTGGCTCGCTCGCTTGCTCTCTTGTCTGGCTCGCTCTCATATCTGGCTAGCTCGCTTGCTCTCTTGTCTTGCTCGCTCTCTTATCTGGCTCGCTCGCTCTCATATCTGGCTGGCTCGCTTGCTCTCATATCTGGCTCGCTCACTTGCTCTCATATCTGGCTCGCTCGCTCTCATGTCTGGCTCGCTCTCATATCTGGATCGCTCGCTTGCTCTCATATCTGGCTCGCTCGCTTGCTTAATTGTCTGGCTCGCTCTCTTATCTGCCTCGCTCTCTCTCACATCTGGCTTGCTCGCTTGCTCTCATATCTGGCTCGCTCGCTGCTCTCTTGTCTGGCTCGCTCTCATATCTGGCTTGCTCGCTTGCTCTCATATTTGGCTCGCTCGCTTGCTCTCTTGTCTGGCTCGCTCTCTTATCTGGCTCGCTCGCATATCTGGCTCGCTCGCTCTCACATCTGGCTGGCTTGCTTGCTCTCATATCTGGCTCGCTCGCTTGCTCTCATATCTGGCTCGCTCGCTTGCTCTCTTGTCTGGCTCGCTCTCTTATCTGGCTCGCTCGCATATCTGGCTCGCTCGCTCTCACATCGAGCTGGCTCGCTTGCTCTCATATCTGGCTCGCTCGCTTGCTCTCTTGTGTGGCTCGTTCTTTTATCTGGCTCGTTCTCATATCTGGCTTGCTAGCTTGCTCTCATATCTGGCTCGCTCGCTTTCTCTCTTGTCTGTCTCGCTCTCTTTTATGGCTCGCTCACATATCTGGCTCGCTCGCTCTCAAATCTGGCTCGCTCGCTCTCAAATCTGGCTCGCTCGCTTGCTCTCATATCTGGCTTGCTCGCTTGCTCTCATATCCGGCTCGCTCGCTTGCTCTCATATCTGGCTCGCTCGCTTGCTCTCTTGTCTGGCTCACTCTCTTATCTGGCTCGCTCGCATATCTTTCTCGCTCGCTCTCAAATCTGGCTCGCTCGCTTGCTCTCATATCTGGCTAGTTTGCTTGCTCTCTTGTCTTGCTCGCTCTCTTATCTGTCTCGCTCTCACATCTGGCTTGCTCGCTTGCTCTCATATCTGGCTCGCTCGCTTGCTCCCTTGTCTGGCTCGCTCTCTTATCTGGCTTGCTCGCTAGCATATCTGGCTCGCTCGCTTGCTCTCTTGTTTGGCTTGCTCTCTTATCTGTCTCGCTTGCTCTCATATCTGGCTCGCTCGCTTGATCTCATGTCTGGCTCGCTCGCTCTCATATCTGGCTCGCTCGATTGCTCTCATGTCTGGCTCGCTCGCTCTCATATCTGGCTAGCTCGCTTGCTCTCTTATCTTGCTCGCTCTCTTATCTGGCTCGCTCGCTCTCATATCTGGCTGGCTTGCTTGCTCTCATATCTGGCTCGCTCGCTTGCTCTCATATCTGGCTAGTTCGCTTGCTCTCTTGTCTTGCTCGCTGTCTTATCTGGCTCGCTCGCTCTCATATCAGGCTGGCTCCCTTGCTCTCATATCTGGCTTGCTCGCTTGCTCTCATATCTGGCTCGCTCGCTTGCTCTCTTGTCTGGCTTGCTCTCTTATCTGGCTCGCTCGCTCTCATATCTGGCTCGCTCACTTGCTCTCTTGTCTGGCTCGCTCGCTCTCATATCTGACTTTCTCGCTTGCTCTCTTGTCTGGTTCGCTCTCTTATCTGGCTCGCTCTCATATCTGGCTTGCTCGCTTGCTCTCATATCTGGCTCGCTCGTTTGCTCTCTTGTCTGGCTCGCTCTCTTATCTGGCTTGCTCGCTAGCATATCTGGCTCGCTCGCTTGCTCTCTTGTCTGACTTGCTCTCTTATCTGTCTCGCTCTCACATCTGGCTTGCTCGCTTGCTCTCATATCTGGCTCGCTCGCTTGCTCTCTTGTCTGTCTCGCTCTCTTATCTGGCTTGCTCGCTAGCATATCTGGCTCGCTCGCTTGCTCTCTTGTCTGGCTTGCTCTCTTATCTGGCTCGCTTGCTCTCATATCTGGCTCGCTCGCTTGATCTCATGTCTGGCTCGCTCGCTCTCATATCTGGCTCGCTCGATTGCTCTCATATCTGGCTCGCTCGCTCTCATATCTGGCTTTCTCGCTTGCTCTCTTGTCTGGTTTGCTCTCTTATCTGGCTCGCTCTCATATCTGGCTCGCTCACTTGCTCTCTTGTCTGGCTCGCTCTCTTATCTGGCTCACTCGCATATCTGGCTCGCTCGCTCTCATATCTGGCTTGCTCGCTTGCTCTCATATCTGGCTCGCTCGCTCTCAAATCTGGCTCGCTCGCTTGCTCTCATATCTGGCTAGCTCGCTTGCTCTCTTGTCTTGCTCGCTCTCTTATCTGGCTCGCTCGCTCTCATATCTGGCTGGCTTGCTTGCTCTCATATCTGGCTCGCTCGCTTGCTCTCATATCTGGCTAGTTCGCTTGCTCTCTTGTCTTGCTTGCTCTCTTATCTGGCTCGCTCGCTCTCATATCTGGCTGGCTCGCTTGTTCTCATATCTGGCTCGCTCTCTTATCTGGCTCACTCGCATATCTGGCTCGCTCGCTCTCATATCTGGCTTGCTCGCTTGCTCTCTTGTCTGGCTTGCTCTCTTATCTGGCTCGCTCGCTCTCATATCTGGCTCGCTCACTTGCTCTCTTGTCTGGCTCGCTCTCTTATCTGGCTCACTCGCATATCTGGCTCGCTCGCTCTCATATCTGGCTTGCTCGCTTGCTCTCATATCTGGATCGCTCGCTTGCTCTCAAATCTGGCTCGCTCGCTTGCTCTCATATCTGGCTAGCTCGCTTGCTCTCTTGTCTTGCTCACTCTCTTATCTGGCTCGCTCGCTCTCATATCTGGCTGGCTTGCTTGCTCTCATATCTGGCTCGCTCGCTTGCTCTCATATCTGGCTAGTTCGCTTGCTCTCTTGTCTTGCTCGCTCGCTCTCATATCTGGCTGGCTCGCTTGCTCTCATATCTGGCTTGCTCGCTTGCTCTCTTGTCTGGCTCGCTCTCTTATCTGGCTTGCTCGCTAGCATATCTGGCTCGCTCGCTTGCTCTCTTGTCTGGCTTGCTCTCTTATCTGGCTCGCTCGCACTCATATCTGGCTCGCTCGCTTGCTCTCTTGTCTGGCTCGCTCTCTTATCTTGCTCGCTCTCATATCTGGCTTGCTAGCTTGCTCTCATATCTGGCTTGCTCGCTTTCTCTCTTGTCTGTCTCGCTCTCTTTTATGGCTCGCTCACATATCTGGCTTGCTCGCTCTCAAATCTGGCTCGCTCGCTTGCTCTCATATATGGCTTGCTCGCTTGCTCTCATATCCGGCTCGCTCGCTTGCTCTCATATCTGGCTCGCATGCTTGCTCTCTTGTCTGGCTCGCTCTCTTATCTGGCTCGCTAGCTAGCATATCTGGCTCGCTCGCTTGCTCTAATTTCTGGCTGGCTCGCTTGCTCTCATTTCTGGCTCGCTTGCTTGCTCTCATATCTGGCTCGCTCGCTTGCTCTCATATCAGGCTCGCTCGCTTGCTCTCTTGTCTGTCTCGCTCTCTTTTATGGCTCGCTCACATATCTGGCTCGCTCGCTCTCAAATCTGGCTCGCTCGCTCTCAAATCTGGCTCGCTCGCTTGCTCTCATATCTGGCTTGCTCGCTTGCTCTCATATCCGGCTCGCTCGCTTGCTCTCATATCTGGCTCGCTCGCTTGCTCTCTTGTCTGGCTCACTCTCTTATCTGGCTCGCTCGCATATCTTTCTCGCTCGCTCTCAAATCTGGCTCGCTCGCTTGCTCTCATATCTGGCTAGTTTGCTTGCTCTCTTGTCTTGCTCGCTCTCTTATCTGTCTCGCTCTCACATCTGGCTTGCTCGCTTGCTCTCATATCTGGCTCGCTCGCTTGCTCTCTTGTCTGGCTCGCTCTCTTATCTGGCTTGCTCGCTAGCATATCTGGCTCGCTCGCTTGCTCTCTTGTTTGGCTTGCTCTCTTATCTGTCTCGCTTGCTCTCATATCTGGTTCGCTCGCTTGATCTCATGTCTGGCTCGCTCGCTCTCATATCTGGCTCGCTCGATTGCTCTCATGTCTGGCTCGCTCGCTCTCATATCTGGCTAGCTCGCTTGCTCTCTTATCTTGCTCGCTCTCTTATCTGGCTCGCTCGCTCTCATATCTGGCTGGCTTGCTTGCTCTCATATCTGGCTCGCTCGCTTGCTCTCATATCTGGCTAGTTCGCTTGCTCTCTTGTCTTGCTCGCTGTCTTATCTGGCTCGCTCGCTCTCATATCAGGCTGGCTCCCTTGCTCTCATATCTGGCTTGCTCGCTTGCTCTCATATCTGGCTCGCTCGCTTGCTCTCTTGTCTGGCTTGCTCTCTTATCTGGCTCGCTCGCTCTCATATCTGGCTCGCTCGCTTGCTCTCTTATCTTGCTCGCTCTCTTATCTGGCTCGCTCGCTCTCATATCTGGCTGGCTTGCTTGCTCTCATATCTGGCTCGCTCGCTTGCTCTCATATCTGGCTAGTTCGCTTGCTCTCTTGTCTTGCTCGCTGTCTTATCTGGCTCGCTCGCTCTCATATCAGGCTGGCTCCCTTGCTCTCATATCTGGCTTGCTCGCTTGCTCTCATATCTGGCTTGCTCGCTTGCTCTCATATCTGGCTTGCTCGCTTGCTCTCATGTTTGGCTCGCTCGCTCTCATATCTGACTTTCTTGCTTGCTCTCTTGTCTGGTTCGCTCTCTTATCTGGCTCGCTCTCATATCTGGCTAGCTCGCTTGCTCTCTTGTCTTGCTCACTCTTATCTGGCTTGCTCGCTCTCATATCTGGCTGGCTCGCTTGCTCTCATATCTGGCTCGCTCGCTTGCTCTCTTGTCTGGCTCGCTCTCTTATCTGGCTCGCTCGCATATCTTTCTCGCTCGCTCTCAAATCTGGCTCGCTCGCTTGCTCTCATATCTGGCTAGTTCGCTTGCTCTCTTGTCTTGCTCGCTCTCTTATCTGTCTCGCTCTCACATCTGGCTTGCTCGCTTGCTCTCATATCTGGCTCGCACGCTTGCTCTCTTGTCTGGCTCGCTCTCTTATCTGGCTTGCTCGCTAGCATATCTGGCTCGCTCGCTTGCTCTCTTGTTTGGCTTGCTCTCTTATCTGGCTCGCTTGCTCTCATATCTGGCTCGCTCGCTTGATCTCATGTCTGGCTCGCTCGCTCTCATATCTGGCTCGCTCGATTGCTCTCATGTCTGGCTCGCTCGCTCTAATATCTGGCTTTCTCGCTTGCTCTCTTGTCTGGTTTGCTATCTTATCTGGCTCGCTCTCATATCTGGCTTGCTCGCTTGCTCTCATATCTGGCTCGCTCACTTGCTCTCTTGTCTGGCTCGCTCTCTTATCTGGCTCACTCGCATATCTGGCTCGCTCGCTCTCATATCTGGCTTGCTCGCTTGCTCTCATATCTGGCTCGCTCGCTTGCTCTCAAATCTGGCTCGCTCGCTTGCTCTCATATCTGGCTAGCTCGCTTGCTCTCTTGTCTTGCTCTCTCTCTTATCTGACTCGCTCGCTCTCATATCTGGCTGGCTTGCTTGCTCTCATATCTGGCTCGCTCGCTTGCTCTCTTGTCTGGCTCGCTTTCTTATCTGGCTTGCTCGCTAGAATATCTGGCTCGCACGCTTGCTCTCTTGTCTGGCTTGCTCTCTTATCTGGCTCGCTCGCATATCTGGCTAGCTCGCTCTCACATCTGGCTGGCTCGCTTGCTCTCATTTCTGGCTGGCTCGCTTGCTCTCATTTCTGGCTTGCTCGCTTGCTCTCATATCTGGCTCGCTCGCTTGCTCTCATATCTGGCACGCTCGCTTGCTCTCTTGTCTGGCTCGCTCTCATATCTGGCTAGCTCGCTTGCTCTCTTGTCTTGCTCGCTCTCTTATCTGGCTCGCTCGCTCTCATATCTGGCTGGCTCGCTTGCTCTCATATCTGGCTCGCTCGCTTGCTCTCATATCTGGCTCGCTCGCTTGCTCTCATGTCTGGCTCGCTCTCATATCTGGATCGCTCGCTTGCTCTCATATCTGGCTCGCTCGCTTGCTTAATTGTCTGGCTCGCTCTCTTATCTGCCTCGCTCTCTCTCACATCTGGCTTGCTCGCTTGCTCTCATATCTGGCTCGCTCGCTTGCTCTCATATCTGGCTCTCTCGCTTGCTCTCTTGTCTGGCTCGCTCGCATATCTGGCTCGCTCGCTTGCTCTCTTGTCTTGCTCGCTCTCTTATCTGGCTCGCTCGCTCTCATATCTGGCTGGCTCGCTTGCTCTCATATCTGGCTCGCTCGCTTGCTCTCATATCTGGCTCTCTCGCTCTCATGTTTGGCTTGCTCTCATATCTGGATCGCTCGCTTGCTCTAATATCTGGCTCTCTCGCTTGCTTAATTGTCTGGCTCGCTCTCTTATCTGCCTCGCTCTCTCTCACATCTGGCTTGCTCGCTTGCTCTCATATCTGGCTCGCTCGCTTGCTCTCTTGTCTGGCTCGCTCTCTTATCTGGCTTGCTCGCATATTTGGCTCGCTCGCTCTCACATCTGACTGGCTTGCTTGCTCTCATACCTGGCTCGCTCGCTTGCTCTCATATCTGGCTCGCTCGCTCTCATGTCTGGCTCGCTCTCATATCTGGATCGCTCGCTTGCTCTCATATCTGGCTCGCTTGCTTAATTGTCTGGCTCGCTCTCTTATCTGCCTCGCTCTCTCTCACATCTGGCTTGCTCGATTGCTCTCATATCTGGCTCGCTCGCTTGCTCTCTTGTCTGGGTCGCTCTCTTATCTGGCTTGCGCTTATATCTGGCTTGCTAGCTTGCTCTCATATCTGACTCGCTCGCTTGCTCTCTTGTCTGTCTCGCTCTATTTTATGGCTCGCTCACGTATCTGGCTCGCTCGCTCTCAAATCTGGCTCGCTCGCTTGCTCTCATATCTGGCTTGCTCGCTTGCTCTCATATCCGGCTCGCTCGCTTGCTCTCATATCTGGCTCGCTCGCTTGCTCTCTTGTCTGGCTCGCTCTCTTATCTGGCTCGCTCGCATATCTGGCTCGCTCGCTCTCAAATCTGGCTCGCTCGCTTGCTCTCATATCTGGCTAGTTCGCTTGCTCTCTTGTCTTGCTCGCTCTCTTATCTGGCTCGCTCGCTCTCATATCTGGCTCGCTCGCTTGCTCTCTTGTCTGGCTCGCTCTCTTATCTGGCTTGCTCGCTAGCATATCTGGCTCGCTCGCTTGCTATCTTGTCTGGCTTGCTCTCTTATCTGGCTCGCTCGCTCTCATATCTGGCTCGCTCGCTTGCTCTCATGTCTGGCTCGCTCGCTCTTATATCTGGCTCGCTCGCTTGCTCTCATGTCTGGCTTTCTCGCTTGCTCTCTTGTCTGGTTCGCTCTCTTATCTGGCTCGCTCTCATATCTGGCTTTCTCGCTTGCTCTCATATCTGGCTCGCTCGCTTGCTTTCTTGTCTGGCTCGCTCGCATATCTGGCTCGCTCGCTCTCACATCTGGCTGGCTCGCTTTCTCTCATATCTGGCTCGCTCGCTCTCATATCTGGCTCGCTCGCTTGCTCTCTCTTCTTGCTCGCTCTCTTATCTGGCTCGCTCGCTCTCATATCTGGCTGGCTCCTTGCTCTCATATCTGGCTCGCTCGCTTGCTCTTGTCTGGCTCGCTCTCTTATCTGGCTTGCTCGCTAGAATATCTGGCCCGCACGCTTGCTCTCTTGTCTGGCTTGCTCTCTTATCTGGCTCGCTCGCTCTCATATCTGGCTCGCTCGCTTGCTCTCATGTCTGGCTCGCTCGCTCTCATATCTGGCTTTCTCGCTTGCTCTCTTGTCTGGCTCGCTCTCTTATCTGGCTCGCTCGCATATCTGGCTAGCTCGCTCTCACATCTGGCTGGCTCGCTTGCTCTCATTTTTGGCTGGCTCGCTTGCTCTCATTTCTGGCTCGCTCGCTTGCTCTCATATCTGGCTCGCTCGCTTGCTCTCATATCTGGCTCGCTCGCTTGCTCTCTTGTCTGGCTCGCTCTCATATCTGGCTAGCTCGCTTTCTCTCTTGTCTTGCTCGCTCTCTTATCTGGCTGGCTCGCTTGCTCTCATATCTGGCTGGCTCGCTTGCTTTCATATCTGGCTGGCTCGCTCTCATGTCTGGCTCGCTCTCATATCTGGATCGCTCGCTTGCTCTCATATCTGACTCGCTCGCTTGCTTAATTGTCTGGCTCGCTCTCTTATCTGCCTCGCTCTCTCTCAAATCTGGCTTGCTCGCTTGCTCTCATATCTGGCTCGCTTGCTCTCTTGTTTGGCTCGCTCTCTTATCTGGCTCGCTCGCATATCTGGCTCGCTCGCTCTCACATCTGGCTGGCTTGCTTGCTCTCATATCTGGCTAGCTCGCTTGCTCTCATATTTGGCTCGCTCGCATGCTCTCTTGTCTGGCTCGCTCTCTTATCTGGCTCGCTCGCATATCTGGCTCACTCGCTCTCACATCGTGCTGGCTCGCTTGCTCTCATATCTGGCATGCTCGCTTGCTCTCTTGTCTGTCTCGCTCTCTTTTATGGCTCGCTCGCTCTCAAATCTGGCTCGCTCGCTTGCTCTCATATATGGCTTGCTCGCTTGCTCTCATATCCGGCTCGCTCGCTTGCTCTCATATCTGGCTCGCTCGCTTGCTCTCTTGTCTGGCTCGCTCTCTTATCTGGCTCGCTCGCATGTCTTTCTCGCTCGCTCTCAAATCTGGCTCGCTCGCTTGCTCTCATATCTGGCTAGATCGCTTGCTCTCTTGTCTTGCTCGCTCTCTTATCTGGCTCGCCCGCTCTCATATCTGGCTGGCTCGCTTACTCTCATATCTGGCTCGCTCGCTTGCTCTCTTGTCTGGCTCGCTTTCTTATCTGGCTTGCTCGCTAGCATATCTGGCTCGCACGCTTGCTCTCTTGTCTGGCTTGCTCTCTTATCTGGCTCGCTCAGTCTCATATCTGGCTCACTCGCTTGCTCTCATGTCTGGCTCGCTTGCTCTCATATCTGGCTTTCTCGCTTGCTCTCTTGTCTGGCTCGCTCTCTTATCTGGCTCGCTCTCTTATCTGGCTCGCTCGCATATCTGGCTCGCTCGCTCTCACATCTGGCTGGCTCACTTGCTCTCATTTCTGGCTGGCTCGCTTGCTCTCATTTCTGGCTCGCTCGCTTGCTCTCATATCTGGCTCGCTCGCTTGCTCTCTTGTCTGGCTCGCTCTCATATCTGGCTAGCTCGCTTGCTCTCTTGTCTTGCTCACTCTTATCTGGCTCGCTCGCTCTCATATCTGGCTGGCTCGCTTGCTCTCATATCTGGGTCGCTCGCTTACTCGCATATCTGGCTCGCTCGTTCTCATGTCTGGCTCGCTCTCATATCTGGATCACTCGCTTGCTCTCATATCTGGCTCGCTCGCTTGCTTAATTGTCTGGCTCGCTCTCTTATCTGCCTCGCTCTCTCTCACATCTGGCTTGCTCGCTTGCTCTCATATCTGGCCTGGCTCGCTCGCTGCTCTCTTGTCTGGCTCGCTCTCTTATCTGGCTCGCTCGCATATCTTGCTCGCTCGCTTGCTCTCTTGTCTGACTTGCTCTCTTATCTGTCTCGCTCTCACATCTGGCTCGCTCGCTTGCTCTCATATCTAGCTCGCTCGCTCGCTCTCTTATCTGGCTTGCTCGCTAGCATATCTGGCTCGCACGCTTGCTCTCTTGTCTGGCTTGCTCTCTTATCTGGCTCGCTCGCTCTCATATCTGGCTCGCTCGCTTGCTCTCATGTCTGGCTCGCTCGCTCTCATATCTGACATTCTCGCTTGCTCTCTTGTCTGGTTCGCTCTCTTATGTGGCTCGCTCTCTTATCTGGCTTGCTCGCTTGCTCTCATATCTGGCTCGCTCGCTTGCTCTCTTGTCTGGCTCGCTCTCTTATCTGGCTTGCTCGCTAGCATATCTGGCTCGCTCGCTTGCTCTCTTGTCTGACTTGCTCTCTTATCTGTCTCGCTCTCACATCTGGCTTGCTCGCTTGCTCTCATATCTGGCTCGCTCGCTTGCTCTCTTGTCTGGCTCGCTCTCTTATCTGGCTTGCTCGCTAGCATATCTGGCTCGCTCTCTTGATCTCATGTCTGGCTCGCTCGCTCTCATATCTGGCTCGCTCGCTCTCATATCTGGCTTTCTCGCTTGCTCTCTTGTCTGGTTTGCTCTCTTATATGGCTCGCTCTCATATCTGGCTCGCTCACTTGCTCTCTTGTCTGGCTCGCTCTCTTATCTGGCTCACTCGCATATCTGGCTCGCTCGCTCTCATATCTCGCTTGCTCGCTTGCTCTCATATCTGGATCGCTCGCTTGCTCTCAAATCTGGCTCGCTCGCTTGCTCTCATATCTGGCTAGCTCGCTTGCTCTCTTGTCTTGCTCGCTCTCTTATCTGGCTCGCTCGCTCTCATATCTGGCTGGCTTGCTTGCTCTCATATCTGGCTCGCTCGCTTGATCTCATATCTGGCTAGTTCGCTTGCTCTCTTGTCTTGCTCGCTCTCTTATCTGGCTCGCTCGCTCTCATATCTGGCTGGCTCGCTTGCTCTCATATCTGGCTTGCTCGCTTGCTCTCTTGTCTGGCTCGCTCTCTTATCTGGCTTGCTCGCTAGCATATCTGGCTCGCTTGCTCTCTTGTCTGGCTTGCTCTCTTATCTGGCTCGCTCGCTCTCATATCTGGCTCGCTCGCTTGCTCTCATGTCTGGCTCGCTCGCTCTCATATCTGGCTCGCTCGCTCTCATGTCTGGCTCGCTCGCTCTCATATCTGGCTTTCTCGCTTGCTCTCTTGTTTGGTTCGCTCTCTTATCTGGCTCGCTCTCATATCTGGCTTGCTCGCTTGCTCTCATATCTGGCTCGCTCGCTTGATTTCTTGTCTGGCTCGCTCGCATATTTGGCTCGCTCGCTCTCACATCTGGCTGGCTCGCTTGCTCTCATATCTGGCTTGCTCGCTTGCTCTCTTGTCAGGCTCGCTCTCTTATCTGGCTTGCTCGCTAGCATATCTGGCTCGCTCGCTTGCTCTCTTGTCTGACTTGCTCTCTTATCTGTCTCGCTCTCACATCTGGCTTGCTCGCTTGCTCTCATATCTGGCTCGCACGCTTGCTCTCTTCTCTGGCTCGCTCTCTTATCTGGCTTGCTCGCTAGCATATCTGGCTCGCTCGCTTGCTCTCTTGTCTGGCTTGCTCTCTTATCTGACTCGCTTGCTCTCATATCTGGCTCGCTCGCTTGATCTCATGTCTGGCTCACTCGCTCTCATATCTGGCTCGCTCGATTGCTCTCATGTCTGGCTCGCTCGCTCTCATAACTGGCTTTCTCGCTTGCTCTCTTGTCTGGTTTGCTCTCTTATCTGGCTCGCTCTCATATCTGGCTGGCTCGCTTGCTCTCATATCTGGCTTTCTCGCTTGCTCTCTTGTCTGGCTCGCTCTCTTATCTGGCTCGCTCTCTTATCTGGCTCGCTCGCATATCTGGCTCGCTCGCTCTCACATCTGGCTGGCTCACTTGCTCTCATTTCTGGCTGGCTCACTTGCTCTCATTTCTGGCTCGCTCGCTTGCTCTCATATCTGGCTCGCTCGCTTGCTCTCTTGTCTGGCTCGCTCTCATATCTGGCTAGCTCGCTTGCTCTCTTGTCTTGCTCACTCTTATCTGGCTCGCTCGCTCTCATATCTGGCTGGCTCGCTTGCTCTCATATCTGGGTCGCTCGCTTACTCGCATATCTGGCTCGCTCGTTCTCATGTCTGGCTCGCTCTCATATCTGGATCACTCGCTTGCTCTCATATCTGGCTCGCTCGCTTGCTTAATTGTCTGGCTCGCTCTCTTATCTGCCTCGCTCTCTCTCACATCTGGCTTGCTCGCTTGCTCTCATATCTGGCCTGGCTCGCTCGCTGCTCTCTTGTCTGGCTCGCTCTCTTATCTGGCTCGCTTGCATATCTTGCTCGCTCGCTTGCTCTCTTGTCTGACTTGCTCTCTTATCTGTCTCGCTCTCACATCTGGCTCGCTCGCTTGCTCTCATATCTAGCTCGCTCGCTCGCTCTCTTATCTGGCTTGCTCGCTAGCATATCTGGCTCGCACGCTTGCTCTCTTGTCTGGCTTGCTCTCTTATCTGGCTCGCTCGCTCTCATATCTGGCTCGCTCGCTTGCTCTCATGTCTGGCTCGCTCGCTCTCATATCTGACTTTCTCGCTTGCTCTCTTGTCTGGTTCGCTCTCTTATGTGGCTCGCTCTCTTATCTGGCTTGCTCGCTTGCTCTCATATCTGGCTCGCTCGCTTGCTCTCTTGTCTGGCTCGCTCTCTTATCTGGCTTGCTCGCTAGCATATCTGGCTCGCTCGCTTGCTCTCTTGTCTGACTTGCTCTCTTATCTGTCTCGCTCTCACATCTGGCTTGCTCGCTTGCTCTCATATCTGGCTCGCTCGCTTGCTCTCTTGTCTGGCTCGCTCTCTTATCTGGCTTGCTCGCTAGCATATCTGGCTCGCTCTCTTGATCTCATGTCTGGCTCGCTCGCTCTCATATCTGGCTCGCTCGAGATTGCTCTCATGTCTGGCTCGCTCGCTCTCATATCTGGCTTTCTCGCTTGCTCTCTTGTCTGGTTTGCTCTCTTATATGGCTCGCTCTCATATCTGGCTCGCTCACTTGCTCTCTTGTCTGGCTCGCTCTCTTATCTGGCTCACTCGCATATCTGGCTCGCTCGCTCTCATATCTGGCTTGCTCGCTTGCTCTCATATCTGGATCGCTCGCTTGCTCTCAAATCTGGCTCGCTCGCTTGCTCTCATATCTGGCTAGCTCGCTTGCTCTCTTGTCTTGCTCGCTCTCTTATCTGGCTCGCTCGCTCTCATATCTGGCTGGCTTGCTTGCTCTCATATCTGGCTCGCTCGCTTGATCTCATATCTGGCTAGTTCGCTTGCTCTCTTGTCTTGCTCGCTCTCTTATCTGGCTCGCTCGCTCTCATATCTGGCTGGCTCGCTTGCTCTCATATCTGGCTTGCTCGCTTGCTCTCTTGTCTGGCTCGCTCTCTTATCTGGCTTGCTCGCTAGCATATCTGGCTCGCTTGCTCTCTTGTCTGGCTTGCTCTCTTATCTGGCTCGCTCGCTCTCATATCTGGCTCGCTCGCTTGCTCTCATGTCTGGCTCGCTCGCTCTCATATCTGGCTCGCTCGCTCTCATGTCTGGCTCGCTCGCTCTCATATCTGGCTTTCTCGCTTGCTCTCTTGTTTGGTTCGCTCTCTTATCTGGCTCGCTCTCATATCTGGCTTGCTCGCTTGCTCTCATATCTGGCTCGCTCGCTTGCTTTCTTGTCTGGCTCGCTCGCATATCTGGCTCGCTCGCTCTCACTTCTGGCTGGCTCGCTTGCTCTCATATCTGGCTTGCTCGCTTGCTCTCTTGTCAGGCTCGCTCTCTTATCTGGCTTGCTCGCTAGCATATCTGGCTCGCTCGCTTGCTCTCTTGTCTGACTTGCTCTCTTATCTGTCTCGCTCTCACATCTGGCTTGCTCGCTTGCTCTCATATCTGGCTCGCACGCTTGCTCTCTTGTCTGGCTCGCTCTCTTATCTGGCTTGCTCGCTAGCATATCTGGCTCGCTCGCTTGCTCTCTTGTCTGGCTTGCTCTCTTATCTGACTCGCTTGCTCTCATATCTGGCTCGCTCGCTTGATCTCATGTCTGGCTCACTCGCTCTCATATCTGGCTCGCTCGATTGCTCTCATGTCTGGCTCGCTCGCTCTCATAACTGGCTTTCTCGCTTGCTCTCTTGTCTGGTTTGCTCTCTTATCTGGCTCGCTCTCATATCTGGCTGGCTCGCTTGCTCTCATTTCTGGCTCGCTCGCTTGCTCTCATATCTGGCTTGCTCGCTTGCTCTCTTGTCTGGCTCGCTCTCATATCTGGCTAGCTCGCTTGCTCTCTTGTCTTGCTCACTCTTATCTGGCTCGCTCGCTCTCATATCTGGCTGGCTCGCTTGCTCTCATATCTGGGTCGCTCGCTTACTCGCATATCTGGCTCGCTCGTTCTCATGTCTGGCTCGCTCTCATATCTGGATCACTCGCTTGCTCTCATATCTGGCTCGCTCGCTTGCTTAATTGTCTGGCTCGCTCTCTTATCTGCCTCGCTCTCTCTCACATCTGGCTTGCTCGCTTGCTCTCATATCTGGCCTGGCTCGCTCGCTGCTCTCTTGTCTGGCTCGCTCTCTTATCTGGCTCGCTCGCATATCTTGCTCGCTCGCTTGCTCTCTTGTCTGACTTGCTCTCTTATCTGTCTCGCTCTCACATCTGGCTCGCTCGCTTGCTCTCATATCTAGCTCGCTCGCTCGCTCTCTTATCTGGCTTGCTCGCTAGCATATCTGGCTCGCACGCTTGCTCTCTTGTCTGGCTTGCTCTCTTATCTGGCTCGCTCGCTCTCATATCTGGCTCGCTCGCTTGCTCTCATGTCTGGCTCGCTCGCTCTCATATCTGACTTTCTCGCTTGCTCTCTTGTCTGGTTCGCTCTCTTATGTGGCTCGCTCTCTTATCTGGCTTGCTCGCTTGCTCTCATATCTGGCTCGCTCGCTTGCTCTCTTGTCTGGCTCGCTCTCTTATCTGGCTTGCTCGCTAGCATATCTGGCTCGCTCGCTTGCTCTCTTGTCTGACTTGCTCTCTTATCTGTCTCGCTCTCACATCTGGCTTGCTCGCTTGCTCTCATATCTGGCTCGCTCGCTTGCTCTCTTGTCTGGCTCGCTCTCTTATCTGGCTTGCTCGCTAGCATATCTGGCTCGCTCTCTTGATCTCATGTCTGGCTCGCTCGCTCTCATATCTGGCTCGCTCGATTGCTCTCATGTCTGGCTCGCTCGCTCTCATATCTGGCTTTCTCGCTTGCTCTCTTGTCTGGTTTGCTCTCTTATCTGGCTCGCTCTCATATCTGGCTCGCTCACTTGCTCTCTTGTCTGGCTCGCTCTCTTATCTGGCTCACTCGCATATCTGGCTCGCTCGCTCTCATATCTGGCTTGCTCGCTTGCTCTCATATCTGGATCGCTCGCTTGCTCTCAAATCTGGCTCGCTCGCTTGCTCTCATATCTGGCTAGCTCGCTTGCTCTCTTGTCTTGCTCGCTCTCTTATCTGGCTCGCTCGCTCTCATATCTGGCTGGCTTGCTTGCTCTCATATCTGGCTCGCTCGCTTGATCTCATATCTGGCTAGTTCGCTTGCTCTCTTGTCTTGCTCGCTCTCTTATCTGGCTCGCTCGCTCTCATATCTGGCTGGCTCGCTTGCTCTCATATCTGGCTTGCTCGCTTGCTCTCTTGTCTGGCTCGCTCTCTTATCTGGCTTGCTCGCTAGCATATCTGGCTCGCTTGCTCTCTTGTCTGGCTTGCTCTCTTATCTGGCTCGCTCGCTCTCATATCTGGCTCGCTCGCTTGCTCTCATGTCTGGCTCGCTCGCTCTCATATCTGGCTCGCTCGCTCTCATGTCTGGCTCGCTCGCTCTCATATCTGGCTTTCTCGCTTGCTCTCTTGTTTGGTTCGCTCTCTTATCTGGCTCGCTCTCATATCTGGCTTGCTCGCTTGCTCTCATATCTGGCTCGCTCGCTTGCTTTCTTGTCTGGCTCGCTCGCATATCTGGCTCGCTCGCTCTCACATCTGGCTGGCTCGCTTGCTCTCATATCTGGCTTGCTCGCTTGCTCTCTTGTCAGGCTCGCTCTCTTATCTGGCTTGCTCGCTAGCATATCTGGCTCGCTCGCTTGCTCTCTTGTCTGACTTGCTCTCTTATCTGTCTCGCTCTCACATCTGGCTTGCTCGCTTGCTCTCATATCTGGCTCGCACGCTTGCTCTCTTGTCTGGCTCGCTCTCTTATCTGGCTTGCTCGCTAGCATATCTGGCTCGCTCGCTTGCTCTCTTGTCTGGCTTGCTCTCTTATCTGACTCGCTTGCTCTCATATCTGGCTCGCTCGCTTGATCTCATGTCTGGCTCACTCGCTCTCATATCTGGCTTTCTCGCTTGCTCTCTTGTCTGGTTTGCTCTCTTATCTGGCTCGCTCTCATATCTGGCTTGCTCGCTTGCTCTCATATCTGGCTCGCTCACTTGCTCTCTTGTCTGGCTCGCTCTCTTATCTGGCTCGCTCACTCTCATATCTGGCTGGCTCGCTTGCTCTCATATCTGGCTTGCTCGCTTGCTCTCTTGTCTGGCTCGCTCTCTTATCTGGCTTGCTCGCTAGCATATCTGGCTCGCTCGCTTGCTCTCTTGTCTGGCTTGCTCTCTTATCTGGCTCGCTCGCTCTCATATCTGGCTCGCTCGCTTGCTCTCATATCTGGCTCGCTCACTTGCTCTCTTGTCTGGCTCGCTCTCTTATCTGGCTCGCTCACTCTCATATCTGGCTGGCTCGCTTGCTCTCATATCTGGCTTGCTCGCTTGCTCTCTTGTCTGGCTCGCTCTCTTATCTGGCTTGCTCGCTAGCATATCTGGCTCGCTCGCTTGCTCTCTTGTCTGGCTTGCTCTCTTATCTGGCTCACTCGCTCTCATATCTGGCTTTCTCGCTTGCTCTCTTGTCTGGTTTGCTCTCTTATCTGGCTCGCTCTCATATCTGGCTTGCTCGCTTGCTCTCATATCTGGCTCGCTCACTTGCTCTCTTGTCTGGCTCGCTCTCTTATCTGGCTCGCTCACTCTCATATCTGGCTGGCTCGCTTGCTCTCATATCTGGCTTGCTCGCTTGCTCTCTTGTCTGGCTCGCTCTCTTATCTGGCTTGCTCGCTAGCATATCTGGCTCGCTCGCTTGCTCTCTTGTCTGGCTTGCTCTCTTATCTGGCTCGCTCGCTCTCAAATCTGTCTCGCTCGCTTGCTCTCTTGTCTGGCTCGCTCGCTCTCATATCTGACTTTCTCGCTTGCTCTCTTGTCTGGTTCGCTCTCTTATCTGGCTCGCTCTCATATCTGGCTTGCTCGCTTGCTCTCATATCTGGCTCGCTCGTTTGCTCTCTTGTCTGGCTCGCTCTCTTATCTGGCTTGCTCGCTAGCATATCTGGCTCGCTCGCTTGCTCTCTTGTCTGACTTGCTCTCTTATCTGTCTCGCTCTCACATCTGGCTTGCTCGCTTGCTCTCATATCTGGCTCGCTCGCTTGCTCTCTTGTCTGTCTCGCTCTCTTATCTGGCTTGCTCGCTAGCATATCTGGCTCGCTCGCTTGCTCTCTTGTCTGGCTTGCTCTCTTATCTGGCTCGCTTGCTCTCATATCTGGCTCGCTCGCTTGATCTCATGTCTGGCTCGCTCGCTCTCATATCTGGCTCGCTCGATTGCTCTCATATCTGGCTCGCTCGCTCTCATATCTGGCTTTCTCGCTTGCTCTCTTGTCTGGTTTGTTCTCTTATCTGGCTCGCTCTCATATCTGGCTCGCTCACTTGCTCTCTTGTCTGGCTCGCTCTCTTATCTGGCTCACTCGCATATCTGGCTCGCTCGCTCTCATATCTGGCTTGCTCGCTTGCTCTCATATCTGGCTCGCTCGCTTGCTCTCAAATCTGGCTCGCTCGCTTGCTCTCATATCTGGCTAGCTCGCTTGCTCTCTTGTCTTGCTCGCTCTCTTATCTGGCTCGCTCGCTCTCATATCTGGCTGGCTTGCTTGCTCTCATATCTTGCTCGCTCGCTTGCTCTCATATCTGGCTAGTTCGCATATCTGGCTCGCTCGCTCTCATATCTGGCTTGCTCGCTTGCTCTCTTGTCTGGCTTGCTCTCTTATCTGGCTCGCTCGCTCTCATATCTGGCTCGCTCACTTGCTCTCTTGTCTGGCTCGCTCTCTTATCTGGCTCACTCGCATATCTGGCTCGCTCGCTCTCATATCTGGCTTGCTCGCTTGCTCTCATATCTGGATCGCTCGCTTGCTCTCAAATCTGGCTCGCTCGCTTGCTCTCATATCTGGCTAGCTCGCTTGCTCTCTTGTCTTGCTCACTCTCTTCTCTGGCTCGCTCGCTCTCATATCTGGCTGGCTCGCTCGCTCTCATATCTGGCTGGCTCGCTTGCTCTCATATCTGGCTTGCTCGCTTGCTCTCTTGTCTGGCTCGCTCTCTTATCTGGCTTGCTCGCTAGCATATCTGGCTCGCTCGCTTGCTCTCTTGTCTGGCTTGCTCTCTTATCTGGCTCGCTCGCACTCATATCTGGCTCGCTCGCTTGCTCTCTTGTCTGGCTCGCTCTCTTATCTTGCTCGCTCTCATATCTGGCTTGCTAGCTTGCTCTCATATCTGGCTTGCTCGCTTTCTCTCTTGTCTGTCTCGCTCTCTTTTATGGCTCGCTCACATATCTGGCTTGCTCGCTCTCAAATCTGGCTCGCTCGCTCTCAAATCTGGCTCGCTCGCTTGCTCTCATATATGGCTTGCTCGCTTGCTCTCATATCCGGCTCGCTCGCTTGCTCTTATATCTGGCTCGCATGCTTGCTCTCTTGTCTGGCTCGCTCTCTTATCTGGCTCGCTAGCTAGCATATCTGGCTCGCTCGCTTGCTCTCTTGTCTGGCTTGCTCTCTTATCAGGCTCCCTCACTCTCATATTTTGCTCGCTCGCTTGCTCTCATGTCTGGCACGCTCACCCTCATATCTGGCTTGCTCGCTTGCTCGCATGTTTGGCTTGCTCCCTCTCATATTTGGTTCGCTCGCTTGCTCTCATGTCTGGCTCACTCGCTCTCATATCTGGCTCGCTCGCATATCTTTCTCGCTCGCTCTCAAATCTGGCTCGCTCGCTTGCTCTCATATCTGGCTAGTTCGCTTGCTCTCTTGTCTTGCTCGCTCTCTTATCTGGCTCGCCCGCTCGCATATCTGGCTCGCTCGCTCTCACATCTGGCTGGCTCACTTGCTCTCATTTCTGGCTGGCTCGCTTGCTCTCATTTCTGGCTCGCTCGCTTGCTCTCATATCTGGCTCGCTCGCTTGCTCTCTTGTCTGGCTCGCTCTCATATCTGGCTAGCTCGCTTGCTCTCTTGTCTTGCTCACTCTTATCTGGCTCGCTCGCTCTCATATCTGGCTGGCTCGCTTGCTCTCATATCTGGCTCGCTCGCTTGCTCTCATATCTGGCTCGCTCGCTCTCATGTCTGGCTCGCTCTCATATCTGGATCACTCGCTTGCTCTCATATCTGGCTCGCTCGCTTGCTTAATTGTCTGGCTCGCTCTCTTATCTGCCTCGCTCTCTCTCACATCTGGCTTGCTCGCTTGCTCTCATATCTGGCCTGGCTCGCTCGCTGCTCTCTTGTCTGGCTCGCTCTCTTATCTGGCTCGCTCGCATATCTTGCTCGCTCGCTTGCTCTCTTGTCTGACTTGCTCTCTTATCTGTCTCGCTCTCACATCTGGCTCGCTCGCTTGCTCTCATATCTAGCTCGCTCGCTCTCTTATCTGGCTTGCTCGCTAGCATATCTGGCTCGCTCGCTTGCTCTCTTGTCTGGCTTGCTCTCTTATCTGGCTCGCTCGTTCTCATATCTGGCTCGCTCGCTTGCTCTCATGTCTGGCTCGCTCGCTCTCATATCTGACTTTCTCGCTTGCTCTCTTGTCTGGTTCGCTCTCTTATGTGGCTCGCTCTCATATCTGGCTTGCTCGCTTGCTCTCATATCTGGCTCGCTCGCTTGCTCTCTTGTCTGGCTCGCTCTCTTATCTGGCTTGCTCGCTAGCATATCTGGCTCACTCGCTTGCTCTCTTGTCTGACTTGCTCTCTTATCTGGCTTTCTTGCTCTCATATCTGGCTCGCTCTCTTGATCTCATGTCTGGCTCTCTCGCTCTCATATCTGGCTCGCTCGCTTGCTCTCATGTCTGGCTCGCTCGCTCTCATATCTGGCTTTCTCGCTTGCTCTCTTGTCTGGTTTGCTCTCTTATCTGGCTCGCTCTCATATTTTGCTCGCTCGCTTGCTCTCATGTCTGGCACGCTCACCCTCATATCTGGCTTGCTCGCTTGCTCTCATGTTTGGCTTGCTCCCTCTCATATTTGGTTCGCTCGCTTGCTCTCATGTCTGGCTCACTCGCTCTCATATCTGGCTCGCTCGCATATCTTTCTCGCTCGCTCTCAAATCTGGCTCGCTCGCTTGCTCTCATATCTGGCTAGTTCGCTTGCTCTCTTGTCTTGCTCGCTCTCTTATCTGGCTCGCCCGCTCTCATATCTGGCTGGCTCGCTTACTCTCATATCTGGCTCGCTCTCTTGCTCTCTTGTCTGGCTCGCTCTCTTATCTGGCTTGCTCGCTAGCATATCTGGCTCGCACGCTTGCTCTCTTGTCTGGCTTGCTCTCTTATCTGGCTCGCTCAGTCTCATATCTGGCTCGCTCGTTTGCTCTCATGTCTGGCTCGCTTGCTCTCATATCTGGCTTTCTCGCTTGCTCTCTTGTCTGGCTCGCTCTCTTATCTGGCTCGCTCTCTTATCTGGCTCGCTCGCATATCTGGCTCGCTCGCTCTCACATCTGGCTGGCTCACTTGCTCTCATTTCTGGCTGGCTCGCTTGCTCTCATTTCTGGCTCGCTCGCTTGCTCTCATATCTGGCTCGCTCGCTTGCTCTCTTGTCTGGCTCGCTCTCATATCTGGCTAGCTCGCTTGCTCTCTTGTCTTGCTCACTCTTATCTGGCTCGCTCGCTCTCATATCTGGCTGGCTCGCTTGCTCTCATATCTGGCTCGCTCGCTTGCTCTCATATCTGGCTCGCTCGCTCTCATGTCTGGCTCGCTCTCATATCTGGATCACTCGCTTGCTCTCATATCTGGCTCGCTCGCTTGCTTAATTGTCTGGCTCGCTCTCTTATCTGCCTCGCTCTCTCTCACATCTGGCTTGCTCGCTTGCTCTCATATCTGGCCTGGCTCGCTCGCTGCTCTCTTGTCTGGCTCGCTCTCTTATCTGGCTCGCTCGCATATCTTGCTCGCTCGCTTGCTCTCTTGTCTGACTTGCTCTCTTATCTGTCTCGCTCTCACATCTGGCTCGCTCGCTTGCTCTCATATCTAGCTCGCTCGCTCGCTCTCTTATCTGGCTTGCTCGCTAGCATATCTGGCTCGCTCGCTTGCTCTCTTGTCTGGCTTGCTCTCTTATCTGGCTCGCTCGTTCTCATATCTGGCTCGCTCGCTTGCTCTCATGTCTGGCTCGCTCACTCTCATATCTGACTTTCTCGCTTGCTCTCTTGTCTGGTTCGCTCTCTTATGTGGCTCGCTCTCATATCTGGCTTGCTCGCTTGCTCTCATATCTGGCTCGCTCGCTTGCTCTCTTGTCTGGCTCGCTCTCTTATCTGGCTTGCTCGCTAGCATATCTGGCTCACTCGCTTGCTCTCTTGTCTGACTTGCTCTCTTATCTGGCTCGCTTGCTCTCATATCTGGCTCGCTCTCTTGATCTCATGTCTGGCTCTCTCGCTCTCATATCTGGCTCGCTCGCTTGCTCTCATGTCTGGCTCGCTCGCTCTCATATCTGGCTTTCCCGCTTGCTCTCTTGTCTGGTTTGCTCTCTTATCTGGCTCGCTCTCATATTTTGCTCGCTCGCTTGCTCTCATGTCTGGCACGCTCACCCTCATATCTGGCTTGCTCGCTTGCTCTCATGTTTGGCTTGCTCCCTCTCATATTTGGTTCGCTCGCTTGCTCTCATGTCTGGCTCGCTTGCTCTCATATCTGGCTTTCTCGCTTGCTCTCTTGTCTGGCTCGCTCTCTTATCTGGCTCGCTCTCTTATCTGGCTCGCTCGCATATCTGGCTCGCTCGCTCTCACATCTGGCTGGCTCACTTGCTCTCATTTCTGGCTGGCTCGCTTGCTCTCATTTCTGGCTCGCTCGCTTGCTCTCATATCTGGCTCGCTCGCTTGCTCTCTTGTCTGGCTCGCTCTCATATCTGGCTAGCTCGCTTGCTCTCTTGTCTTGCTCACTCTTATCTTGCTCGCTCGCTCTCATATCTGGCTGGCTCGCTTGCTCTCATATCTGGCTCGCTCGCTTGCTCTCATATCTGGCTCGCTCGCTCTCATGTCTGGCTCGCTCTCATATCTGGATCACTCGCTTGCTCTCATATCTGGCTCGCTCGCTTGCTTAATTGTCTGGCTCGCTCTCTTATCTGCCTCGCTCTCTCTCACATCTGGCTTGCTCGCTTGCTCTCATATCTGGCCTGGCTCGCTCACTGCTCTCTTGTCTGGCTCGCTCTCTTATCTGGCTCGCTCGCATATCTTGCTCGCTCGCTTGCTCTCTTGTCTGACTTGCTCTCTTATCTGTCTCGCTCTCACATCTGGCTCGCTCGCTTGCTCTCATATCTAGCTCGCTCGCTCGCTCTCTTATCTGGCTTGCTCGCTAGCATATCTGGCTCGCTCGCTTGCTCTCTTGTCTGGCTTGCTCTCTTATCTGGCTCGCTCGTTCTCATATCTGGCTCGCTCGCTTGCTCTCATGTCTGGCTCGCTCGCTCTCATATCTGACTTTCTCGCTTGCTCTCTTGTCTGGTTCGCTCTCTTATGTGGCTCGCTCTCATATCTGGCTTGCTCGCTTGCTCTCATATCTGGCTCGCTCGCTTGCTCTCTTGTCTGGCTCGCTCTCTTATCTGGCTTGCTCGCTAGCATATCTGGCTCACTCGCTTGCTCTCTTGTCTGACTTGCTCTCTTATCTGGCTCGCTTGCTCTCATATCTGGCTCGCTCTCTTGATCTCATGTCTGGCTCTCTCGCTCTCATATCTGGCTCGCTCGCTTGCTCTCATGTCTGGCTCGCTCGCTCTCATATCTGGCTTTCTCGCTTGCTCTCTTGTCTGGTTTGCTCTCTTATCTGGCTCGCTCTCATATTTTGCTCGCTCGCTTGCTCTCATGTCTGGCACGCTCACCCTCATATCTGGCTTGCTCGCTTGCTCTCATGTTTGGCTTGCTCCCTCTCATATTTGGTTCGCTCGCTTGCTCTCATGTCTGGCTCACTCGCTCTCATATCTGGCTCGCTCGCATATCTTTCTCGCTCGCTCTCAAATCTGGCTCGCTCGCTTGCTCTCATATCTGGCTAGTTCGCTTGCTCTCTTGTCTTGCTCGCTCTCTTATCTGGCTCGCCCGCTCTCATATCTGGCTGGCTCGCTTACTCTCATATCTGGCTCGCTCTCTTGCTCTCTTGTCTGGCTCGCTCTCTTATCTGGCTTGCTCGCTAGCATATCTGGCTCGCACGCTTGCTCTCTTGTCTGGCTTGCTCTCTTATCTGGCTCGCTCAGTCTCATATCTGGCTCGTTCGTTTGCTCTCATGTCTGGCTCGCTTGCTCTCATATCTGGCTTTCTCGCTTGCTCTCTTGTCTGGCTCGCTCTCTTATCTGGCTCGCTCTCTTATCTGGCTCGCTCGCATATCTGGCTCGCTCGCTTGCTCTCTTGTCTGGCTCGCTCTCTTATCTGGCTTGCTCGCTAGCATATCTGGCTCACTCGCTTGCTCTCTTGTCTGACTTGCTCTCTTATCTGGCTCGCTTGCTCTCATATCTGGCTCGCTCTCTTGATCTCATGTCTGGCTCTCTCGCTCTCATATCTGGCTCGCTCGCTTGCTCTCATGTCTGGCTCGCTCGCTCTCATATCTGGCTTTCTCGCTTGCTCTCTTGTCTGGTTTGCTCTCTTATCTGGCTCGCTCTCATATTTTGCTCGCTCGCTTGCTCTCATGTCTGGCACGCTCACCCTCATATCTGGCTTGCTCGCTTGCTCTCATGTTTGGCTTGCTCCCTCTCATATTTGGTTCGCTCGCTTGCTCTAATGTCTGGCTCACTCGCTCTCATATCTGGCTCGCTCGCATATCTTTCTCGCTCGCTCTCAAATCTGGCTCGCTCGCTTGCTCTCATATCTGGCTCTCTCGCTTGCTCTCTTGTCTGGCTCGCTCGCATATCTGGCTCGCTTGCTCTCTTGTCTTGCTCGCTCTCTTATCTGGCTCGCTCGCTCTCATATCTGGCTGGCTCGCTTGCTCTCATATCTGGCTCGCTCGCTTGCTCTCATATCTGGCTCTCTCGCTCTCATGTCTGGCTTGCTCTCATATCTGGATCGCTCGCTTGCTCTAATATCTGGCTCTCTCGCTTGCTTAATTGTCTGGCTCGCTCTCTTATCTGCCTCGCTCTCTCTCACATCTGGCTTGCTCGCTTGCTCTCATATCTGGCTCGCTCGCTTGCTCTCTTGTCTGGCTCGCTCTCTTATCTGGCTTGCTCGCATATCTTTCTCGCTCGCTCTCAAATCTGGCTCGCTCGCTTGCTCTCATATCTGGCTCTCTCGCTTGCTCTCTTGTCTGGCTCGCTCGCATATCTGGCTCGCTCGCTTGCTCTCTTGTCTTGCTCGCTCTCTTATCTGGCTCGCTCGCTCTCATATCTGGCTGGCTCGCTTGCTCTCATATCTGGCTCGCTCGCTTGCTCTCATATCTGGCTCTCTCGCTCTCATGTCTGGCTTGCTCTCATATCTGGATCGCTCGCTTGCTCTAATATCTGGCTCTCTCGCTTGCTTAATTGTCTGGCTCGCTCTCTTATCTGCCTCGCTCTCTCTCACATCTGACTGGCTTGCTTGCTCTCATACCTGGCTCGCTCGCTTGCTCTCATATCTGGCTCGCTCGCTTGCTCTCTTGTCTGGCTCGCTCTCATATCTGGCTAGCTCGCTTGCTCTCTTGTCTTGCTCACTCTTATCTGGCTCGCTCGCTCTCATATCTGGTTGGCTCGCTTGCTCTCATATCTGGCTCGCTCGCTTGCTCTCATATCTGGCTCGCTCGCTCTCATGTCTGGCTCGCTCTCATATCTGGATCACTCGCTTGCTCTCATATCTGGCTCGCTCGCTTGCTTAATTGTCTGGCTCGCTCTCTTATCTGCCTCGCTCTCTCTCACATCTGGCTTGCTCGCTTGCTCTCATATCTGGCCTGGCTCGCTCGCTGCTCTCTTGTCTGGCTCGCTCTCTTATCTGGCTCGCTCGCATATCTTGCTCGCTCGCTTGCTCTCTTGTCTGACTTGCTCTCTTATCTGTCTCGCTCTCACATCTGGCTCGCTCGCTTGCTCTCATATCTAGCTCGCTCGCTCGCTCTCTTATCTGGCTTGCTCGCTAGCATATCTGGCTCGCTCGCTTGCTCTCTTGTCTGGCTTGCTCTCTTATCTGGCTTGCTCGTTCTCATATCTGGCTCGCTCGCTTGCTCTCATGTCTGGCTCGCTCGCTCTCATATCTGACTTTCTCGCTTGCTCTCTTGTCTGGTTCGCTCTCTTATGTGGCTCGCTCTCATATCTGGCTCGCTCTCATATCTGGATCGCTCGCTTGCTCTCATATCTGGCTCGCTTGCTTAATTGTCTGGCTCGCTCTCTTATCTGCCTCGCTCTCTCTCACATCTGGCTTGCTCGCTTGCTCTCATATCTGGCTCGCTCGCTTGCTCTCTTGTCTGGGTCGCTCTCTTATCTGGCTTGCGCTTATATCTGGCTTGCTAGCTTGCTCTCATATCTGACTCGCTCGCTTGCTCTCTTGTCTGTCTCGCTCTATTTTATGGCTCGCTCACATATCTGGCTCGCTCGCTCTCAAATCTGGCTCGCTCGCTTGCTCTCATATCTGGCTTGCTCGCTTGCTCTCATATCCGGCTCGCTCGCTTGCTCTCATATCTGGCTCGCTCGCTTGCTCTCTTGTCTGGCTCGCTCTCTTATCTGGCTCGCTCGCATATCTGGCTCGCTCGCTCTCAAATCTGGCTCGCTCGCTTGCTCTCATATCTGGCTAGTTCGCTTGCTCTCTTGTCTTGCTCGCTCTCTTATCTGGCTCGCTCGCTCTCATATCTGGCTGGCTCGCTTGCTCTCATATCTTGCTCGCTCGCTTGCTCTCTTGTCTGGCTCGCTCTCTTATCTGGCTTGCTCGCTAGCATATCTGGCTCGCTCGCTTGCTATCTTGTCTGGCTTGCTCTCTTATCTGGCTCGCTCGCTCTCATATCTGGCTCGCTCGCTTGCTCTCATGTCTGGCTCGCTCGCTCTCATATCTGGCTCGCTCGCTTGCTCTCATGTCTGTCTTTCTCGCTTGCTCTCTTGTCTGGTTCGCTCTCTTATCTGGCTCGCTCTCATATCTGGCTTTCTCGCTTGCTCTCATATCTGGCTCGCTCGCTTGCTTTCTTGTCTGGCTCGCTCGCATATCTGGCTCGCTCGCTCTCACATCTGGCTGGCTCGCTTGCTCTCATATCTGGCTCGCTCGCTCTCATATCTGGCTCGCTCGCTTGCTCTCTCTTCTTGCTCGCTCTCTTATCTGGCTCGCTCGCTCTCATATCTGGCTGGCTCGCTTGCTCTCATATCTGCCTCGCTCGCTTGCTCTTGTCTGGCTCGCTCTCTTATCTGGCTTGCTCGCTAGAATATCTGGCCCGCACGCTTGCTCTCTTGTCTGGCTTGCTCTCTTATCTGGCTGGCTCGCTCTCATATCTGGCTCGCTCGCTTGCTCTCATGTCTGGCTCGCTCGCTCTCATATCTGGCTTTCTCGCTTGCTCTCTTGTCTGGCTCGCTCTCTTATCTGGCTCGCTCGCATATCTGGCTAGCTCGCTCTCACATCTGGCTGGCTCGCTTGCTCTCATTTCTGGCTGGCTCGCTTGCTCTCATTTCTGGCTCGCTCGCTTGCTCTCATATCTGGCTCGCTCGCTTGCTCTCATATCTGGCTCGCTCGCTTGCTCTCTTGTCTGGCTCGCTCTCATATCTGGCTAGCTCACTTTCTCTCTTGTCTTGCTCGCTCTCTTATCTGGCTCGCTCGCTCTCTTATCTGGCTGGCTCGCTTGCTCTCATATCTGGCTGGCTCGCTTGCTTTCATATCTGGCTGGCTCACTCTCATGTCTGGCTCGCTCTCATATCTGGATCGCTCGCTTGCTCTCATATCTGACTCGCTCGCTTGCTTAATTGTCTGGCTCGCTCTCTTATCTGCCTCGCTCTCTCTCAAATCTGGCTTGCTCGCTTGCTCTCATATCTGGCTCGCTTGCTCTCTTGTTTGGCTCGCTCTCTTATCTGGCTCGCTCGCATATCTGGCTCGCTCGCTCTCACATCTGGCTTGCTTGCTCTCATATCTGGCTAGCTCGCTTGCTCTCATATCTGGCTCGCTCGCATGCTCTCTTGTCTGGCTCGCTCTCTTATCTGGCTCGCTCGCATATCTGGCTCGCTCGCTCTCACATCCTGCTGGCTCGCTTGCTCTCATATCTGGCATGCTCGCTTGCTCTCTTGTCTGGCTCGCTCTCTTATCTGGCTCGCTCTCATATCTGGCTTGCTAGCTTGCTCTCATATCTGGCTTGCTCGCTTTCTCTCTTGTCTGTCTCGCTCTCTTTTATGGCTCGCTCACATATCTGGCTCGCTCGCTCTCAAATCTGGCTCGCTCGCTTGCTCTCATATATGGCTTGCTCGCTTGCTCTCATATCCGGCTCGCTCGCTTGCTCTCATATCTGGCTCGCTCGCTTGCTCTCTTGTCTGGCTCGCTCTCTTATCTGGCTCGCTCGCATATCTTTCTCGCTCGCTCTCAAATCTGGCTCGCTCGCTTGCTCTCATATCTGGCTAGTTCGCTTGCTCTCTTGTCTTGCTCGCTCTCTTATCTGGCTCGCTTACTCTCATATCTGGCTGGCTCGCTTACTCTCATATCTGGCTCGCTCGCTTGCTCTCTTGTCTGGCTCGCTCTCTTATCTGGCTTGCTCGCTAGCATATCTGGCTCGCACGCTTGCTCTCTTGTCTGGCTTACTCTCTTATCTGGCTCGCTCAGTCTCATATCTGGCTTGCTCGCTTGCTCTCATGTCTGGCTCGCTTGCTCTCATATCTGGCTTTCTCGCTTGCTCTCTTGTCTGGCTCGCTCTCTTATCTGGCTCGCTCTCTTATCTGGCTCGCTCGCATATCTGGCTCGCTCGCTCTCAAATCTGGCTTGCTCGCTTGCTCTCATATCTGGCTCGCTTGCTCTCTTGTTTGGCTCGCTCTCTTATCTGGCTCGCTCGCATATCTGGCTCGCTCGCTCTCACATCTGGCTTGCTTGCTCTCATATCTGGCTAGCTCGCTTGCTCTCATATCTGGCTCGCTCGCATGCTCTCTTGTCTGGCTCGCTCTCTTATCTGGCTCGCTCGCATATCTGGCTCGCTCGCTCTCACATCCTGCTGGCTCGCTTGCTCTCATATCTGGCATGCTCGCTTGCTCTCTTGTCTGGCTCGCTCTCTTATCTGGCTCGCTCTCATATCTGGCTTGCTAGCTTGCTCTCATATCTGGCTTGCTCGCTTTCTCTCTTGTCTGTCTCGCTCTCTTTTATGGCTCGCTCACATATCTGGCTCGCTCGCTCTCAAATCTGGCTCGCTCGCTTGCTCTCATATATGGCTTGCTCGCTTGCTCTCATATCCGGCTCGCTCGCTTGCTCTCATATCTGGCTCGCTCGCTTGCTCTCTTGTCTGGCTCGCTCTCTTATCTGGCTCGCTCGCATATCTTTCTCGCTCGCTCTCAAATCTGGCTCGCTCGCTTGCTCTCATATCTGGCTAGTTCGCTTGCTCTCTTGTCTTGCTCGCTCTCTTATCTGGCTCGCTTACTCTCATATCTGGCTGGCTCGCTTACTCTCATATCTGGCTCGCTCGCTTGCTCTCTTGTCTGGCTCGCTCTCTTATCTGGCTTGCTCGCTAGCATATCTGGCTCGCACGCTTGCTCTCTTGTCTGGCTTACTCTCTTATCTGGCTCGCTCAGTCTCATATCTGGCTCGCTCGCTTGCTCTCATGTCTGGCTCGCTTGCTCTCATATCTGGCTTTCTCGCTTGCTCTCTTGTCTGGCTCGCTCTCTTATCTGGCTCGCTCTCTTATCTGGCTCGCTCGCATATCTGGCTCGCTCGCTCTCACATCTGGCTGGCTCACTTGCTCTCATTTCTGGCTGGCTCGCTTGCTCTCATTTCTGGCTCGCTCGCTTGCTCTCATATCTGGCTCGCTCGCTTGCTCTCTTGTCTGGCTCGCTCTCATATCTGGCTAGCTCGCTTGCTCTCTTGTCTTGCTCACTCTTATCTGGCTCGCTCGCTCTCATATCTGGCTGGCTCGCTTGCTCTCATATCTGGGTCGCTCGCTTACTCGCATATCTGGCTCGCTCGTTCTCATGTCTGGCTCGCTCTCATATCTGGATCACTCGCTTGCTCTCATATCTGGCTCGCTCGCTTGCTTAATTGTCTGGCTCGCTCTCTTATCTGCCTCGCTCTCTCTCACATCTGGCTTGCTCGCTTGCTCTCATATCTGGCCTGGCTCGCTCGCTGCTCTCTTGTCTGGCTCGCTCTCTTATCTGGCTCGCTCGCATATCTTGCTCGCTCGCTTGCTCTCTTGTCTGACTTGCTCTCTTATCTGTCTCGCTCTCACATCTGGCTCGCTCGCTTGCTCTCATATCTAGCTCGCTCGCTCGCTCTCTTATCTGGCTTGCTCGCTAGCATATCTGGCTCGCACGCTTGCTCTCTTGTCTGGCTTGCTCTCTTATCTGGCTCGCTCGCTCTCATATCTGGCTCGCTCGCTTGCTCTCATGTCTGGCTCGCTCGCTCGCTCTCATATCTGACTTTCTCGCTTGCTCTCTTGTCTGGTTCGCTCTCTTATGTGGCTCGCTCTCTTATCTGGCTTGCTCGCTTGCTCTCATATCTGGCTCGCTCGCTTGCTCTCTTGTCTTGCTCGCTCTCTTATCTGGCTTGCTCGCTAGCATATCTGGCTCGCTCGCTTGCTCTCTTGTCTGACTTGCTCTCTTATCTGTCTCGCTCTCACATCTGGCTTGCTCGCTTGCTCTCATATCTGGCTCGCTCGCTTGCTCTCTTGTCTGGCTCGCTCTCTTATCTGGCTTGCTCGCTAGCATATCTGGCTCGCTCTCTTGATCTCATGTCTGGCTCGCTCGCTCTCATATCTGGCTCGCTCGATTGCTCTCATGTCTGGCTCGCTCGCTCTCATATCTGGCTTTCTCGCTTGCTCTCTTGTCTGGTTTGCTCTCTTATCTGGCTCGCTCGCTCTCA
Source organism: Hyla sarda (assembly GCF_029499605.1). NCBI lineage: Eukaryota > Metazoa > Chordata > Amphibia > Anura > Hylidae > Hyla > Hyla sarda. Next base: position 157,909 of record NW_026609166.1, read on the forward strand.
TATCTGGCTCGCTCGCTTGCTCTCATGTCTGGCTCGCTCGCTCGCTCTCATATCTGACTTTCTCGCTTGCTCTCTTGTCTGGTTCGCTCTCTTATGTGGCTCGCTCTCTTATCTGGCTTGCTCGCTTGCTCTCATATCTGGCTCGCTCGCTTGCTCTCTTGTCTTGCTCGCTCTCTTATCTGGCTTGCTCGCTAGCATATCTGGCTCGCTCGCTTGCTCTCTTGTCTGACTTGCTCTCTTATCTGTCTCGCTCTCACATCTGGCTTGCTCGCTTGCTCTCATATCTGGCTCGCTCGCTTGCTCTCTTGTCTGGCTCGCTCTCTTATCTGGCTTGCTCGCTAGCATATCTGGCTCGCTCTCTTGATCTCATGTCTGGCTCGCTCGCTCTCATATCTGGCTCGCTCGATTGCTCTCATGTCTGGCTCGCTCGCTCTCATATCTGGCTTTCTCGCTTGCTCTCTTGTCTGGTTTGCTCTCTTATCTGGCTCGCTCTCATATCTGGCTCGCTCACTTGCTCTCTTGTCTGGCTCGCTCTCTTATCTGGCTCACTCGCATATCTGGCTCGCTCGCTCTCATATCTGGCTTGCTCGCTTGCTCTCATATCTGGATCGCTCGCTTGCTCTCAAATCTGAATCGCTCGCTTGCTCTCATATCTGGCTAGCTCGCTTGCTCTCTTGTCTTGCTCGCTCTCTTATCTGGCTCGCTCGCTCTCATATCTGGCTGGCTTGCTTGCTCTCATATCTGGCTCGCTCGCTTGCTCTCATATCTGGCTAGTTCGCTTGCTCTCTTGTCTTGCTCGCTCTCTTATCTGGCTCGCTCGCTCTCATATCTGGCTGGCTCGCTTGCTCTCATATCTGGCTTGCTCGCTTGCTCTCTTGTCTGGCTCGCTCTCTTATCTGGCTTGCTCGCTAGCATATCTGGCTCGCTTGCTCTCTTGTCTGGCTTGCTCTCTTATCTGGCTCGCTCGCTCTCATATCTGGCTCGCTCGCTTGCTCTCATGTCTGGCTCGCTCGCTCTCATATCTGGCTCGCTCGCTCTCATGTCTGGCTCGCTCGCTCTCATGTCTGGCTCGCTTGCTCTCTTGTTTGGTTCGCTCTCTTATCTGGCTCGCTCTCATATCTGGCTTGCTCGCTTGCTCTCATATCTGGCTCGCTCGCTCTCACATCTGGTTGGCTCGCTTGCTCTCATATCTGGCTTGCTCGCTTGCTCTCTTGTCAGGCTCGCTCTCTTATCTGGCTTGCTCGCTAGCATATCTGGCTCGCTCGCTTGCTCTCTTGTCTGACTTGCTCTCTTATCTGTCTCGCTCTCACATCTGGCTTGCTCGCTTGCTCTCATATCTGGCTCGCACGCTTGCTCTCTTGTCTGGCTCGCTCTCTTATCTGGCTTGCTCGCTAGCATATCTGGCTCGCTCGCTTGCTCTCTTGTCTGGCTTGCTCTCTTATCTGACTCGCTTGCTCTCATATCTGGCTCGCTCGCTTGATCTCATGTCTGGCTCACTCGCTCTCATATCTGGCTCGCTCGATTGCTCTCATGTCTGGCTCGCTCGCTCTCATAACTGGCTTTCTCGCTTGCTCTCTTGTCTGGTTTGCTCTCTTATCTGGCTCGCTCTCATATCTGGCTTGCTCGCTTGCTCTCATATCTGGCTCGCTCACTTGCTCTCTTGTCTGGCTCGCTCTCTTATCTGGCTCGCTCACTCTCATATCTGGCTGGCTCGCTTGCTCTCATATCTGGCTTGCTCGCTTGCTCTCTTGTCTGGCTCGCTCTCTTATCTGGCTTGCTCGCTAGCATATCTGGCTCGCTCGCATGCTCTCTTGTCTGGCTCGCTCTCTTATCTGGCTCGCTCGCATATCTGGCTCGCTCGCTCTCACATCGTGCTGGCTCGCTTGCTCTCATATCTGGCATGCTCGCTTGCTCTCTTGTCTGGCTCGCTCTCTTATCTGGCTCGCTCTCATATCTGGCTTGCTAGCTTGCTCTCATATCTGGCTTGCTCGCTTTCTCTCTTGTCTGTCTCGCTCTCTTTTATGGCTCGCTCACATATCTGGCTCGCTCGCTCTCAAATCTGGCTCGCTCACTTGCTCTCATATATGGCTTGCTCACTTGCTCTCATATCCGGCTCGCTCGCTTGCTCTCATATCTGGCTCGCTCGCTTGCTCATTTGTCTGGCTCGCTCTCTTATCTGGCTCGCTCGCATATCTTTCTCGCTCGCTCTCAAATCTGGCTCGCTCGCTTGCTCTCATATCTGGCTAGTTCGCTTGCTCTCTTGTCTTGCTCGCTCTCTTATCTGGCTCGCTTACTCTCATATCTGGCTGGCTCGCTTACTCTCATATCTGGCTGGCTCGCTTGCTCTTATTTCTGGCTCGCTCGCTTGCTCTCATATCTGGCTCGCTCGCTTGCTCTCTTGTCTGGCTCACTCTCATATCTGGCTAGCTCGCTTGCTCTCTTGTCTTGCTCACTCTTATCTGGCTCGCTCGCTCTCATATCTGGCTGGCTCGCTTGCTCTCATATCTGGGTCGCTCGCTTACTCGCATATCTGGCTCGCTCGTTCTCATGTCTGGCTCGCTCTCATATCTGGATCACTCGCTTGCTCTCATATCTGGCTCGCTCGCTTGCTTAATTGTCTGGCTCGCTCTCTTATCTGGCTCGCTCTCTTATCTGGCTCGCTCGCATATCTGGCTCGCTCGCTCTCACATCTGGCTGGCTCACTTGCTCTCATTTCTGGCTGGCTCGCTTGCTCTCATTTCTGGCTCGCTCGCTTGCTCTCATATCTGGCTCGCTCGCTTGCTCTCTTGTCTGGCTCGCTCTCATATCTGGCTAGCTCGCTTGCTCTCTTGTCTTGCTCACTCTTATCTGGCTCGCTCGCTCTCATATCTGGCTGGCTCGCTTGCTCTCATATCTGGCTCGCTCGCTTACTCGCATATCTGGCTCGCTCGTTCTCATGTCTGGCTCGCTCTCATATCTGGATCACTCGCTTGCTCTCATATCTGGCTCGCTCGCTTGATTAATTGTCTGGCTCGCTCTCTTATCTGCCTCGCTCTCTCTCACATCTGGCTTGCTCGCTTGCTGTCATATCTGGCCTGGCTCGCTCGCTGCTCTCTTGTCTGGCTCGCTCTCTTATCTGGCTCGCTCGCATATCTTGCTCGCTCGCTTGCTCTCTTGTCTGACTTGCTCTCTTATCTGTCTCGCTCACACATCTGGCTCGCTCGCTTGCTCTCATATCTAGCTCGCTCGCTCGCTCTCTTATCTGGCTTGCTCGCTAGCATATCTGGCTCGCACGCTTGCTCTCTTGTCTGGCTTGCTCTCTTATCTGGCTCGCTCGCTCTCATATCTGGCTCGCTCGCTTGCTCTCATGTCTGGCTCGCTCGCTCTCATATCTGACTTTCTCGCTTGCTCTCTTGTCTGGTTCGCTCTCTTATGTGGCTCGCTCTCTTATCTGGCTTGCTCGCTTGCTCTCATATCTGGCTCGCTCGCTTGCTCTCTTGTCTGGCTCGCTCTCTTATCTGGCTTGCTCGCTAGCATATCTGGCTCGCTCGCTTGCTCTCTTGTCTGACTTGCTCTCTTATCTGTCTCGCTCTCACATCTGGCTTGCTCGCTTGCTCTCATATCTGGCTCGCTCGCTTGCTCTCTTGTCTGGCTCGCTCTCTTATCTGGCTTGCTCGCTAGCATATCTGGCTCGCTCTCTTGATCTCATGTCTGGCTCGCTCGCTCTCATATCTGGCTCGCTCGATTGCTCTCATATCTGGCTCGCTCGCTCTCATATCTGGCTTTCTCGCTTGCTCTCTTGTCTGGTTTGCTCTCTTATCTGGCTCGCTCTCATATCTGGCTCGCTCACTTGCTCTCTTGTCTGGCTCGCTCTCTTATCTGGCTCACTCGCATATCTGGCTCGCTCGCTCTCATATCTGGCTTGCTTGCTTGCTCTCATATCTGGATCGCTCGCTTGCTCTCAAATCTGGCTCGCTCGCTTGCTCTCATATCTGGCTAGCTCGCTTGCTCTCTTGTCTTGCTCGCTCTCTTATCTGGCTCGCTCGCTCTCATATCTGGCTGGCTTGCTTGCTCTCATATCTGGCTCGCTCGCTTGCTCTCATATCTGGCTAGTTCGCTTGCTCTCTTGTCTTGCTCGCTCTCTTATCTGGCTCGCTCGCTCTCATATCTGGCTGGCTCGCTTGCTCTCATATCTGGCTTGCTCGCTTGCTCTCTTGTCTGGCTCGCTCTCTTATCTGGCTCGCTCGCTCTCATATCTGGCTCGCTCACTTGCTCTCTTGTCTGGCTCGCTCGCTCTCATATCTGACTTTCTCGATTGCTCTCTTGTCTGGTTCGCTCTCTTATCTGGCTCGCTCTCATATCTGGCTTGCTCGCTTGCTCTCATATCTGGCTCGCTCGTTTGCTCTCTTGTCTGGCTCGCTCTCTTATCTGGCTTGCTCGCTAGCATATCTGGCTCGCTCGCTTGCTCTCTTGTCTGACTTTCTCTCTTATCTGTCTCGCTCTCACATCTGGCTTGCTCGCTTGCTCTCATATCTGGCTCGCTCGCTTGCTCTCTTGTCTGTCTCGCTCTCTTATCTGGCTTGCTCGCTAGCATATCTGGCTCGCTCGCTTGCTCTCTTGTCTGGCTTGCTCTCTTATCTGGCTCGCTTGCTCTCATATCTGGCTCGCTCGCTTGATCTCATGTCTGGCTCGCTCGCTCTCATATCTGGCTCGCTCGATTGCTCTCATATCTGGCTCGCTCGCTCTCATATCTGGCTTTCTCGCTTGCTCTCTTGTCTGGTTTGCTCTCTTATCTGGCTCGCTCTCATATCTGGCTCGCTCACTTGCTCTCTTGTCTGGCTCGCTCTCTTATCTGGCTCACTCGCATATCTGGCTCGCTCGCTCTCATATCTGGCTTGCTCGCTTGCTCTCATATCTGGCTCGCTCGCTTGCTCTCAAATCTGGCTCGCTCGCTTGCTCTCATATCTGGCTAGCTCGCTTGCTCTCTTGTCTTGCTCGCTCTCTTATCTGGCTCGCTCGCTCTCATATCTGGCTGGCTTGCTTGCTCTCATATCTGGCTCGCTCGCTTGCTCTCATATCTGGCTAGTTCGCTTGCTCTCTTGTCTTGCTTGCTCTCTTATCTGGCTCGCTCGCTCTCATATCTGGCTGGCTCGCTTGTTCTCATATCTGGCTCGCTCTCTTATCTGGCTCACTCGCATATCTGGCTCGCTCGCTCTCATATCTGGCTTGCTCGCTTGCTCTCTTGTCTGGCTTGCTCTCTTATCTGGCTCGCTCGCTCTCATATCTGGCTCGCTCACTTGCTCTCTTGTCTGGCTCGCTCTCTTATCTGGCTCACTCGCATATCTGGCTCGCTCGCTCTCATATCTGGCTTGCTCGCTTGCTCTCATATCTGGATCGCTCGCTTGCTCTCAAATCTGGCTCGCTCGCTTGCTCTCATATCTGGCTAGCTCGCTTGCTCTCTTGTCTTGCTCACTCTCTTATCTGGCTCGCTCGCTCTCATATCTGGCTGGCTTGCTTGCTCTCATATCTGGCTCGCTCGCTTGCTCTCATATCTGGCTAGTTCGCTTGCTCTCTTGTCTTGCTCGCTCGCTCTCATATCTGGCTGGCTCGCTTGCTCTCATATCTGGCTTGCTCGCTTGCTCTCTTGTCTGGCTCGCTCTCTTATCTGGCTTGCTCGCTAGCATATCTGGCTCGCTCGCTTGCTCTCTTGTCTGGCTTGCTCTCTTATCTGGCTCGCTCGCACTCATATCTGGCTCGCTCGCTTGCTCTCTTGTCTGGCTCGCTCTCTTATCTTGCTCGCTCTCATATCTGGCTTGCTAGCTTGCTCTCATATCTGGCTTGCTCGCTTTCTCTCTTGTCTGTCTCGCTCTCTTTTATGGCTCGCTCACATATCTGGCTTGCTCGCTCTCAAATCTGGCTCGCTCGCTCTCAAATCTGGCTCGCTCGCTTGCTCTCATATATGGCTTGCTCGCTTGCTCTCATATCCGGCTCGCTCGCTTGCTCTCATATCTGGCTCGCATGCTTGCTCTCTTGTCTGGCTCGCTCTCTTATCTGGCTCGCTAGCTAGCATATCTGGCTCGCTCGCTTGCTCTCTTGTCTGGCTTGCTCTCTTATCAGGCTCCCTCACTCTCATATTTTGCTCGCTCGCTTGCTCTCATGTTTGGCTTGCTCCCTCTCATATTTGGTTCGCTCGCTTGCTCTCATGTCTGGCTCACTCGCTCTCATATCTGGCTCGCTCGCATATCTTTCTCGCTCGCTCTCAAATCTGGCTCGCTCGCTTGCTCTCATATCTGGCTAGTTCGCTTGCTCTCTTGTCTTGCTCGCTCTCTTATCTGGCTCGCCCGCTCTCATATCTGGCTGGCTCGCTTACTCTCATATCTGGCTCGCTCTCTTGCTCTCTTGTCTGGCTCGCTCTCTTATCTGGCTTGCTCGCTAGCATATCTGGCTCGCACGCTTGCTCTCTTGTCTGGCTTGCTCTCTTATCTGGCTCGCTCAGTCTCATATCTGGCTCGCTCGTTTGCTCTCATGTCTGGCTCGCTTGCTCTCATATCTGGCTTTCTCGCTTGCTCTCTTGTCTGGCTCGCTCTCTTATCTGGCTCGCTCTCTTATCTGGCTCGCTCGCATATCTGGCTCGCTCGCTCTCACATCTGGCTGGCTCACTTGCTCTCATTTCTGGCTGGCTCGCTTGCTCTCATTTCTGGCTCGCTCGCTTGCTCTCATATCTGGCTCGCTCGCTTGCTCTCTTGTCTGGCTCGCTCTCATATCTGGCTAGCTCGCTTGCTCTCTTGTCTTGCTCACTCTTATCTGGCTCGCTCGCTCTCATATCTGGCTGGCTCGCTTGCTCTCATATCTGGCTCGCTCGCTTGCTCTCATATCTGGCTCGCTCGCTCTCATGTCTGGCTCACTCTCATATCTGGATCACTCGCTTGCTCTCATATCTGGCTCGCTCGCTTGCTTAATTGTCTGGCTCGCTCTCTTATCTGCCTCGCTCTCTCTCACATCTGGCTTGCTCGCTTGCTCTCATATCTGGCCTGGCTCGCTCGCTGCTCTCTTGTCTGGCTCGCTCTCTTATCTGGCTCGCTCGCATATCTTGCTCGCTCGCTTGCTCTCTTGTCTGACTTGCTCTCTTATCTGTCTCGCTCTCACATCTGGCTCGCTCGCTTGCTCTCATATCTAGCTCGCTCGCTCGCTCTCTTATCTGGCTTGCTCGCTAGCATATCTGGCTCGCTCGCTTGCTCTCTTGTCTGGCTTGCTCTCTTATCTGGCTCGCTCGTTCTCATATCTGGCTCGCTCGCTTGCTCTCATGTCTGGCTCGCTCGCTCTCATATCTGACTTTCTCGCTTGCTCTCTTGTCTGGTTCGCTCTCTTATGTGGCTCGCTCTCATATCTGGCTTGCTCGCTTGCTCTCATATCTGGCTCGCTCGCTTGCTCTCTTGTCTGGCTCGCTCTCTTATCTGGCTTGCTCGCTAGCATATCTGGCTCACTCGCTTGCTCTCTTGTCTGACTTGCTCTCTTATCTGGCTCGCTTGCTCTCATATCTGGCTCGCTCTCTTGATCTCATGTCTGGCTCTCTCGCTCTCATATCTGGCTCGCTCGCTTGCTCTCATGTCTGGCTCGCTCGCTCTCATATCTGGCTTTCTCGCTTGCTCTCTTGTCTGGTTTGCTCTCTTATCTGGCTCGCTCTCATATTTGGCTCGCTCACTTGCTCTCTTGTCTGGCTCGCTCTCTTATCTGGCTAACTCGCATATCTGGCTCGCTCGCTCTCATATCTGGCTTGCTCGCTTGCTCTCATATCTGGCTCGCTCGCTTGCTCTCAAATCTGGCTCGCTCGCTTGCTCTCATATCTGGCTAGCTCGCATGCTCTCTTGTCTTGCTCGCTCTCTTTTCCTGCTCGCTCGCTTTCATATCTGGCTGGCTTGCTTGCTCTCATATCTGGCTCGCTCGCTTGCTCTCATATCTGGCTAGTTTGCTTGCTCTCTTGTCTTTCTCGCTCTCTTATCTGGCTCGCTCGCTCTCATATCTGGCTGGCTCGCTTGCTCTCATATCTGGCTTGCTCGCTTGCTCTCTTGTCTGGCTCGCTCTCTTATCTGGCTTGCTCGCTAGCATATCTGGCTCGCTCGCTTGCTCTCTTGTCTGGCTCGCTCTCTTATCTGGCTTGCTCGCTAGCATATCTGGCTCGCTCGCTTGCTCTCATGTCTGGCTTGCTCTCTTATCTGGCTCGCTCGCTCTCATTTCTGGCTCGCTCGCTTGCTCTCATGTCTGGCTCGCTCGCTCTCATATCTGACTTTCTCGCTTGCTCTCTTGTCTGGTTCGCTCTCTTATGTGGCTCGCTCTCATATCTGGCTTGCTCGCTTGCTCTCATATCTGGCTCGCTCGCTTGCTCTCTTGTCTGGCTCGCTCTCTTATCTGGCTTGCTCGCTAGCATATCTGGCTCACTCGCTTGCTCTCTTGTCTGACTTGCTCTCTTATCTGGCTCGCTTGCTCTCATATCTGGCTCGCTCTCTTGATCTCATGTCTGGCTCTCTCGCTCTCATATCTGGCTCGCTCGCTTGCTCTCATGTCTGGCTCGCTCGCTCTCATATCTGGCTTTCTCGCTAGCTCTCTTGTCTGGTTTGCTCTCTTATCTGGCTCGCTCTCATATTTGGCTCGCTCACTTGCTCACTTGTCTGGCTCGCTCTCTTATCTGGCTAACTCGCATATCTGGCTCGCTCGCTCTCATATCTGGCTTGCTCGCTTGCTCTCATATCTGGCTCGCTCGCTTGCTCTCAAATCTGGCTCGCTCGCTTGCTCTCATATCTGGCTAGCTCGCTTGCTCTCTTGTCTTGCTCGCTCTCTTATCCTGCTCGCTGGCTTTCATATCTGGCTGGCTTGCTTGCTCTCATATCTGGCTCGCTCGCTTGCTCTCATATCTGGCTAGTTTGCTTGCTCTCTTGTCTTGCTCGCTCTCTTATCTGGCTCGCTCGCTCTCATATCTGGCTGGCTCGCTTGCTCTCATATCTGGCTTGCTCGCTTGCTCTCTTGTCTGGCTCGCTCTCTTATCTGGCTTGCTCGCTAGCATATCTGGCTCGCTCGCTTGCTCTCTTGTCTGGCTCGCTCTCTTATCTGGCTTGCTCGCTAGCATATCTGGCTCGCTCGCTTGCTCTCATGTCTGGCTTGCTCTCTTATCTGGCTCGCTCGCTCTCATTTCTGGCTCGCTCGCTTGCTCTCATGTCTGGCTCGCTCGCTCTCATATCTGGCTCGCTCGCTTGCTCTCATGTCTGGCTCGCTCGCTCTCATATCTGTCTTTCTCGCTTGCTCTCTTGTCTGGTTCGCTCTCTTATCTGGCTCGCTCTCATATCTGGCTTGCTCGCTTGCTCTCATATCTGGCTCGCTCACTTGCTTTCTTGTCTGGCTCGCTCGCATATCTGGCTCGCTCGCTCTCACATCTGGCTGGCTCGCTTGCTCTCATATCTGGCTCGCTCGCTCTCATATCTGGCTCGCTCGCTTGCTCTCTTGTCTTGCTCGCTCTCTTATCTGGCTCGCTCGCTCTCATATCTGGCTGGCTCGCTTGCTCTCATATCTGGCTCGCTCGCTTGCTCTCTTGTCTGGCTCGCTCTCTTATCTGGCTTGCTCGCTAGAATATCTGGCTCGCACGCTTGCTCTCTTGTCTGGCTTGCTCTCTTATCTGGCTCGCTCGCTCTCATATCTGGCTCGCTCGCTTGCTCTCATGTCTGGCTCGCTTGCTCTCATATCTGGCTTTCTCGCTTGCTCTCTTGTCTGGATCGCTCTCTTATCTGGCTCGCTCGCATATCTGGCTAGCTCGCTCTCACATCTGGCTGGCTCGCTTGCTCTCATTTCTGGCTGGCTCGCTTGCTCTCATTTCTGGCTCGCTTGCTTGCTCTCATATCTGGCTCGCTCGCTTGCTCTCATATCTGGCTCGCTCGCTTGCTCTCTTGTCTGGCTCGCTCTCATATCTGGCTAGCTCGCTTGCTCTCTTGTCTTGCTCGCTCTCTTATCTGGCTCGCTCGCTCTCATATCTGGCTGGCTCGCTTGCTCTCATATCTGGCTCGCTCACTTGCTCTCATATCTGGCTCGCTCGCTCTCATGTCTGGCTCGCTCTCATATCTGGATCGCTCGCTTGCTCTCATATCTGGCTCGCTCGCTTGCTTAATTGTCTGGCTCGCTCTCTTATCTGCCTCGCTCTCTCTCACATCTGGCTTGCTCGCTTGCTCTCATATCTGGCTCGCTCGCTGCTCTCTTGTCTGGCTCGCTCTCATATCTGGCTTGCTCGCTTGCTCTCATATTTGGCTCGCTCGCTTGCTCTCTTGTCTGGCTCGCTCTCTTATCTGGCTCGCTCGCATATCTGGCTCGCTCGCTCTCACATCTGGCTGGCTTGCTTGCTCTCATATCTGGCTCGCTCGCTTGCTCTCTTGTGTGGCTCGCTCTCTTATCTGGCTCGTTCTCATATCTGGCTTGCTAGCTTGCTCTCATATCTGGCTCGCTCGCTTTCTCTCTTGTCTGTCTCGCTCTCTTTTATGGCTCGCTCACATATCTGGCTCACTCGCTCGCTCTCAAATCTGGCTCGCTCGCTCTCAAATCTGGCTCGCTCGCTTGCTCTCATATCTGGCTTGCTCGCTTGCTCTCATATCCGGCTCGCTCGCTTGCTCTCATATCTGGCTCGCTCGCTTGCTCTCTTGTCTGGCTCACTCTCTTATCTGGCTCGCTCGCATATCTTTCTCGCTCGCTCTCAAATCTGGCTCGCTCGCTTGCTCTCATATCTGGCTAGTTTGCTTGCTCTCTTGTCTTGCTCGCTCTCTTATCTGTCTCGCTCTCACATCTGGCTTGCTCGCTTGCTCTCATATCTGGCTCGCTCGCTTGCTCTCTTGTCTGGCTCGCTCTCTTATCTGGCTTGCTCGCTAGCATATCTGGCTCGCTCGCTTGCTCTCTTGTTTGGCTTGCTCTCTTATCTGTCTCGCTTGCTCTCATATCTGGCTCGCTCGCTTGATCTCATGTCTGGCTCGCTCGCTCTCATATCTGGCTCGCTCGATTGCTCTCATGTCTGGCTCGCTCGCTCTCATATCTGGCTAGTTCGCTTGCTCTCTTGTCTTGCTCGCTGTCTTATCTGGCTCGCTCGCTCTCATATCAGGCTGGCTCCCTTGCTCTCATATCTGGCTTGCTCGCTTGCTCTCATATCTGGCTCGCTCGCTTGCTCTCTTGTCTGGCTTGCTCTCTTATCTGGCTCGCTCGCTCTCATATCTGGCTCGCTCACTTGCTCTCTTGTCTGGCTCGCTCTCTTATCTGGCTCACTCGCATATCTGGCTTGCTCGCTTGCTCTCATATCTGGCTCGCTCGCTTGCTCTCATGTTTGGCTCGCTCGCTCTCATATCTGACTTTCTTGCTTGCTCTCTTGTCTGGTTCGCTCTCTTATCTGGCTCGCTCTCATATCTGGCTAGCTCGCTTGCTCTCTTGTCTTGCTCACTCTTATCTGGCTTGCTCGCTCTCATATCTGGCTGGCTCGCTTGCTCTCATATCTGGCTCGCTCGCTTGCTCTCATATCTGGCTCGCTCGCTTGCTCTCTTGTCTGGCTCGCTCTCTTATCTGGCTCGCTCGCATATCTTTCTCGCTCGCTCTCAAATCTGGCTCGCTCGCTTGCTCTCATATCTGGCTAGTTCGCTTGCTCTCTTGTCTTGCTCGCTCTCTTATCTGTCTCGCTCTCACATCTGGCTTGCTCGCTTGCTCTCATATCTGGCTCGCACGCTTGCTCTCTTGTCTGGCTCGCTCTCTTATCTGGCTTGCTCGCTAGCATATCTGGCTCACTCGCTTGCTCTCTTGTCTGACTTGCTCTCTTATCTGGCTCGCTTGCTCTCATATCTGGCTCGCTCTCTTGATCTCATGTCTGGCTCTCTCGCTCTCATATCTGGCTCGCTCGCTTGCTCTCATGTCTGGCTCGCTCGCTCTCATATCTGGCTTTCTCGCTTGCTCTCTTGTCTGGTTTGCTCTCTTATCTGGCTCGCTCTCATATTTGGCTCGCTCACTTGCTCTCTTGTCTGGCTCGCTCTCTTATCTGGCTAACTCGCATATCTGGCTCGCTCGCTCTCATATCTGGCTTGCTCGCTTGCTCTCATATCTGGCTCGCTCGCTTGCTCTCAAATCTGGCTCGCTCGCTTGCTCTCATATCTGGCTAGCTCGCATGCTCTCTTGTCTTGCTCGCTCTCTTTTCCTGCTCGCTCGCTTTCATATCTGGCTGGCTTGCTTGCTCTCATATCTGGCTCGCTCGCTTGCTCTCATATCTGGCTAGTTTGCTTGCTCTCTTGTCTTTCTCGCTCTCTTATCTGGCTCGCTCGCTCTCATATCTGGCTGGCTCGCTTGCTCTCATATCTGGCTTGCTCGCTTGCTCTCTTGTCTGGCTCGCTCTCTTATCTGGCTTGCTCGCTAGCATATCTGGCTCGCTCGCTTGCTCTCTTGTCTGGCTCGCTCTCTTATCTGGCTTGCTCGCTAGCATATCTGGCTCGCTCGCTTGCTCTCATGTCTGGCTTGCTCTCTTATCTGGCTCGCTCGCTCTCATTTCTGGCTCGCTCGCTTGCTCTCATGTCTGGCTCGCTCGCTCTCATATCTGACTTTCTCGCTTGCTCTCTTGTCTGGTTCGCTCTCTTATGTGGCTCGCTCTCATATCTGGCTTGCTCGCTTGCTCTCATATCTGGCTCGCTCGCTTGCTCTCTTGTCTGGCTCGCTCTCTTATCTGGCTTGCTCGCTAGCATATCTGGCTCACTCGCTTGCTCTCTTGTCTGACTTGCTCTCTTATCTGGCTCGCTTGCTCTCATATCTGGCTCGCTCTCTTGATCTCATGTCTGGCTCTCTCGCTCTCATATCTGGCTCGCTCGCTTGCTCTCATGTCTGGCTCGCTCGCTCTCATATCTGGCTTTCTCGCTAGCTCTCTTGTCTGGTTTGCTCTCTTATCTGGCTCGCTCTCATATTTGGCTCGCTCACTTGCTCACTTGTCTGGCTCGCTCTCTTATCTGGCTAACTCGCATATCTGGCTCGCTCGCTCTCATATCTGGCTTGCTCGCTTGCTCTCATATCTGGCTCGCTCGCTTGCTCTCAAATCTGGCTCGCTCGCTTGCTCTCATATCTGGCTAGCTCGCTTGCTCTCTTGTCTTGCTCGCTCTCTTATCCTGCTCGCTGGCTTTCATATCTGGCTGGCTTGCTTGCTCTCATATCTGGCTCGCTCGCTTGCTCTCATATCTGGCTAGTTTGCTTGCTCTCTTGTCTTGCTCGCTCTCTTATCTGGCTCGCTCGCTCTCATATCTGGCTGGCTCGCTTGCTCTCATATCTGGCTTGCTCGCTTGCTCTCTTGTCTGGCTCGCTCTCTTATCTGGCTTGCTCGCTAGCATATCTGGCTCGCTCGCTTGCTCTCTTGTCTGGCTCGCTCTCTTATCTGGCTTGCTCGCTAGCATATCTGGCTCGCTCGCTTGCTCTCATGTCTGGCTTGCTCTCTTATCTGGCTCGCTCGCTCTCATTTCTGGCTCGCTCGCTTGCTCTCATGTCTGGCTCGCTCGCTCTCATATCTGGCTCGCTCGCTTGCTCTCATGTCTGGCTCGCTCGCTCTCATATCTGTCTTTCTCGCTTGCTCTCTTGTCTGGTTCGCTCTCTTATCTGGCTCGCTCTCATATCTGGCTTGCTCGCTTGCTCTCATATCTGGCTCGCTCACTTGCTTTCTTGTCTGGCTCGCTCGCATATCTGGCTCGCTCGCTCTCACATCTGGCTGGCTCGCTTGCTCTCATATCTGGCTCGCTCGCTCTCATATCTGGCTCGCTCGCTTGCTCTCTTGTCTTGCTCGCTCTCTTATCTGGCTCGCTCGCTCTCATATCTGGCTGGCTCGCTTGCTCTCATATCTGGCTCGCTCGCTTGCTCTCTTGTCTGGCTCGCTCTCTTATCTGGCTTGCTCGCTAGAATATCTGGCTCGCACGCTTGCTCTCTTGTCTGGCTTGCTCTCTTATCTGGCTCGCTCGCTCTCATATCTGGCTCGCTCGCTTGCTCTCATGTCTGGCTCGCTTGCTCTCATATCTGGCTTTCTCGCTTGCTCTCTTGTCTGGATCGCTCTCTTATCTGGCTCGCTCGCATATCTGGCTAGCTCGCTCTCACATCTGGCTGGCTCGCTTGCTCTCATTTCTGGCTGGCTCGCTTGCTCTCATTTCTGGCTCGCTTGCTTGCTCTCATATCTGGCTCGCTCGCTTGCTCTCATATCTGGCTCGCTCGCTTGCTCTCTTGTCTGGCTCGCTCTCATATCTGGCTAGCTCGCTTGCTCTCTTGTCTTGCTCGCTCTCTTATCTGGCTCGCTCGCTCTCATATCTGGCTGGCTCGCTTGCTCTCATATCTGGCTCGCTCACTTGCTCTCATATCTGGCTCGCTCGCTCTCATGTCTGGCTCGCTCTCATATCTGGATCGCTCGCTTGCTCTCATATCTGGCTCGCTCGCTTGCTTAATTGTCTGGCTCGCTCTCTTATCTGCCTCGCTCTCTCTCACATCTGGCTTGCTCGCTTGCTCTCATATCTGGCTCGCTCGCTGCTCTCTTGTCTGGCTCGCTCTCATATCTGGCTTGCTCGCTTGCTCTCATATTTGGCTCGCTCGCTTGCTCTCTTGTCTGGCTCGCTCTCTTATCTGGCTCGCTCGCATATCTGGCTCGCTCGCTCTCACATCTGGCTGGCTTGCTTGCTCTCATATCTGGCTCGCTCGCTTGCTCTCTTGTGTGGCTCGCTCTCTTATCTGGCTCGTTCTCATATCTGGCTTGCTAGCTTGCTCTCATATCTGGCTCGCTCGCTTTCTCTCTTGTCTGTCTCGCTCTCTTTTATGGCTCGCTCACATATCTGGCTCACTCGCTCGCTCTCAAATCTGGCTCGCTCGCTCTCAAATCTGGCTCGCTCGCTTGCTCTCATATCTGGCTTGCTCGCTTGCTCTCATATCCGGCTCGCTCGCTTGCTCTCATATCTGGCTCGCTCGCTTGCTCTCTTGTCTGGCTCACTCTCTTATCTGGCTCGCTCGCATATCTTTCTCGCTCGCTCTCAAATCTGGCTCGCTCGCTTGCTCTCATATCTGGCTAGTTTGCTTGCTCTCTTGTCTTGCTCGCTCTCTTATCTGTCTCGCTCTCACATCTGGCTTGCTCGCTTGCTCTCATATCTGGCTCGCTCGCTTGCTCTCTTGTCTGGCTCGCTCTCTTATCTGGCTTGCTCGCTAGCATATCTGGCTCGCTCGCTTGCTCTCTTGTTTGGCTTGCTCTCTTATCTGTCTCGCTTGCTCTCATATCTGGCTCGCTCGCTTGATCTCATGTCTGGCTCGCTCGCTCTCATATCTGGCTCGCTCGATTGCTCTCATGTCTGGCTCGCTCGCTCTCATATCTGGCTAGTTCGCTTGCTCTCTTGTCTTGCTCGCTGTCTTATCTGGCTCGCTCGCTCTCATATCAGGCTGGCTCCCTTGCTCTCATATCTGGCTTGCTCGCTTGCTCTCATATCTGGCTCGCTCGCTTGCTCTCTTGTCTGGCTTGCTCTCTTATCTGGCTCGCTCGCTCTCATATCTGGCTCGCTCACTTGCTCTCTTGTCTGGCTCGCTCTCTTATCTGGCTCACTCGCATATCTGGCTTGCTCGCTTGCTCTCATATCTGGCTCGCTCGCTTGCTCTCATGTTTGGCTCGCTCGCTCTCATATCTGACTTTCTTGCTTGCTCTCTTGTCTGGTTCGCTCTCTTATCTGGCTCGCTCTCATATCTGGCTAGCTCGCTTGCTCTCTTGTCTTGCTCACTCTTATCTGGCTTGCTCGCTCTCATATCTGGCTGGCTCGCTTGCTCTCATATCTGGCTCGCTCGCTTGCTCTCATATCTGGCTCGCTCGCTTGCTCTCTTGTCTGGCTCGCTCTCTTATCTGGCTCGCTCGCATATCTTTCTCGCTCGCTCTCAAATCTGGCTCGCTCGCTTGCTCTCATATCTGGCTAGTTCGCTTGCTCTCTTGTCTTGCTCGCTCTCTTATCTGTCTCGCTCTCACATCTGGCTTGCTCGCTTGCTCTCATATCTGGCTCGCACGCTTGCTCTCTTGTCTGGCTCGCTCTCTTATCTGGCTTGCTCGCTAGCATATCTGGCTCGCTCGCTTGCTCTCTTGTTTGGCTTGCTCTCTTATCTGGCTCGCTTGCTCTCATATCTGGCTCGCTCGCTTGATCTCATGTCTGGCTCGCTCGCTCTCATATCTGGCTCGCTCGATTGCTCTCATGTCTGGCTCGCTCGCTCTAATATCTGGCTTTCTCGCTTGCTCTCTTGTCTGGTTTGCTCTCTTATCTGGCTCGCTCTCATATCTGGCTTGCTCGCTTGCTCTCATATCTGGCTCGCTCACTTGCTCTCTTGTCTGGCTCGCTCTCTTATCTGGCTCACTCGCATATCTGGCTCGCTCGCTCTCATATCTGGCTTGCTCGCTTGCTCTCATATCTGGCTCGCTCGCTTGCTCTCAAATCTGGCTCGCTCGCTTGCTCTCATATCTGGCTAGCTCGCTTGCTCTCTTGTCTTGCTCTCTCTCTTATCTGACTCGCTCGCTCTCATATCTGGCTGGCTTGCTTGCTCTCATATCTGGCTCGCTCGCTTGCTCTCTTGTCTGGCTCGCTCTCTTATCTGGCTTGCTCGCTAGAATATCTGGCTCGCACGCTTGCTCTCTTGTCTGGCTTGCTCTCTTATCTGGCTCGCTCGCATATCTGGCTAGCTCGCTCTCACATCTGGCTGGCTCGCTTGCTCTCATTTCTGGCTGGCTCGCTTGCTCTCATTTCTGGCTCGCTCGCTTGCTCTCATACCTGGCACGCTCGCTTGCTCTCTTGTCTGGCTCGCTCTCATATCTGGCTAGCTCGCTTGCTCTCTTGTCTTGCTCGCTCTCTTATCTGGCTCGCTCGCTCTCATATCCGGCTCGCTCGCTTGCTCTCATATCTGGCTCGCTCGCTTGCTCTCTTGTCTGGCTCACTCTCTTATCTGGCTCGCTCGCATATCTTTCTCGCTCGCTCTCAAATCTGGCTCGCTCGCTTGCTCTCATATCTGGCTAGTTTGCTTGCTCTCTTGTCTTGCTCGCTCTCTTATCTGTCTCGCTCTCACATCTGGCTTGCTCGCTTGCTCTCATATCTGGCTCGCTCGCTTGCTCTCTTGTCTGGCTCCCTCTCTTATCTGGCTCGCTCGCATATCTGGCTCGCTCGCTCTCACATCTGGCTGGCTTGCTTGCTGTCATATCTGGCAAGCTCGCTTGCTCTCATATCTGGCTCGCTCGCTTGCTCTCTTGTCTGGCTCGCTCTCTTATCTGGCTCGCTCGCATATCTGGCTCGCTCGCTCTCACATCGAGCTGGCTCGCTTGCTCTCATATCTGGCTCGCTCGCTTGCTCTCATATCTGGCTCGCTCGCTTTCTCTCTTGTCTGTCTCGCTCACTTTTATGGCTCGCTCACATATCTGGCTTGCTCGCTCTCAAATCTGGCTCGCTCGCTCTCAAATCTGGCTCGCTCGCTTGCTCTCATATCTGGCTTGCTCGCTTGCTCTCATATCCGGCTCGCTCGATTGCTCTCATATCTGGCTCGCTCGCTTGCTCTCTTGTCTGGCTCGCTCTCTTATCTGGCTCGCTCGCTCTCATATCTGGCTGGCTCGCTTGCTCTCATATCTGGCTCGCTCGCTTGCTCTCTTGTCTGGCTCGCTCTCTTATCTGGCTTGCTCGCTAGAATATCTGGCTCGCACGCTTGCTCTCTTGTCTGGCTTGCTCTCTTATCTGGCTCGCTCGCTCTCATATCTGGCTCGCTCGCTTGCTCTCATGTCTGGCTCGCTTGCTCTCATATCTGTATTTCTCGCTTGCTCTCTTGTCTGGCTCGCTGTCTTATCTGGCTCGCTCGCATATCTGGCTAGCTCGCTCTCACATCTGGCTGGCTCGCTTGCTCTCATTTCTGGCTGGCTCGCTTGCTCTCATTTCTGGCTCGCCCGCTTGCTCTCATATCTGGCTCGCTCGCTTGCTCTCATATCTGGCACGCTCGCTTGCTCTCTTGTCTGGCTCGCTCTCATATCTGGCTAGCTCGCTTGCTCTCTTGTCTTGCTCGCTCTCTTATTTGGCTCGCTCGCTCTCATATCTGGCTGGCTCACTTGCTCTCATATCTGGCACGCTCGCTTACTCTCTTGTCTGGCTCGCTCTCATATCTGGCACGCTCGCTTGCTCTCTTGTCTGGCTCGCTCTCATATCTGGCTCGCTCGCTTGCTCTCTTGTCTGGCTCGCTCTCTTATCTGGCTCGCTCGCATATCTGGCTCGCTCGCTCTCACATCGAGCTGGCTCGCTTGCTCTCATATCTGGCTCGCTCGCTTGCTCTCATATCTGGCTCGCTCGCTTTCTCTCTTGTCTGTCTCGCTCACTTTTATGGCTCGCTCACATATCTGGCTTGCTCGCTCTCAAATCTGGCTCGCTCGCTCTCAAATCTGGCTCGCTCGCTTGCTCTCATATCTGGCTTGCTCGCTTGCTCTCATATCCGGCTCGCTCGATTGCTCTCATATCTGGCTCGCTCGCTTGCTCTCTTGTCTGGCTCGCTCTCTTATCTGGCTCGCTCGCATATCTTTCTCGCTCGCTCTCAAATCTGGCTCGCTCGCTTGCTCTCATATCTGGCTAGTTCGCTTGCTCTCTTGTTTTGCTCGCTCTCTTATCTGGCTCGCTCGCTCTCATATCTGGCTGGCTCGCTTACTCTCATATCTGGCTCGCTCGCTTGCTCTCTTGTCTGGCTCGCTCTCTTATCTGGCTTGCTCGCTAGCATATCTGGCTCGCACGCTTGCTCTCTTGTCTGGCCGGCTCTCTTATCTGGCTCGCTCGGTCTCATATCTGGCTCGCTCGCTTGCTCTCATGTCTGGCTCGCTTGCTCTCATATCTGGCTTTCTCGCTTGCTCTCTTGTCTGGCTCGCTCTCTTATCTGGCTCGCTCGCATATCTGGATCTCTCGCTCTCACATCTGGCTGGCTCACTTGCTCTCATTTCTGGCTGGCTCGCTTGCTCTCATTTCTGGTTCGCTCGCTTGCTCTCATATCTGGCTCGCTCGCTTGCTCTCATATCTGGCTCGCTCGCTTGCTCTCATATCTGGCTCGCTCGCTTGCTCTCATATCTGGCTCGCTCGCTCTCATGTCTGGCTCGCTCTCATATCTGGATCGCTCGCTTGCTCTCATATCTGGCTCGCTCGCTTGCTTAATTGTCTGGCTTGCTCTCTTATCTGCCTCGCTCTCTCTCACATCTGGCTTGCTCGCTTGCTCTCATATCTGGCTTGCTCGCTGCTCTCTTGTCTGGCACGCTCTCATATCTGGCTTGCTCGCTTGCTCTCATATCTGGCTCGCTCGCTTGCTCTCTTGTCTGGCTCGCTCTCTTATCTGGCTCGCTCGCATATCTGGCTCGCTCGCTCTCATATCTGGCTGGCTTGCTTGCTCTCATATCTGGCTCGCTCGCTTGCTCTCATATCTGGCTCGCTCGCTTGCTCTCTTGTCTGTCTCGCTCTCTTTTATGGCTCGCTCACATATCTGGCTTGCTCGCTCTCAAATCTGGCTCGCTCGCTCTCAAATCTGGCTCGCTCGCTTGCTCTCATATCTGGCTTGCTCGCTTGCTCTCATATCTGGCTCGCTCACTTGCTCTCTTGTCTGGCTCGCTCTCTTATCTGGCTCGCTCGCATATCTGGCTCGTTCGCTCTCACATCTGGCTGGCTCACTTGCTCTCATTTCTGGCTGGCTCGCTTGCTCTCATTTCTGGTTCGCTCGCTTGCTCTCATATCTGGCTCGCTCGCTTGCTCTCATATCTGGCTCGCTCGCTTGCTCTCATGTCTGGCTCGCTCTCATATCTGGCTAGCTCGCTTGCTCTCTTGTCTTGCTCACTCTTATCTGGCTCGCTCGCTCTCATATCTGGCTGGCTCGCTTGCTCTCATATCTGGCTCGCTCGCTTGCTCTCATATCTGGCTCGCTCGCTCTCATGTCTGGCTCGCTCTCATATCTGGATTGCTCGCTTGCTCTCATATTTGGCTCGCTCGCTTGCTTAATTGTCTGGCTCGCTCTCTTATCTGCCTCGCTCTCTCTCACATCTGGCTTGCTCACTTGCTCTCATATCTGGCTCGCTCGCTTGCTCTCTTGTCTGGCTCGCTCTCTTATCTGGCTTGCTCGCATATCTGGCTCGCTCGCTCTCACATCTGGCTGGCTTGCTTGCTCTCATATCTGGCTCGCTCGCTTGCTCTCATATCTGGCTCGCTCGCTCTCATGTCTGGCTCGCTCTCATATCTGGATCGCTCGCTTGCTCTCATATCTGGCTCACTCGCTTGCTTAATTGTCTGGCTCGCTCTCTTATCTGCCTCGCTCTCTCTCACATCTGGCTTGCTCGCTTGCTCTCATATCTGGCTCGCTCGCTTGCTCTCTTGTCTGGGTCGCTCTCTTATCTGGCTCGCTCTCATATCTGGCTTGCTAGCTTGCTCTCATATCTGACTCGCTCGCTTGCTCTCTTGTCTGTCTCGCTCTCTTTTATGGCTCGCTCACATATCTGGCTCGCTCGCTCTCAAATCTGGCTCGCTCGCTCTCAAATCTGGCTCGCTCGCTTGCTCTCATATCTGGCTTGCTCGCTTGCTCTCATATCCGGCTCGCTCTCTTGCTCTCATATCTGGCTCGCTCGCTTGCTCTCTTGTCTGGCTCGCTCTCTTATCTGGCTCGCTCGCATATCTGGCTCGCTTGCTCTCAGATCTGGCTCGCTCGCTTGCTCTCATATCTGGCTAGTTCGCTTGCTCTCTTGTCTTGCTCGCTCTCTTATCTGGCTCGCTTGCTCTCATATCTGGCTGGCTCGCTTGCTCTCATATCTGGCTCGCTCGCTTGCTCTCTTGTCTGACTCGCTCTCTTATCTGGCTTGCTCGCTAGCATATCTGGCTCGCTCGCTTGCTCTCTTGTCTGGCTTGCTCTCTTATCTGGCTCGCTCGCTCTCATATCTGGCTCGCTCGCTTGCTCTCATGTCTGGCTCGCTCGCTCTCATATCTGGCTTTCTCTCTTGCTCTCTTGTCTGGTTCGCTCTCTTATCTGGCTCGCTCTCATATCTGGCTTGCTCGCTTGCTCTCATATCTGGCTCGCTCGCTTGCTTTCTTGTCTGGCTCGCTCGCATATCTGGCTCGCTCGCTCTCACATCTGGCTGGCTCGCTTGCTCTCATATCTGGCTCGCTCGCTCTCATATCTGGCTCGCTTGCTTGCTCTCTTGTCTTGCTCGCTTTCTTATCTGGCTCGCTCGCTCTCATATCTGGCTGGCTCGCTTGCTCTCATATCTGGCTCGATCGCTTGCTCTCTTGTCTGGCTCGCTCTCTTATCTGGCTTGCTCGCTCTCATATCTGGCTCGCTCGCTTGCTCTCATGTCTGGCTCGCTCGCTCTCATATCTGGCTCGCTCGCTTGCTCTCATGTCTGGCTCGCTCGCTCTCATATCTGGCTTTCTCTCTTGCTCTCTTGTCTGGTTCGCTCTCTTATCTGGCTCGCTCTCATATCTGGCTCGCTCGTTTGCTTTCTTGTCTGGCTCGCTCGCATATCTGGCTCGCTCGCTCTCACATCTGGCTGGCTCGCTTGCTCTCATATCTGGCTCGCTCGCTCTCATATCTGGCTCGCTCGCTCGCTCTCTTGTCTTGCTCGCTTTCTTATCTGGCTCGCTCGCTCTCATATCTGGCTGGCTCGCTTGCTCTCATATCTGGCTCGATCGCTTGCTCTCTTGTCTGGCTCGCTCTCTTATCTGGCTTGCTCGCTAGAATATCTGGCTCGCGCGCTTGCTCTCTTGTCTGGCTTGCTCTCTTATCTGGCTCGCTCGCTCTCATATCTGGCTCGCTCGCTTGCTCTCATGTCTGGCTCGCTTGCTCTCATATCTGTCTTTCTCGCTTGCTCTCTTGTCTGGCTCGCTCTCTTATCTGGCTCGCTCGCATATCTGGCTAGCTCGCTCTCACATCTGGCTGGCTCGCTTGCTCTCATTTCTGGCTGGCTCGCTTGCTCTCATTTCTGGCTCGCTCGCTTGCTCTCATATCTGGCTCGCTCGCTTGCTCTCATATCTGGCACGCTCGCTTGCTCTCTTGTCTGGCTCGCTCTCATATCTGGCTTGCTCGCATGCTCTCATATCTGGCTTACTCGCTTGCTCTCAAATCTGGCTCGCTTGATTGCTCTCATATCTGGCTAGCTCTCTTGCTCTCTTGTCTTGCTCGCTCTCTTGTCTGGCTCGCTCGCTCTCATATCTGGCTGGCTCGCTTGCTCTCATATCTGGCTCGCTCGCTTGCTCTCATATCTGGCTCGCTCGCTTGCTCTCATGTCTGGCTCGCTCTCATATCTGGATCGCTCGCTTGCTCTCATATCTGGCTCGCTCGCATGCTTAATTGTCTGGCTCGCTCTCTTATCTGCCTCGCTCTCTCTCACATCTGGCTTGCTCGCTTGCTCTCATATCTGGCTCGCTCGCTGCTCTCTTGTCTGGCTCGCTCTCATATCTGGCTTGCTCGCTTGCTCTCATATCTGGCTCGCTCGCTTGCTCTCTTGTCTGGCTCGCTCTCTTATCTGGCTCGCTCGCATATCTGGCTCGCTCGCTCTCACATCTGGCTGGCTTGCTTGCTCTCATATCTGGCTCGCTCGCTTGCTCTCTTGTGTGGCTCGCTCTCTTATCTGGCTCGTTCTCATATCTGGCTTGCTAGCTTGCTCTCATATCTGGCTCGCTCGCTTTCTCTCTTGTCTGTCTCGCTCTCTTTTATGGCTCGCTCACATATCTGGCTCACCTCGCTCGCTCTCAAATCTGGCTCGCTCGCTCTCAAATCTGGCTCGCTCGCTTGCTCCTCATATCTGGCTTGCTCGCTTGCTCTCATATCCGGCTCGCTCGCTTGCTCTCATATCTGGCTCGCTCGCTTGCTCTCTTGTCTGGCTCACTCTCTTATCTGGCTCGCTCGCATATCTTTCTCGCTCGCTCTCAAATCTGGCTCGCTCGCTTGCTCTCATATCTGGCTAGTTTGCTTGCTCTCTTGTCTTGCTCGCTCTCTTATCTGTCTCGCTCTCACATCTGGCTTGCTCGCTGCTCTCATATCTGGCTCGCTCGCTTGCTCTCTTGTCTGGCTCGCTCTCTTATCTGGCTTGCTGCTAGCATATCTGGCTCGCTCGCTTGCTCTCTTGTTTGGCTTGCTCTCTTATCTGTCTCGCTTGCTCTCATATCTGGCTCGCTCGCTTGATCTCATGTCTGGCTCGCTCGCTCTCATATCTGGCTCGCTCGATTGCTCTCATGTCTGGCTCGCTCGCTCTCATATCTGGCTAGTTCGCTTGCTCTCTTGTCTTGCTCGCTGTCTTATCTGGCTCGCTCGCTCTCATATCAGGCTGGCTCCCTTGCTCTCATATCTGGCTTGCTCGCTTGCTCTCATATCTGGCTCGCTCGCTTGCTCTCTTGTCTGGCTTGCTCTCTTATCTGGCTCGCTCGCTCTCATATCTGGCTCGCTCACTTGCTCTCTTGTCTGGCTCGCTCTCTTATCTGGCTCACTCGCATATCTGGCTTGCTCGCTTGCTCTCATATCTGGCTCGCTCGCTTGCTCTCATGTTTGGCTCGCTCGCTCTCATATCTGACTTTCTTGCTTGCTCTCTTGTCTGGTTCGCTCTCTTATCTGGCTCGCTCTCATATCTGGCTAGCTCGCTTGCTCTCTTGTCTTGCTCACTCTTATCTGGCTTGCTCGCTCTCATATCTGGCTGGCTCGCTTGCTCTCATATCTGGCTCGCTCGCTTGCTCTCATATCTGGCTCGCTCGCTTGCTCTCTTGTCTGGCTCGCTCTCTTATCTGGCTCGCTCGCATATCTTTCTCGCTCGCTCTCAAATCTGGCTCGCTCGCTTGCTCTCATATCTGGCTAGTTCGCTTGCTCTCTTGTCTTGCTCGCTCTCTTATCTGTCTCGCTCTCACATCTGGCTTGCTCGCTTGCTCTCATATCTGGCTCGCACGCTTGCTCTCTTGTCTGGCTCGCTCTCTTATCTGGCTTGCTCGCTAGCATATCTGGCTCGCTCGCTTGCTCTCTTGTTTGGCTTGCTCTCTTATCTGGCTCGCTTGCTCTCATATCTGGCTCGCTCGCTTGATCTCATGTCTGGCTCGCTCGCTCTCATATCTGGCTCGCTCGATTGCTCTCATGTCTGGCTCGCTCGCTCTAATATCTGGCTTTCTCGCTTGCTCTCTTGTCTGGTTTGCTCTCTTATCTGGCTCGCTCTCATATCTGGCTTGCTCGCTTGCTCTCATATCTGGCTCGCTCACTT
Organism: Hyla sarda; assembly: GCF_029499605.1. Classification (NCBI taxonomy): domain Eukaryota; kingdom Metazoa; phylum Chordata; class Amphibia; order Anura; family Hylidae; genus Hyla; species Hyla sarda. The sequence goes on from NW_026609166.1 coordinate 182,138, forward strand.
GCTCTCTTGTCTGGCTCGCTCTCTTATCTGGCTCACTCGCATATCTGGCTCGCTCGCTCTCATATCTGGCTTGCTCGCTTGCTCTCATATCTGGCTCGCTCGCTTGCTCTCAAATCTGGCTCGCTCGCTTGCTCTCATATCTGGCTAGCTCGCTTGCTCTCTTGTCTTGCTCTCTCTCTTATCTGACTCGCTCGCTCTCATATCTGGCTGGCTTGCTTGCTCTCATATCTGGCTCGCTCGCTTGCTCTCTTGTCTGGCTCGCTCTCTTATCTGGCTTGCTCGCTAGAATATCTGGCTCGCACGCTTGCTCTCTTGTCTGGCTTGCTCTCTTATCTGGCTCGCTCGCATATCTGGCTAGCTCGCTCTCACATCTGGCTGGCTCGCTTGCTCTCATTTCTGGCTGGCTCGCTTGCTCTCATTTCTGGCTCGCTCGCTTGCTCTCATACCTGGCACGCTCGCTTGCTCTCTTGTCTGGCTCGCTCTCATATCTGGCTAGCTCGCTTGCTCTCTTGTCTTGCTCGCTCTCTTATCTGGCTCGCTCGCTCTCATATCCGGCTCGCTCGCTTGCTCTCATATCTGGCTCGCTCGCTTGCTCTCTTGTCTGGCTCACTCTCTTATCTGGCTCGCTCGCATATCTTTCTCGCTCGCTCTCAAATCTGGCTCGCTCGCTTGCTCTCATATCTGGCTAGTTTGCTTGCTCTCTTGTCTTGCTCGCTCTCTTATCTGTCTCGCTCTCACATCTGGCTTGCTCGCTTGCTCTCATATCTGGCTCGCTCGCTTGCTCTCTTGTCTGGCTCCCTCTCTTATCTGGCTCGCTCGCATATCTGGCTCGCTCGCTCTCACATCTGGCTGGCTTGCTTGCTGTCATATCTGGCAAGCTCGCTTGCTCTCATATCTGGCTCGCTCGCTTGCTCTCTTGTCTGGCTCGCTCTCTTATCTGGCTCGCTCGCATATCTGGCTCGCTCGCTCTCACATCGAGCTGGCTCGCTTGCTCTCATATCTGGCTCGCTCGCTTGCTCTCATATCTGGCTCGCTCGCTTTCTCTCTTGTCTGTCTCGCTCACTTTTATGGCTCGCTCACATATCTGGCTTGCTCGCTCTCAAATCTGGCTCGCTCGCTCTCAAATCTGGCTCGCTCGCTTGCTCTCATATCTGGCTTGCTCGCTTGCTCTCATATCCGGCTCGCTCGATTGCTCTCATATCTGGCTCGCTCGCTTGCTCTCTTGTCTGGCTCGCTCTCTTATCTGGCTCGCTCGCTCTCATATCTGGCTGGCTCGCTTGCTCTCATATCTGGCTCGCTCGCTTGCTCTCTTGTCTGGCTCGCTCTCTTATCTGGCTTGCTCGCTAGAATATCTGGCTCGCACGCTTGCTCTCTTGTCTGGCTTGCTCTCTTATCTGGCTCGCTCGCTCTCATATCTGGCTCGCTCGCTTGCTCTCATGTCTGGCTCGCTTGCTCTCATATCTGTATTTCTCGCTTGCTCTCTTGTCTGGCTCGCTGTCTTATCTGGCTCGCTCGCATATCTGGCTAGCTCGCTCTCACATCTGGCTGGCTCGCTTGCTCTCATTTCTGGCTGGCTCGCTTGCTCTCATTTCTGGCTCGCCCGCTTGCTCTCATATCTGGCTCGCTCGCTTGCTCTCATATCTGGCACGCTCGCTTGCTCTCTTGTCTGGCTCGCTCTCATATCTGGCTAGCTCGCTTGCTCTCTTGTCTTGCTCGCTCTCTTATTTGGCTCGCTCGCTCTCATATCTGGCTGGCTCACTTGCTCTCATATCTGGCACGCTCGCTTACTCTCTTGTCTGGCTCGCTCTCATATCTGGCACGCTCGCTTGCTCTCTTGTCTGGCTCGCTCTCATATCTGGCTCGCTCGCTTGCTCTCTTGTCTGGCTCGCTCTCTTATCTGGCTCGCTCGCATATCTGGCTCGCTCGCTCTCACATCGAGCTGGCTCGCTTGCTCTCATATCTGGCTCGCTCGCTTGCTCTCATATCTGGCTCGCTCGCTTTCTCTCTTGTCTGTCTCGCTCACTTTTATGGCTCGCTCACATATCTGGCTTGCTCGCTCTCAAATCTGGCTCGCTCGCTCTCAAATCTGGCTCGCTCGCTTGCTCTCATATCTGGCTTGCTCGCTTGCTCTCATATCCGGCTCGCTCGATTGCTCTCATATCTGGCTCGCTCGCTTGCTCTCTTGTCTGGCTCGCTCTCTTATCTGGCTCGCTCGCATATCTTTCTCGCTCGCTCTCAAATCTGGCTCGCTCGCTTGCTCTCATATCTGGCTAGTTCGCTTGCTCTCTTGTTTTGCTCGCTCTCTTATCTGGCTCGCTCGCTCTCATATCTGGCTGGCTCGCTTACTCTCATATCTGGCTCGCTCGCTTGCTCTCTTGTCTGGCTCGCTCTCTTATCTGGCTTGCTCGCTAGCATATCTGGCTCGCACGCTTGCTCTCTTGTCTGGCCGGCTCTCTTATCTGGCTCGCTCGGTCTCATATCTGGCTCGCTCGCTTGCTCTCATGTCTGGCTCGCTTGCTCTCATATCTGGCTTTCTCGCTTGCTCTCTTGTCTGGCTCGCTCTCTTATCTGGCTCGCTCGCATATCTGGATCTCTCGCTCTCACATCTGGCTGGCTCACTTGCTCTCATTTCTGGCTGGCTCGCTTGCTCTCATTTCTGGTTCGCTCGCTTGCTCTCATATCTGGCTCGCTCGCTTGCTCTCATATCTGGCTCGCTCGCTTGCTCTCATATCTGGCTCGCTCGCTTGCTCTCATATCTGGCTCGCTCGCTCTCATGTCTGGCTCGCTCTCATATCTGGATCGCTCGCTTGCTCTCATATCTGGCTCGCTCGCTTGCTTAATTGTCTGGCTTGCTCTCTTATCTGCCTCGCTCTCTCTCACATCTGGCTTGCTCGCTTGCTCTCATATCTGGCTTGCTCGCTGCTCTCTTGTCTGGCACGCTCTCATATCTGGCTTGCTCGCTTGCTCTCATATCTGGCTCGCTCGCTTGCTCTCTTGTCTGGCTCGCTCTCTTATCTGGCTCGCTCGCATATCTGGCTCGCTCGCTCTCATATCTGGCTGGCTTGCTTGCTCTCATATCTGGCTCGCTCGCTTGCTCTCATATCTGGCTCGCTCGCTTGCTCTCTTGTCTGTCTCGCTCTCTTTTATGGCTCGCTCACATATCTGGCTTGCTCGCTCTCAAATCTGGCTCGCTCGCTCTCAAATCTGGCTCGCTCGCTTGCTCTCATATCTGGCTTGCTCGCTTGCTCTCATATCTGGCTCGCTCACTTGCTCTCTTGTCTGGCTCGCTCTCTTATCTGGCTCGCTCGCATATCTGGCTCGTTCGCTCTCACATCTGGCTGGCTCACTTGCTCTCATTTCTGGCTGGCTCGCTTGCTCTCATTTCTGGTTCGCTCGCTTGCTCTCATATCTGGCTCGCTCGCTTGCTCTCATATCTGGCTCGCTCGCTTGCTCTCATGTCTGGCTCGCTCTCATATCTGGCTAGCTCGCTTGCTCTCTTGTCTTGCTCACTCTTATCTGGCTCGCTCGCTCTCATATCTGGCTGGCTCGCTTGCTCTCATATCTGGCTCGCTCGCTTGCTCTCATATCTGGCTCGCTCGCTCTCATGTCTGGCTCGCTCTCATATCTGGATTGCTCGCTTGCTCTCATATTTGGCTCGCTCGCTTGCTTAATTGTCTGGCTCGCTCTCTTATCTGCCTCGCTCTCTCTCACATCTGGCTTGCTCACTTGCTCTCATATCTGGCTCGCTCGCTTGCTCTCTTGTCTGGCTCGCTCTCTTATCTGGCTTGCTCGCATATCTGGCTCGCTCGCTCTCACATCTGGCTGGCTTGCTTGCTCTCATATCTGGCTCGCTCGCTTGCTCTCATATCTGGCTCGCTCGCTCTCATGTCTGGCTCGCTCTCATATCTGGATCGCTCGCTTGCTCTCATATCTGGCTCACTCGCTTGCTTAATTGTCTGGCTCGCTCTCTTATCTGCCTCGCTCTCTCTCACATCTGGCTTGCTCGCTTGCTCTCATATCTGGCTCGCTCGCTTGCTCTCTTGTCTGGGTCGCTCTCTTATCTGGCTCGCTCTCATATCTGGCTTGCTAGCTTGCTCTCATATCTGACTCGCTCGCTTGCTCTCTTGTCTGTCTCGCTCTCTTTTATGGCTCGCTCACATATCTGGCTCGCTCGCTCTCAAATCTGGCTCGCTCGCTCTCAAATCTGGCTCGCTCGCTTGCTCTCATATCTGGCTTGCTCGCTTGCTCTCATATCCGGCTCGCTCTCTTGCTCTCATATCTGGCTCGCTCGCTTGCTCTCTTGTCTGGCTCGCTCTCTTATCTGGCTCGCTCGCATATCTGGCTCGCTTGCTCTCAGATCTGGCTCGCTCGCTTGCTCTCATATCTGGCTAGTTCGCTTGCTCTCTTGTCTTGCTCGCTCTCTTATCTGGCTCGCTTGCTCTCATATCTGGCTGGCTCGCTTGCTCTCATATCTGGCTCGCTCGCTTGCTCTCTTGTCTGACTCGCTCTCTTATCTGGCTTGCTCGCTAGCATATCTGGCTCGCTCGCTTGCTCTCTTGTCTGGCTTGCTCTCTTATCTGGCTCGCTCGCTCTCATATCTGGCTCGCTCGCTTGCTCTCATGTCTGGCTCGCTCGCTCTCATATCTGGCTTTCTCTCTTGCTCTCTTGTCTGGTTCGCTCTCTTATCTGGCTCGCTCTCATATCTGGCTTGCTCGCTTGCTCTCATATCTGGCTCGCTCGCTTGCTTTCTTGTCTGGCTCGCTCGCATATCTGGCTCGCTCGCTCTCACATCTGGCTGGCTCGCTTGCTCTCATATCTGGCTCGCTCGCTCTCATATCTGGCTCGCTTGCTTGCTCTCTTGTCTTGCTCGCTTTCTTATCTGGCTCGCTCGCTCTCATATCTGGCTGGCTCGCTTGCTCTCATATCTGGCTCGATCGCTTGCTCTCTTGTCTGGCTCGCTCTCTTATCTGGCTTGCTCGCTCTCATATCTGGCTCGCTCGCTTGCTCTCATGTCTGGCTCGCTCGCTCTCATATCTGGCTCGCTCGCTTGCTCTCATGTCTGGCTCGCTCGCTCTCATATCTGGCTTTCTCTCTTGCTCTCTTGTCTGGTTCGCTCTCTTATCTGGCTCGCTCTCATATCTGGCTCGCTCGTTTGCTTTCTTGTCTGGCTCGCTCGCATATCTGGCTCGCTCGCTCTCACATCTGGCTGGCTCGCTTGCTCTCATATCTGGCTCGCTCGCTCTCATATCTGGCTCGCTCGCTCGCTCTCTTGTCTTGCTCGCTTTCTTATCTGGCTCGCTCGCTCTCATATCTGGCTGGCTCGCTTGCTCTCATATCTGGCTCGATCGCTTGCTCTCTTGTCTGGCTCGCTCTCTTATCTGGCTTGCTCGCTAGAATATCTGGCTCGCGCGCTTGCTCTCTTGTCTGGCTTGCTCTCTTATCTGGCTCGCTCGCTCTCATATCTGGCTCGCTCGCTTGCTCTCATGTCTGGCTCGCTTGCTCTCATATCTGTCTTTCTCGCTTGCTCTCTTGTCTGGCTCGCTCTCTTATCTGGCTCGCTCGCATATCTGGCTAGCTCGCTCTCACATCTGGCTGGCTCGCTTGCTCTCATTTCTGGCTGGCTCGCTTGCTCTCATTTCTGGCTCGCTCGCTTGCTCTCATATCTGGCTCGCTCGCTTGCTCTCATATCTGGCACGCTCGCTTGCTCTCTTGTCTGGCTCGCTCTCATATCTGGCTTGCTCGCATGCTCTCATATCTGGCTTACTCGCTTGCTCTCAAATCTGGCTCGCTTGATTGCTCTCATATCTGGCTAGCTCTCTTGCTCTCTTGTCTTGCTCGCTCTCTTGTCTGGCTCGCTCGCTCTCATATCTGGCTGGCTCGCTTGCTCTCATATCTGGCTCGCTCGCTTGCTCTCATATCTGGCTCGCTCGCTTGCTCTCATGTCTGGCTCGCTCTCATATCTGGATCGCTCGCTTGCTCTCATATCTGGCTCGCTCGCATGCTTAATTGTCTGGCTCGCTCTCTTATCTGCCTCGCTCTCTCTCACATCTGGCTTGCTCGCTTGCTCTCATATCTGGCTCGCTCGCTGCTCTCTTGTCTGGCTCGCTCTCATATCTGGCTTGCTCGCATATCTGGCTCGCTCGCTTGCTCTCTTGTCTGGCTCGCTCTCTTATTTGGCTCGCTCGCATATCTGGCTCGCTCGCTCTCACATCTGGCTGGCTTGCTTGCTCTCATATCTGGCTCGCTCACTTGCTCTCATATCTGGTTCGCTCGCTTGCTCTCTTGTCTGGCTCGCTCTCTTATCTGGCTCGATCGCATATCTGGCTCGCTCGCTCTCACATCGAGCTGGCTCGCTTGCTCTCATATCTGGCTCGCTCGCTTGCTCTCTTGTCTGGCTCGCTCTCTTATCTGGCTCGCTCTCATATCTGGCTTGCTAGCTTGCTCTCATATCCGGCTCGCTCGCTTTCTCTCTTGTCTGCCTCGCTCTCTTTTATGGCTCGCTCACATATCTGGCTCGCTCGCTCTCAAATCTGGCTCGCTCGCTCTCAAATCTGGCTCGCTCGATTGCTCTCATATCTGGCTTGCTCGCTTGCTCTCATATCCGGCTCGCTCGCTTGCTCTCATATCTGGCTCGCTCGCTTGCTCTCTTGTCTGGCTCGCTCTCTTATCTGGCTCGCTCGCATATCTTTCTCGCTCGCTCTCAAATCTGGCTCGCTCGCTTGCTCTCATATCTGGCTAGTTCGCTCGCTCTCTTGTCTTGCTCGCTCTCTTATCTGGCTTGCTTGCTCTCATATCTGGCTCGCTCGCTTGCTCTCTTGTCTGGCTCGCTCTCTTATCTGGCTTGCTCGCTAGCATATCTGGCTCGCACGCTTGCTCTCTTGTCTGGCTTGCTCTCTTATCTGGCTCGCTCGGTCTCATATCTGGCTCGCTCGCTTGCTCTCATGTCTGGCTCGCTTGCTCTCATATCTGGCTTTCTCGCTTGCCCTCTTGTCTGGCTCGCTCTCTTATCTGGCTCGCTCTCATATCTGGCTCGCTCGCTCTCACATCTGGCTGGCTCACTTGCTCTCATTTCTGGCTGGCTCGCTTGCTCTCATTTCTGGCTCGCTCGCTTGCTCTCATATCTGGCTCGCTCGCTTGCTCTCATATCTGGCTCGCTCGCTTGCTCTCTTGTCTGGCTCGCTATCATATCTGGCTAGCTCGCTTGCTCTCTTGTCTTGCTCACTCTTATCTGGCTCGCTCGCTCTCTTATCTGGCTGGCTCGCTTGCTCTCATATCTGGCTCGCTCGCTTGCTCTCATATCTGCCTCGCTCGCTCTTATGTCTGGCTCGCTCTCATATCTGGATCGCTCGCTTGCTCTCATATCTGGCTCGCTCGCTTGCTTAATTGTCTGGCTCGCTCTCTTATCTGCCTCGCACTCTCTCACATCTGGCTTGCTCGCTTGCTCTCATATCTGGCCTGGCTCGCTTGCTGCTCTCTTATCTGTCTCGCTCTCACATCTGGCTCGCTCGCTTGCTCTCATATCTAGCTCGCTCGCTCGCTCTCTTATCTGGCTTGCTCGCTAGCATATCTGGCTCGCTCGCTTGCTCTCTTGTCTGGCTTGCTCTCTTATCTGGCTCGCTCGCTCTCATATCTGGCTCGCTTGCTCGCTCTCATATCTGGCTCGTTCACTTGCTCTCATGTCTGGCTCGCTCGCTCTCATATCTGACTTTCTCGCTTGCTCTCTTGTCTCGTTCGCTCTCTTATGTGGCTAACTCTCATATCTGGCTTGCTCGCTTGCTCTCATATCTGGCTCGCTCGCTTGCTCTCTTGTCTGGCTCGCTCTCTTATCTGGCTTGCTCACTAGCATATCTGGCTCGCTCGCTTCCTCTCTTGTCTGGCTCGCTCTCTTATCTGCCTCGCACTCTCTCACATCTGGCTTGCTCGCTTGCTCTCATATCTGGCCTGGCTCGCTTGCTGCTCTCTTATCTGTCTCGCTCTCACATCTGGCTCGCTCGCTTGCTCTCATATCTAGCTCGCTCGCTCGCTCTCTTATCTGGCTTGCTCGCTAGCATATCTGGCTCGCTCGCTTGCTCTCTTGTCTGGCTTGCTCTCTTATCTGGCTCGCTCGCTCTCATATCTGGCTCGCTCGCTCGCTCTCATATCTGGCTTGCTCGCTTGCTCTCATATCTGGCTCGCTCGCTTGCTCTCTTGTCTGGCTAGCTCTCTTATCTGGCTTGCTCACTAGCATATCTGGCTCGCTCGCTTCCTCTCTTGTCTGGCTTGCTCTCTTATCTGTCTCGCTCTCACATCTGGCTTGCTCGCTTGCTCTCATATCTGGCTTGCTCGCTTGCTCTCTTGTCTGGCTCGCTCTCTTATCTGGCTTGCTCGCTAGCATATCTGGCTCGCTCGCTTGCTCTCTTGTCTGGCTTCCTCTCTTATCTGGCTTGCTCGCTCTCATATCTGGCTCGCTCGCTTGCTCTCATGTCTGGCTCGCTCGCTCTCATATCTGACTTTCTCGCTTGCTCTCTTGTCTGGTTCGCTCTCTTATCTGGTTCGCTCTCATATCTGGCTTGCTCGCTTGCTCTCATATCTGGCTCGCTCGCTTGCTCTCTTGTCTGGCTAGCTCTCTTATCTGGCTTGCTCACTAGCATATCTGGCTCGCTCGCTTCCTCTCTTGTCTGGCTTGCTCTCTTATCTGTCTCGCTCTCACATCTGGCTTGCTCGCTTGCTCTCATATCTGGCTTGCTCGCTTGCTCTCTTGTCTGGCTCGCTCTCTTATCTGGCTTGCTCGCTAGCATATCTGGCTCGCTCGCTTGCTCTCTTGTCTGACTTGCTCTCTTATTTGTCTCGCTCTCACATCTGGCTTGCTCGCTTGCTCTCATATCTGGCTCGCTCACTTGCTCTCTTGTCTGGCTCGCTCTCTTATCTGGCTTGCTTTCTAGCATATCTGGCTCGCTCGCATGCTCTCTTGTCTGGCTTCCTCTCTTATCTGGCTCGCTCGCTCTCATATCTGGCTCGCTCGCTTGCTCTCATGTCTGGCTCGCTCGCTCTCATATCTGGCTCGCTCGCTTGCTCTCATGTCTGGCTCACTCGCTCTCATATCTGGCTTTCTCGCTTGCTCTCTTGTCTGGTTCGCTCTCTTATCTGGCTCGCTCTCATATCTGGCTTGCTCGCTTGCTCTCATATCTGGCTCGCTCGCTTGCTTTCTTGTCTGGCTCGCTCGCATATCTGGCTCGCTCGCTCTCACATCTGGCTGGCTCGCTTGCTCTCATATCTGGCTCGCTCGCTCTCATATCTGGCTCGCTCGCTTGCTCTCTTGTCTTGCTCGCTCTCTTATCTGGCTCGCTCGCTCTCATATCTGGCTGGCTCGCTTGCTCTCATATCTGGCTCGCTCGCTTTCTCTCTTGTCTGCCTCGCTTTTTTTTATGGCTCGCTCACATATCTGGCTCGCTCGCTCTCAAATCTGGCTCGCTCGCTCTCAAATCTGGCTCGCTCGATTGCTCTCATATCTGGCTTGCTCGCTTGCTCTCATATCCGGCTCGCTCGCTTGCTCTCATATCTGGCTCGCTCGCTTGCTCTCTTGTCTGGCTCGCTCTCTTATCTGGCTCGCTCGCATATCTTTCTCGCTCGCTCTCAAATCTGGCTCGCTCGCTTGCTCTCATATCTGGCTAGTTCGCTCGCTCTCTTGTCTTGCTCGCTCTCTTATCTGGCTTGCTTGCTCTCATATCTGGCTCGCTCGCTTGCTCTCTTGTCTGGCTCGCTCTCTTATCTGGCTTGCTCGCTAGCATATCTGGCTCGCACGCTTGCTCTCTTGTCTGGCTTGCTCTCTTATCTGGCTCGCTCGGTCTCATATCTGGCTCGCTCGCTTGCTCTCATGTCTGGCTCGCTTGCTCTCATATCTGGCTTTCTCGCTTGCCCTCTTGTCTGGCTCGCTCTCTTATCTGGCTCGCTCTCATATCTGGCTTGCTCGCTTGCTCTCATATCTGGCTCGCTCGCTTGCTTTCTTGTCTGGCTCGCTCGCATATCTGGCTCGCTCGCTCTCACATCTGGCTGGCTCGCTTGCTCTCATATCTGGCTCGCTCGCTCTCATATCTGGCTCGCTCGCTTGCTCTCTTGTCTTGCTCGCTCTCTTATCTGGCTCGCTCGCTCTCATATCTGGCTGGCTCGCTTGCTCTCATATCTGGCTCGCTCGCTTTCTCTCTTGTCTGCCTCGCTCTCTTTTATGGCTCGCTCACATATCTGGCTCGCTCGCTCTCAAATCTGGCTCGCTCGCTCTCAAATCTGGCTCGCTCGATTGCTCTCATATCTGGCTTGCTCGCTTGCTCTCATATCCGGCTCGCTCGCTTGCTCTCATATCTGGCTCGCTCGCTTGCTCTCTTGTCTGGCTCGCTCTCTTATCTGGCTCGCTCGCATATCTTTCTCGCTCGCTCTCAAATCTGGCTCGCTCGCTTGCTCTCATATCTGGCTAGTTCGCTCGCTCTCTTGTCTTGCTCGCTCTCTTATCTGGCTTGCTTGCTCTCATATCTGGCTCGCTCGCTTGCTCTCTTGTCTGGCTCGCTCTCTTATCTGGCTTGCTCGCTAGCATATCTGGCTCGCACGCTTGCTCTCTTGTCTGGCTTGCTCTCTTATCTGGCTCGCTCGGTCTCATATCTGGCTCGCTCGCTTGCTCTCATGTCTGGCTCGCTTGCTCTCATATCTGGCTTTCTCGCTTGCCCTCTTGTCTGGCTCGCTCTCTTATCTGGCTCGCTCGCATATCTGGCTCGCTCGCTCTCACATCTGGCTGGCTCACTTGCTCTCATTTCTGGCTGGCTCGCTTGCTCTCATTTCTGGCTCGCTCGCTTGCTCTCATATCTGGCTCGCTCGCTTGCTCTCATATCTGGCTGGCTCGCTTGCTCTCATATCTGGCTTGCTCGCTTGCTCTCTTGTCTGGCTCGCTCTCTTATCTGGCTTGCTCGCTATCATATCTGGCTAGCTCGCTTGCTCTCTTGTCTTGCTCACTCTTATCTGGCTCGCTCGCTCTCTTATCTGGCTGGCTCGCTTGCTCTCATATCTGGCTCGCTCGCTTGCTTTCATATCTGCCTCGCTCGCTCTTATGTCTGGCTCGCTCTCATATCTGGATCGCTCGCTTGCTCTCATATCTGGCTCGCTCGCTTGCTTAATTGTCTGGCTCGCTCTCTTATCTGCCTCGCACTCTCTCACATCTGGCTTGCTCGCTTGCTCTCATATCTAGCTCGCTCGCTCGCTCTCTTATCTGGCTTGCTCGCTAGCATATCTGGCTCGCTCGCTTGCTCTCTTGTCTGGCTTGCTCTCTTATCTGGCTCGCTCGCTCTCATATCTGGCTCGCTCGCTCGCTCTCATATCTGGCTCGCTCGCTTGCTCTCATGTCTGGCTCGCTCGCTCTCATATCTGACTTTCTTGCTTGCTCTCTTGTCTGGTTCGCTCTCTTATGTGGCTAACTCTCATATCTGGCTTGCTCGCTTGCTCTCATATCTGGCTCGCTCGCTTGCTCTCTTGTCTGGCTAGCTCTCTTATCTGGCTTGCTCACTAGCATATCTGGTCGCTCGCTTCCTCTCTTGTCTGGCTTGCTCTCTTATCTGTCTCGCTCTCACATCTGGCTTGCTCGCTTGCTCTCATATCTGGCTCGCTCGCTTGCTCTCTTGTCTGGCTCGCTCTCTTATCTGGCTTGCTCGCTAGCATATCTGGCTCGCTCGCTTGCTCTCTTGTCTGGATTCCTCTCTTATCTGGCTTGCTCGCTCTCATATCTGGCTCGCTCGCTTGCTCTCATGTCTGGCTCGCTCGCTCTCATATCTGACTTTCTCGCTTGCTCTCTTGTCTGGTTCGCTCTCTTATCTGGTTTGCTCTCATATCTGGCTTGCTCGCTTGCTCTCATATCTGGCTCGCTCGCTTGCTCTCTTGTCTTGCTCGCTCTCTTATCTGGCTTGCTCGCTAGCATATCTGGCTCGCTCGCTTGCTCTCTTGTCTGACTTGCTCTCTTATTTGTCTCGCTCTCACATCTGGCTTGCTCGCTTGCTCTCATATCTGGATCGCTCACTTGCTCTCATGTCTGGCTCGCTCTCTTATCTGGCTTGCTCTCTAGCATATCTGGCTCGCTCGCATGCTCACTTGTCTGGCTTCCTCTCTTATCTGGCTCGCTCGCTCTCATATCTGGCTTGCTCGCTTGCTCTCATGTCTGGCTCGCTCGCACTCATATCTGGCTCGCTCGCTTGCTCTCATGTCTGGCTCGCTCGCTCTCATATCTGGCTCGCTCGCTTGCTCTCATGTCTGGCTCGCTCGCTCTCATATCTGGCTTTCTCGCTTGCTCTCTTGTCTGGTTCGCTCTCTTGTCTGGCTCGCTCTCATATCTGGCTTGCTCGCTTGCTCTCATATCTGGCTCGCTCGCTTGCTTTCTTGTCTGGCTCGCTCGCATATCTGGCTCGCTCGCTCTCACATCTGGCTGGCTCGCTCGCTCTCATATCTGGCTCGCTCGCTTGCTCTCTTGTCTTGCTCGCTCTCTTATCTGGCTGGCTCGCTTGCTCTCCTATCTGGCTCGCTCGCTTGCTCTCTTGTCTGGCTCGCTCTCCTATCTGGCTTGCTCGCTAGAGTATCTGGCTCGCGCGCTTGCTCTCTTGTCTGTCTTGCTCACTTATCTGGCTCGCTCGCTCTCATATCTGGCTCGCTCGCTTGCTCTCATGTCTGGCTCGCTCGCTCTCATATCTGACTTTCTCGCTTGCTCTCTTGTCTGGTTCGCTCTCTTATGTGGCTAACTCTCATATCTGGCTTGCTCGCTTGCTCTCATATCTGGCTCGCTTGCTCTCTTGTCTGGCTAGCTCTCTTATCTGGCTTGCTCACTAGCATATCTGGCTCGCTCACTTCCTCTCTTGTCTGGCTTGCTCTCTTATCTGTCTCGCTCTCACATCTGGCTTGCTCGCTTGCTCTCATATCTGGCTCGCTCGCTTGCTCTCTTGTCTGGCTCGCTCTCTTATCTGGCTTGCTCGCTAGCATATCTGGCTCGCTCGCTTGCTCTCTTGTCTGGCTTCCTCTCTTATCTGGCTTGCTCGCTCTCATATCTGGCTCGCTCGCTTGCTCTCATGTCTGGCTCGCTCTCATATCTGACTTTCTCGCTTGCTCTCTTGTCTGGTTCGCTCTCTTATCTGGTTTGCTCTCATATCTGGCTTGCTCGCTTGCTCTCATATCTGGCTCGCTCGCTTGCTCTCTTGTCTGGCTCGCTCTCTTATCTGGCTTGCTCGCTAGCATATCTGGCTCGCTCGCTTGCTCTCTTGTCTGACTTGCTCTCTTATTTGTCTCGCTCTCACATCTGGCTTGCTCGCTTGCTCTCATATCTGGCTCGCTCACTTGCTCTCTTGTCTGGCTCGCTCTCTTATCTGGCTTGCTCTCTAGCATATCTGGCTCGCTCGCATGCTCTCTTGTCTGGCTTCCTCTCTTATCTGGCTCGCTCGCTCTCATATCTGGCTCGCTCGCTTGCTCTCATGTCTGGCTCGCTCGCTCTCATATCTGGCTCGCTCGCTTGCTCTCATATCTGGCTCGCTCGCTTTCTCTCTTGTCTGGCTCGCTATCATATCTGGCTAGCTCGCTTGCTCTCTTGTCTTGCTCACTCTTATCTGGCTCGCTCGCTCTCTTATCTGGCTGGCTCGCTTGCTCTCATATCTGGCTCGCTCGCTTGCTCTCATATCTGCCTCGCTCGCTCTTATGTCTGGCTGGCTCTCATATCTGGATCGCTCGCTTGCTCTCATATCTGGCTCGCTCGCTTGCTTAATTGTCTGGCTCGCTCTCTTATCTGCCTCGCACTCTCTCACATCTGGCTTGCTCGCTTGCTCTCATATCTGGCCTGGCTCGCTTGCTGCTCTCTTATCTGTCTCGCTCTCACATCTGGCTCGCTCGCTTGCTCTCATATCTAGCTCGCTCGCTCGCTCTCTTATCTGGCTTGCTCGCTAGCATATCTGGCTCGCTCGCTTGCTCTCTTGTCTGGCTTGCTCTCTTATCTGGCTCGCTCGCTCTCATATCTGGCTCGCTCGCTCGCTCTCATATCTGGCTCGCTCGCTTGCTCTCATGTCTGGCTCGCTCGCTCTCATATCTGACTTTCTCGCTTGCTCTCTTGTCTGGTTCGCTCTCTTATGTGGCTAACTCTCATATCTGGCTTGCTCGCTTGCTCTCATATCTGGCTCGCTCGCTTGCTCTCTTGTCTGGCTAGCTCTCTTATCTGGCTTGCTCACTAGCATATCTGGCTCGCTCGCTTCCTCTCTTGTCTGGCTTGCTCTCTTATCTGTCTCGCTCTCACATCTGGCTTGCTCGCTTGCTCTCATATCAGGCTCGCTCGCTTGCTCTCTTGTCTGGCTCGCTCTCTTATCTGGCTTGCTCGCTAGCATATCTGGCTCGCTCGCTTGCTCTCTTGTCTGGCTTCCTCTCTTATCTGGCTTGCTCGCTCTCATATCTGGCTCGCTCGCTTGCTCTCATGTCTGGCTCGCTCGCTCTCATATCTGACTTTCTCGCTTGCTCTCTTGTCTGGTTCGCTCTCTTATCTGGTTTGCTCTCATATCTGGCTTGCTCGCTTGCTCTCATATCTGGCTCGCTCGCTTGCTCTCTTGTCTGGCTCGCTCTCTTATCTGGCTTGCTCGCTAGCATATCTGGCTCGCTCGCTTGCTCTCTTGTCTGACTTGCTCTCTTATTTGTCTCGCTCTCACATCTGGCTTGCTCGCTTGCTCTCATATCTGGCTCGCTCACTTGCTCTCTTGTCTGGCTCGCTCTCTTATCTGGCTTGCTCTCTAGCATATCTGGCTCGCTCGCATGCTCACTTGTCTGGCTTCCTCTCTTATCTGGCTCGCTCGCTCTCATATCTGGCTCGCTCGCTTGCTCTCATGTCTGGCTCGCTCGCTCACATATCTGGCTCGCTCGCTTGCTCTCATGTCTGGCTCGCTCGCTCTCATATCTGGCTCGCTCGCTTGCTCTCATGTCTGGCTCGCTCGCTCTCATATCTGGCTTTCTCGCTTGCTCTCTTGTCTGGTTTGCTCTCTTGTCTGGCTCGCTCTCATATCTGGCTTGCTCACTTGCTCTCATATCTGGCTCGCTCGCTTGCTTTCTTGTCTGGCTCGCTCGCATATCTGGCTCGCTCGCTCTCACATCTGGCTGGCTCGCTCGCTCTCATATCTGGCTCGCTCGCTTGCTCTCTTGTCTTGCTCGCTCTCTTATCTGGCTGGCTCGCTTGCTCTCCTATCTGGCTCGCTCGCTTGCTCTCTTGTCTGGCTCGCTCTCCTATCTGGCTTGCTCGCTAGAGTATCTGGCTCGCGCGCTTGCTCTCTTGTCTGGCTTGCTCACTTATCTGGCTCGCTCGCTCTCATATCTGGCTCGCTCGCTTGCTCTCATGTCTGGCTCGCTCGCTCTCATATCTGACTTTCTCGCTTGCTCTCTTGTCTGGTTCGCTCTCTTATGTGGCTAACTCTCATATCTGGCTTGCTCGCTTGCTCTCATATCTGGCTCGCTTGCTCTCTTGTCTGGCTAGCTCTCTTATCTGGCTTGCTCACTAGCATATCTGGCTCGCTCGCTTCCTCTCTTGTCTGGCTTGCTCTCTTATCTGTCTCGCTCTCACATCTGGCTTGCTCGCTTGCTCTCATATCTGGCTCGCTCGCTTGCTCTCTTGTCTGGCTCGCTCTCTTATCTGGCTTGCTCGCTAGCATATCTGGCTCGCTCGCTTGCTCTCTTGTCTGGTTTCCTCTCTTATCTGGCTTGCTCGCTCTCATATCTGGCTCGCTCGCTTGCTCTCATGTCTGGCTCGCTCGCTCTCATATCTGACTTTCTCGCTTGCTCTCTTGTCTGGTTCGCTCTCTTATCTGGTTTGCTCTCATATCTGGCTTGCTCGCTTGCTCTCATATCTGGCTCGCTCGCTTGCTCTCTTGTCTGGCTCGCTCTCTTATCTGGCTTGCTCGCTAGCATATCTGGCTCGCTCGCTTGCTCTCTTGTCTGACTTGCTCTCTTATTTGTCTCGCTCTCACATCTGGCTTGCTCGCTTGCTCTCATATCTGGCTCGCTCACTTGCTCTCTTGTCTGGCTCGCTCTCTTATCTGGCTTGCTCTCTAGCATATCTGGCTCGCTCGCATGCTCTCTTGTCTGGCTTCCTCTCTTATCTGGCTCGCTCGCTCTCATTTCTGGCTCGCTCGCTTGCTCTCATGTCTGGCTCGCTCGCTCTCATATCTGGCTCGCTCGCTTGCTCTCATATCTGGCTCGCTCGCTTGCTCTCTTGTCTGGCTCGCTATCATATCTGGCTAGCTCGCTTGCTCTCTTGTCTTGCTCACTCTTATCTGGCTCGCTCGCTCTCTTATCTGGCTGTCTCGCTTGCTCTCATATCTGGCTCGCTCGCTTGCTCTCATATCTGCCTCGCTCGCTCTTTTGTCTGGCTCGCTCTCATATCTGGATCGCTCGCTTGCTCTCATATCTGGCTCGCTCGCTTGCTTAATTGTCTGGCTCGCTCTCTTATCTGCCTCGCACTCTCTCACATCTGGCTTGCTCGCTTGCTCTCATATCTGGCCTGGCTCGCTTGCTGCTCTCTTATCCGTCTCGCTCTCACATCTGGCTCGCTCGCTTGCTCTCATATCTAGCTCGCTCGCTCGCTCTCTTATCTGGCTTGCTCGCTAGCATATCTGGCTCGCTCGCTTGCTCTCTTGTCTGGCTTGCTCTCTTATCTGGCTCGCTCGCTTTCATATCTGGCTCGCTCGCTCGCTCTCATATCTGGCTCGCTCGCTTGCTCTCATGTCTGGCTCGCTCGCTCTCATATCTGACTTTCTCGCTTGCTCTCTTGTCTGGTTCGCTCTCTTATGTGGCTAACTCTCATATCTGGCTTGCTCGCTTGCTCTCATATCTGGCTCGCTCGCTTGCTCTCTTGTCTGGCTAGCTCTCTTATCTGGCTTGCTCACTAGCATATCTGGCTCGCTCGCTTCCTCTCTTGTCTGGCTTGCTCTCTTATCTGTCTCGCTCTCACATCTGGCTTGCTCGCTTGCTCTCATATCTGGCTCGCTCGCTTGCTCTCTTGTCTGGCTCGCTCTCTTATCTGGCTTGCTCGCTAGCATATCTGGCTCGCTCGCTTGCTCTCTTGTCTGGCTTCCTCTCTTATCTGGCTTGCTCGCTCTCATATCTGGCTCGCTCGCTTGCTCTCATGTCTGGCTCGCTCGCTCTCATATCTGACTTTCTCGCTTGCTCTCTTGTCTGGTTCGCTCTCTTATCTGGTTTGCTCTCATATCTGGCTTGCTCGCTTGCACTCATATCTGGCTCGCTCGCTTGCTCTCTTGTCTGGCTCGCTCTCTTATCTGGCTTGCTCGCTAGCATATCTGGCTCGCTCGCTTGCTCTCTTGTCTGACTTGCTCTCTTATTTGTCTCGCTCTCACATCTGGCTTGCTCGCTTGCTCTCATATCTGGCTCGCTCACTTGCTCTCTTGTCTGGCTCGCTCTCTTATCTGGCTTGCTCTCTAGCATATCTGGCTCGCTCGCATGCTCTCTTGTCTGGCTTCCTCTCTTATCTGGCTCGCTCGCTCTCATATCTGGCTCGCTCGCTTGCTCTCATGTCTGGCTAGCTCGCTCTCATATCTGGCTCGCTCGCTTGCTCTCATGTCTGGCTCACTCGCTCTCATATCTGGCTTTCTCGCTTGCTCTCTTGTCTGGATCGCTCTCTTATCTGGCTCGCTCTCATATCTGGCTTGCTCGCTTGCTCTCATATCTGGCTCGCTCGCTTGCTTTCTTGTCTGGCTCGCTCGCATATCTGGCTCGCTCGCTCTCACATCTGGCTGGCTCGCTCGCTCTCATATCTGGCTCGCTCGCTTGCTCTCTTGTCCTGCTCGCTCTCTTATCTGGCTCGCTTGCTCTCATTTCTGGCTGGCTCGCTTGCTCTCATTTCTGGCTCGCTCACTTGCTCTCATATCTGGCTCGCTCGCTTGCTCTCATATTTGGCACGCTCGCTTGCTCTCTTGTCTGGCTCGCTCTCATATCTGGCTAGCTCGCTTGCTCTCTTGTCTTGCTCGCTCTCTTGTCTGGCTCGCTCGCTCTCATATCTGGCTGGCTCGCTTGCTCTCATATCTGGCTCGCTCGCTTGCTCTCATATCTGGCTCGCTCGCTTGCTCTCATGTCTGGCTCGCTCTCATATCTGGATCGCTCGCTTGCTCTCATATCTGGCTCGCTCGCTTGCTTAATTGTCTGGCTCGCTCTCTTATCTGCCTCGCTCTCTCTCACATCTGGCTTGCTCGCTTGCTCTCATATCTGGCTCGCTCGCTGCTCTCTTGTCTGGCTCGCTCTCATATCTGGCTTGCTCGCATATCTGGCTCGCTCGCTTGCTCTCTTGTCTGGCTCGCTCTCTTATTTGGCTCGCTCGCATATCTGGCTCGCTCGCTCTCACATCTGGCTGGCTTGCTTGCTCTCATATCTGGCTCGCTCACTTGCTCTCATATCTGGTTTGCTCGCTTGCTCTCTTGTCTGGCTCGCTCTCTTATCTGGCTCGCTCGCATATCTGGCTCGCTCGCTCTCACATCGAGCTGGCTCGCTTGCTCTCATATCTGGCTCGCTCGCTTGCTCTCTTGTCTGGCTCGCTCTCTTATCTGGCTCGCTCTCATATCTGGCTTGCTAGCTTGCTCTCATATCTGGCTCGCTCGCTTTCTCTCTTGTCTGCCTCGCTCTCTTTTATGGCTCGCTCACATATCTGGCTCGCTCGCTCTCAAATCTGGCTCGCTCGCTCTCAAATCTGGCTCGCTCGCTTGCTCTCATATCTGGCTTGCTCGCTTGCTCTCATATCCGGCTCGCTCGCTTGCTCTCATATCTGGCTCGCTCGCTTGCTCTCTTGTCTGGCTCGCTCTCTTATCTGGCTCGCTCGCATATCTTTCTCGCTCGCTCTCAAATCTGGCTCGCTCGCTTGCTCTCATATCTGGCTAGTTCGCTCGCTCTCTTGTCTTGCTCGCTCTCTTATCTGGCTTGCTTGCTCTCAAATCTGGCTGGCTCACTTACTCTCATATCTGGCTCGCTCGCTTGCTCTCTTGTCTGGCTCGCTCTCTTATCTGGCTTGCTCGCTAGCATATCTGGCTCGCACGCTTGCTCTCTTGTCTGGCTTGCTCTCTTATCTGGCTCGCTCGGTCTCATATCTGGCTCGCTCGATTGCTCTCATGTCTGGCTCGCTTGCTCTCATATCTGGCTTTCTCGCTTGCCCTCTTGTCTGGCTCGCTCTCTTATCTGGCTCGCTCGCTCTCATATCTGGCTGGCTCACTTGCTCTCATTTCTGGCTGGCTCGCTTGCTCTTATTTCTGGCTCGCTTGCTTGCTCTCATATCTGGCTCGCTCGCTTGCTCTCATATCTGGCTCGCTCGCTTGCTCTCTTGTCTGGCTCGCTATCATATCTGGCTAGCTCGCTTGCTCTCTTGTCTTGCTCACTCTTATCTGGCTCGCTCGCTCTCTTATCTGGCTGGCTCGCTTGCTCTCATATCTGGCTCGCTCGCTTGCTCTCATATCTGCCTCGCTCGCTCTTATGTCTGGCTCGCTCTCATATCTGGATCGCTCGCTTGCTCTCATATCTGGCTCGCTCGCTTGCTTAATTGTCTGGCTCGCTCTCTTATCTGCCTCGCTCTCTCTCACATCTGGCTTGCTCGCTTGCTCTCATATCTGGCCTGGCTCGCTTGCTGCTCTCTTATCTGTCTCGCTCTCACATCTGGCTCGCTCGCTTGCTCTCATATCTAGCTCGCTCGCTCGCTCTCTTATCTGGCTTGCTCGCTAGCATATCTGGCTCGCTCGCTTGCTCTCTTGTCTGGCTTGCTCTCTTATCTGGCTCGCTCGCTCTCATATCTGGCTCGCTCGCTTGCTCTCATATCTGGCTCGCTCGCTCTCATATCTGACTTTCTCGCTTGCTCTCTTGTCTGGTTCGCTCTCTTATGTGGCTAACTCTCATATCTGGCTTGCTCGCTTGCTCTCTTATCTGGCTCGCTCGCTTGCTCTCTTGTCTGGCTAGCTCTCTTATCTGGCTTGCTCGCTAGCATATCTGGCTCACTCGCTTCCTCTCTTGTCTGGCTTCCTCTCTTATCTGTCTCGCTCTCACATCTGGCTTGCTCGCTTGCTCTCATATCTGGCTCGCTCGCTTGCTCTCTTGTCTGGCTCGCTCTCTTATCTGGCTTGCTCGCTAGCATATCTGGCTCGCTCGCTTGCTCTCTTGTCTGGCTTCCTCTCTTATCTGGCTTGCTCGCTCTCATATCTGGCTCGCTCGCTTGCTCTCATGTCTGGCTCGCTCGCTCTCATATCTGACTTTCTCGCTTGCTCTCTTGTCTGGTTCGCTCTCTTATCTGGTTCGCTCTCATATCTGGCTTGCTCGCTTGCTCTCATATCTGGCTCGCTCGCTTGCTCTCTTGTCTGGCTCGCTCTTTTATCTGGCTTGCTCGCTAGCATATCTGGCTCGCTCGCTTGCTCTCTTGTCTGACTTGCTCTCTTATTTGGCTCGCTCTCACATATGGCTTGCTCGCTTGCTCTCATATCTGGCTCGCTCATTTGCTCTCTTGTCTGGCTCGCTCTCTTATCTGGCTTGCTCGCTAGCATATCTGGCTCGCTCGCATGCTCTCTTGTCTGGCTTCCTCTCTTATCTGGCCCGCTCGCTCTCATATCTGGCTCGCTCGCTTGCTCTCATGTCTGGCTCGCTCGCTCTCATATCTGGCTCGCTCGCTTGCTCTCATGTCTGGCTCGCTCGCTCTCATATCTGGCTTTCTCGCTTGCTCTCTTGTCTGGTTCGCTCTCTTATCTGGCTCGCTCTCATTTCTGGCTTGCTCGCTTGCTCTCATATCTGGCTTGCTCGCTTGCTTTCTTGTCTGGCTCGCTCGCATATCTGGCTCGCTCGCTCTCACATCTGGCTGGCTCGCTTGCTCTCATATCTGGCTCGCTCGCTCTCATATCTGGCTCGCTCGCTTGCTCTCTTGTCTTGCTCGCTCTCTTATCTGGCTCGCTCGCTCTCATATCTGGCTGGCTCGCTTGCTCTCCTATCTGGCTCGCTCGCTTGCTCTCTTGTCTGGCTCGCTCTCTTATCTGGCTTGCTCGCTAGAGTATCTGGCTCGCGCGCCTGCTCTCTTGTCTGGCTTGCTCTCTTATCTGGCTCGCTCGCTCTCATATCTGGCTTGCTCGCTTGCTCTCATGTCTGGCTCGCTTGCTCTCATATCTGTCTTTCTCGCTTGCTCTCTTGTCATGCTCGCTGTCTTATCTGGCTCGCTCGCATATCTGGCTAGCTCGCTCTCACATCTGGCTGGCTCGCTTGCTCTCATTTCTGGCTGGCTCGCTTGCTCTCATTTCTGGCTCACTCGCTTGCTCTCATATCTGGCTCGCTCGCTTGCTCTCATATCTGGCACGATAGCTTGCTCTCTTGTCTGGCTCGCTCTCATATCTGGCTAGCTCGCTTGCTCTCTTGTCTTGCTCGCTCTCTTATCTGGCTCGCTCGCTCTCATATCTGGCTGGCTCGCTTGCTCTCATATCTGGCTCGCTCGCTTGCTCTCATATCTGGCTCGCTCGCTTGCTCTCATGTCTGGCTCGCTCTCATATCTGGCTCGCTCGCTTGCTTAATTGTCTGGCTCGCTCTCTTATCTGCCTCGCTCTCTCTCACATCTGGCTTGCTCGCTTGCTCTCATATCTGGCTCGCTCGCTGCTCTCTTGTCTGGCTCGCTCTCATATCTGGCTTGCTCGCTCGCTCTCATATCTGGCTCGCTCGCTTGCTCTCTTGTCTGGCTCGCTCTCTTATTTGGCTCGCTCGCATATCTGGCTCGCTGGCTCTCACATCTGGCTGGCTTGCTTGCTGTCATATCTGGCTCGCTCGCTTGCTCTCATATCTGGCTCGCTCGCTTGCTCTCTTGTCTGGCTCGCTCTCTTATCTGGCTCGCTCGCATATCTGGCTCGCTCGCTCTCACATCGAGCTGGCTCGCTTGCTCTCATATCTGGCTCGCTCGCTTGCTCTCATATCTGGCTCGCTCGCTTTCTCTCTTGTCTGTCTCGCTCTCTTTTATGGCTCGCTCACATATCTGGCTTGCTCGCTCTCAAATCTGGCTCGCTCGCTCTCAAATCTGGCTCGCTCGCTTGCTCTCATATCTGGCTTGCTCGCTTGCTCTCATATCCGGCTCGCTCGATTGCTCTCATATCTGGCTCGCTCGCTTGCTCTCTTGTCTGGCTCGCTCTCTTATCTGGCTCGCTCGCATATCTTTCTCGCTCGCTCTCAAATCTGGCTCGCTCGCTTGCTCTCATATCTGGCTAGTTCGCTTGCTCTCTTGTCTTGCTCGCTCTCTTATCTGGCTCGCTCGCTCTCATATCTGGCTGGCTCGCTTACTCTCATATCTGGCTCGCTCGCTTGCTCTCTTGTCTGGCTCGCTCTCTTATCTGGCTTGCTCGCTAGCATATCTGTCTCGCACGCTTGCTCTCTTGTCTGGCTTGCTCTCTTATCTGGCTCGCTCGCTCTCATATCTGGCTCGCTCGCTTGCTCTCATGTCTGGCTCGCTTGCTCTCATATCTGTCTTTCTCGCTTGCTCTCTTGTCTGGCTCGCTCTCATATCTGGCTCGCTCGCATATCTGGATCTCTCGCTCTCACATCTGGCTGGCTCACTTGCTCTCATTTCTGGCTGGCTCGCTTGCTCTCATTTCTGGTTCGCTCGCTTGCTCTCATATCTGGCTCGCTCGCTTGCTCTCATATCTGGCTCGCTCGCTTGCTCTCATATCTGGCTCGCTCGTTCTCATGTCTGGCTCGCTCTCATATCTGGATCGCTCGCTTGCTCTCATATCTGGCTCGCTCGCTTGCTTAATTGTCTGGCTCGCTCTCTTATCTGCCTCGCTCTCTCTCACATCTGGCTTGCTCGCTTGCTCTCATATCTGGCTTGCTCGCTGCTCTCTTGTCTGGCTCGCTCTCATATCTGGCTTGCTCGCTTGCTCTCATATCTGGCTCGCTCGCTTGCTCTCTTGTCTGGCTCGCTCTCTTATCTGGCTCGCTCGCATATCTGGCTTGCTCGCTCTCACATCTGGCTGGCTTGCTTGCTCTCATATCTGGCTTGCTCGCTTGCTCTCATATCTGGCTCGCTCGCATGCTCTCTTGTCTGTATCGCTCTCTTTTATGGCTCGCTCACATATCTGGCTTGCTCGCTCTCAAATCTGGCTCGCTCGCTCTCAAATCTGGCTCGCTCGCTTGCTCTCATATCTGGCTTGCTCGCTTGCTCTCATATCCGGCTCGCTCGCCTGCTCTCATATCTGGCTCGCTCACTTGCTCTCTTGTCTGGCTCGCTCTCTTATCTGGCTCGCTCGCATATCTGGCTCGTTCGCTCTCACATCTGGCTGGCCCACTTGCTCTTATTTCTGGCTGGCTCGCTTGCTCTCATTTCTGGCTCGCTCGCTTGCTCTCATATCTGGCTCGCTCGCTTGCTCTCATATCTGGCTCGCTCGCTTACTCTCTTGTCTGGCTCGCTCTCATATCTGGCTAGCTCGCTTGCTCTCTTGTCTTGCTCACTCTTATCTGGCTGGCTCGCTCTCATATCTGGCTGGCTCGCTTGCTCTCATATCTGGCTCGCTCGCTTGCTCTCATATCTGGCTCACTGTCATGTCTGGCTCGCTCTCATATCTGGATCGCTCGCTTGCTCTCATATCTGGCTTGCTCGCTTGCTCTCATATCTGGCTCGCTCGCTTGCTCTCTTGTCTGGCTCGCTCTCTTATCTGGCTCGCTCGCATATCTGGCTCGCTCGCTCTCACATCTGGCTGGCTTGCTTGCTCTCATATCTGGCTCGCTCGCTTGCTCTCATATCTGGCTCGCTCGCATGCTCTCTTGTCTGTATCGCTCTCTTTTATGGCTCGCTCACATATCTGGCTTGCTCGCTCTCAAATCTGGCTCGCTCGCTCTCAAATTTGGCTCGCTCGCTTGCTCTCATATCTGGCTTGCTCGCTTGCTCTCATATCCGGCTCGCTCGCCTGCTCTCATATCTGGCTCGCTCACTTGCTCTCTTGTCTGGCTCGCTCTCTTATCTGGCTCGCTCGCATATCTGGCTCGTTCGCTCTCACATCTGGCTGGCTCACTTGCTCTCATTTCTGGCTGGCTCGCTTGCTCTCATTTCTGGTTCGCTCGTTTGCTCTCATATCTGGCTCGCTCGCTTGCTCTCATATCTGGCTCGCTCGCTTGCTCTCTTGTCTGGCTCGCTCTCATATCTGGCTAGCTCGCTTGCTCTCTTGTCTTGCTCACTCTTATCTGGCTCGCTCGCTCTCATATCTGGCTGGCTCGCTTGCTCTCATATCTGGCTCGCTCGCTTGCTCTCATATCTGGCTCATTGTCATGTCTGGCTCGCTCTCATATCTTTATCGCTCGCTTGCTCTCATATCTGGCTCGCTCGCTTGCTTAATTGTCTGGCTCGCTCTCTTATCTGCCTCGCTCTCTCTCACATCTGGCTTGCTCACTTGCTCTCATATCTGGCTCGCTCGCTTGCTCTCTTGTCTGGCTCGCTCTCTTTTCTGGCTTGCTCGCATATCTGGCTCGCTCGCTCTCACATCTGGCTGGCTTGCTTGCTCTCATATCTGGCTCGCTCGCTTGCTCTCATATCTGGCTCGCTCGCTCTCATGTCTGGCTCGCTCTCATATCTGGATCGCTCGCTTGCTCTCATATCTGGCTCGCTCGCTTGCTTAATTGTCTGGCTCGCTCTCTTATCTGCCTCGCTCTCTCTCACATCTGGCTTGCTCGCTTGCTCTCATATCTGGCTCGCTCGCTTGCTCTCTTGTCTGGGTCGCTCTCTTATCTGTCTCGCTCTCATATCTGGCTTGCTAGCTTGCTCTCATATCTGACTCGCTCGCTTGCTCTCTTGTCTGTCTCGCTCTCTTTTATGGCTCGCTCACATATCTGGCTCGCTCGCTCTCAAATCTGGCTCGCTCGCTTTCAAATCTGGCTCGCTCGCTTGCTCTCATATCTGGCTTGCTCGCTTGCTCTCATATCCGGCTCGCTCTCTTGCTCTCATATCTGGCTCGCTCGCTTGCTCTCTTGTCTGGCTCGCTCTCTTATCTGGCTCGCTGGCATATCTGGCTCGCTCGCTCTCAAATCTGGCTCGCTCGCTTGCTCTCATATCTGGCTAGTTCGCTTGCTCTCTTGTCTTGCTCGCTCTCTTATCTGGCTCGCTCGCTCTCATATCTGGCTGGCTCGCTTGCTCTCATATCTGGCTCGCTCGCTTGCTCTCTTGTCTGACTCGCTCTCTTATCTGGCTTGCTCGCTAGCATATCTGGCTCGCTCGCTTGCTCTCTTGTCTGGCTTGCTCTCTTATCTGGCTCGCTCGCTCTCATATCTGGCTCGCTCGCTTGCTCTCATGTCTGGCTCGCTCGCTCTCATATCTGGCTCGCTCGCTTGCTCTCATGTCTGGCTCGCTCGCTCTCATATCTGGCTTTCTCTCTTGCTCTCTTGTCTGGTTCGCTCTCTTATCTGGCTCGCTCTCATATCTGGCTTGCTCGCTTGCTCTCATATCTGGCTCGCTCGCTTGCTTTCTTGTCTGGCTCGCTCGCATATCTGGCTCGCTCGCTCTCACATCTGGCTGGCTCGCTTGCTCTCATATCTGGCTCTCTCGCTCTCATATCTGGCTCGCTCGCTTGCTCTCTTGTCTTGCTCGCTCTCTTATCTGGCTCGCTCGCTCTCATATCTGGCTGACTCGCTTGCTCTCCTATCTGGCTCGCTCGCTTGCTCTCTTGTCTGGGTCGCTCTCTTATCTGGCTCGCTCTCATATCTGGCTTGCTAGCTTGCTCTCATATCTGACTCAATCGCTTGCTCTCTTGTCAGTCTTGCTCTCTTTTATGGCTCGCTCACATATCTGGCTCGCTCGCTCTCAAATCTGGCTCGCTCGCTCTCAAATCTGGCTCGCTCGCTTGCTCTCATATCTGGCTTGCTCGCTTGCTCTCATATCCGGCTCGCTCTCTTGCTCTCATATCTGGCTCGCTTGCTCTCTTGTCTGGCTCGCTCTCTTATCTGGCTCGCTGGCATATCTGGCTCGCTCGCTCTCAAATCTGGCTCGCTCGCTTGCTCTCATATCTGGCTAGTTCGCTTGCTCTCTTGTCTTGCTCGCTCTCTTATCTGGCTCGCTCGCTCTCATATCTGGCTGGCTCGCTTGCTCTCATATCTGGCTCGCTCGCTTGCTCTCTTGTCTGACTCGCTCTCTTATCTGGCTTGCTCGCTAGCATATCTGGCTCGCTCGCTTGCTCTCTTGTCTGGCTTGCTCTCTTATCTGGCTCGCTCGCTCTCATATCTGGCTCGCTCGCTTGCTCTCATGTCTGGCTCGCTCGCTCTCATATCTGGCTCGCTCGCTTGCTCTCATGTCTGGCTCGCTCGCTCTCATATCTGGCTTTCTCTCTTGCTCTCTTGTCTGGTTCGCTCTCTTATCTGGCTCGCTCTCATATCTGGCTTGCTCGCTTGCTCTCATATCTGGCTCGCTCGCTTGCTTTCTTGTCTGGCTCGCTCGCATATCTGGCTCGCTCGCTCTCACATCTGGCTGGCTCGCTTGCTCTCATATCTGGCTCTCTCGCTCTCATATCTGGCTCGCTCGCTTGCTCTCTTGTCTTGCTCGCTCTCTTATCTGGCTCGCTCGCTCTCATATCTGGCTGACTCGCTTGCTCTCCTATCTGGCTCGCTCGCTTGCTCTCTTGTCTGGGTCGCTCTCTTATCTGGCTCGCTCTCATATCTGGCTTGCTAGCTTGCTCTCATATCTGACTCGATCGCTTGCTCTCTTGTCTGTCTCGCTCTCTTTTATGGCTCGCTCACATATCTGGCTCGCTCGCTCTCAAATCTGGCTCGCTCGCTCTCAAATCTGGCTCGCTCGCTTGCTCTCATATCTGGCTTGCTCGCTTGCTCTCATATCCGGCTCGCTCTCTTGCTCTCATATCTGGCTCGCTTGCTCTCTTGTCTGGCTCGCTCTCTTATCTGGCTCGCTCGCATATCTGGCTCGCTCGCTCTCAAATCTGGCTCGCTCGCTTGCTCTCATATCTGGCTAGTTCGCTTGCTCTCTTGTCTTGCTCGCTCTCTTATCTGGCTCGCTTGCTCTCATATCTGGCTGGCTCGCTTGCTCTCATATCTGGCTCGCTCGCTTGCTCTCTTGTCTGACTCGCTCTCTTATCTGGCTTGCTCGCTAGCATATCTGGCTCGCTCGCTTGCTCTCTTGTCTGGCTTGCTCTCTTATCTGGCTCGCTCGCTCTCATATCTGGCTCGCTCGCTTGCTCTCATGTCTGGCTCGCTCGCTCCCATATCTGGCTCGCTCGCTTGCTCTCATGTCTGGTTCGCTCGCTCTCATATCTGGCTTTCTCTCTTGCTCTCTTGTCTGGTTCGCTCTCTTATCTGGCTCGCTCTCATTTCTGGCTTGCTCGCTTGCTCTCATATCTGGCTCGCTTGCTTTCTTGTCTGGCTGGCTCGCTTGCTCTCATATCTGGCTCGCTCGCTCTCACATCTGGCTGGCTCGCTTGCTCTCATATCTGGCTCGCTCGCTCTCATATCTGGCTCGCTCGCTTGCTCTCTTGTCTTGCTCGCTTTCTTATCTGGCTCGCTCGCTCTCATATCTGGCTGGCTCGCTTGCTCTCATATCTGGCTCGATCGCTTGCTCTCTTGTCTGGCTCGCTCTCTTATCTGGCTTGCTCGCTAGAATATCTGGCTCGCGCGCCCTTTCTCTCTTGTCTGGCTTGCTCTCTTATCTGGCTCGCTCGCTCTCATATCTGGCTCGCTCGCTTGCTCTCATGTCTGGCTCGCTTGCTCTCATATCTGTCTTTCTCGCTTGATCTCTTGTCTGGCTCGCTCTCTTATCTGGCTCGCTCGCATATCTGGCTAGCTCGCTCTCACATCTGGCTAGCTCGCTTGCTCTCATTTCTGGCTGGCTCGCTTGCTCTCATTTCTGGCTCGCTCGCTTGCTCTCATATCTGGCTCGCTTGCTTGCTCTCATATCTGGCACGCTCGCTTGCTCTCTTGTCTGGCTCGCTCTCATATCTGGCTAGCTTGCTTGCTCTCTTGTCTTGCTCGCTCTCTTGTCTGGCTCGCTCGCTCTCATATCTGGCTGGCTCGCTTGCTCTCATATCTGGCTCGCTCGCTTGCTCTCATATCTGGCTCGCTCGCTTGCTCTCATGTCTGGTTCGCTCTCATATCTGGATCGCTCGCTTGCTCTCATATCTGGCTCGCTCGCTTGCTTAATTGTCTGGCTCGCTCTCTTATCTGCCTCGCTCTCTCTCACATCTGGCTTGCTCGCTTGCTCTCATATCTGGCTCGCTCGCTGCTCTCTTGTCTGGCTTGCTCTCATATCTGGCTTGCTCTCATATCTGGCTCGCTCGCTTGCTCTCTTGTCTGGCTCGCTCTCTTATTTGGCTCGCTCGCATATCTGGCTCGCTCGCTCTCACATCTGCCTGGCTTGCTTGCTCTCATATCTGGCTCGCTCGCTTGCTCTCATATCTGGCTCGCTCGCTTGCTCTCTTGTCTGGCTCGCTCTCTTATCTGGCTCGCTCGCATATCTGGCTCGCTCGCCCTCACATCGAGCTGGCTCGCTTGCTCTCATATCTGGCTCGCTCGCTTGCTCTCTTGTCTGGCTCGCTCTCTTATCTGGCTCGCTCTCAAATCTGGCTTGCTAGCTTGCTCTCATATCTGGCTCGCTCGCTTTCTCTCTTGTCTGCCTCGCTCTCTTTTATGACTCGCTCACATATCTGGCTCGCTCGCTCTCAAATCTGGCTCGCTCGCTCTCAAATCTGGCTCGCTCGCTTGCTCTCATATCTGGCTTGCTCGCTTGCTCTCATATCCGGCTCGCTCGCTTGCTCTCATATCTGGCTCGCTCGCTTGCTCTCTTGTCTGGCTCGCTCTCTTATCTGGCTCGCTCGCATATCTTTCCCGCTCGCTCTCAAATCTGGCTCGCTCGCTTGCTCTCATATCTGGCTATTTCGCTCGCTCTCTTGTCTTGCTCGCTCTCTTATCTGGCTTGCTTGCTCTAATATCTGGCTGGCTCGCTTACTCTCATATCTGGCTCGCTCGCTTGCTCTCTTGTCTGGCTCGCTCTCTTATCTGGCTTGCTCGCTAGCATATCTGGCTCGCTCGCTTGCTCTCTTGTCTGGCTTGCTCTCTTATCTGGCTCGCTCGGTCTCATATCTGGCTCGCTCGCTTGCTCTCATGTCTGGCTCGCTGGCTCTCATATCTGGCTTTCTCGCTTGCTCTCTTGTCTGGCTCGCTCTCTTATCTGGCTCGCTCGCATATCTGGCTCGCTCGCTCTCACATCTGGCTGGCTCACTTGCTCTCATTTCTGGCTGGCTCGCTTGCTCTCATTTCTGGCTCGCTCGCTTACTCTCATATCTGGCTCGCTCGCTTGCTCTCATATCTTGTTCGCTCGCTTGCTCTCTTGTCTGGCTCGCTATCATATCTGGCTAGCTCGCTTGCTCTCTTGTCTTGCTCACTCTTATCTGGCTCGCTCGCTCTCTTATCTGGCTGGCTCGCTTGCTCTCATATCTGGCTCGCTCGCTTGCTCTCATATCTGGCTCGCTCGCTCTTATGTCTGGCTCGCTCTCATATCTGGATCGCTCGCTTGCTCTCATATCTGGCTCGCTCGCTTGCTTAATTGTCTGGCTCGCTCTCTTATCTGCCTTGCTCTCTCTCACATCTGGCTTGCTCGCTTGCTCTCATATCTGGCCTGGCTCGCTTGCTGCTCTCTTATCTGTCTCGCTCTCACATCTGGCTCGCTCGCTTGCTCTCATATCTAGCTCGCTCGCTCTATTATCTGGCTTGCTCGCTAGCATATCTGGCTCGCTCGCTTACTCTCTTGTCTGGCTTGCTCTCTTATCTGGCTCGCTCGCTCTCATATCTGGCTCGCTCGCTCTCATATCTGGCTCGCTCGCTTGCTCTCATGTCCGGCTCGCTCGCCTCTCATATCTGACTTTCTCGCTTGCTCTCTTGTCTGGTTCGCTCTCTTATGTGGCTAACTCTCATATCTGGCTTGCTCGCTTGCTCTCATATCTGGCTCGCTCGCTTGCTCTCTTGTCTGGATAGCTCTCTTATCTGGCTTGCTCGCTAGCATATCTGGCTCGCTCGCTTCCT
This sequence comes from Hyla sarda, assembly GCF_029499605.1. NCBI lineage: Eukaryota > Metazoa > Chordata > Amphibia > Anura > Hylidae > Hyla > Hyla sarda. The sequence continues at coordinate 212,159 of NW_026609166.1, forward strand.
CTCTTGTCTGGCTTGCTCTCTTATCTGTCTCGCTCTCACATCTGGCTTGCTCGCTTGCTCTCATATCTGGCTCGCTCGCTTGCTCTCTTGTCTGGCTCGCTCTCTTATCTGGCTTGCTCGCTAGCATATCTGGCTCGCTCGCTTGCTCTCTTGTCTGGCTTCCTCTCTTATCTGGCTTGCTCGCTCTCATATCTGGCTCGCTCGCTTGCTCTCATGTCTGGCTCGCTCGCTCTCATATCTGACTTTCTCGCTTGCTCTCTTGTCTGGTTCGCTCTCTTATCTGGTTCGCTCTCATATCTGGCTTGCTCGCTTGCTCTCATATCTGGCTCGCTCGCTTGCTCTCTTGTCTGGCTCGCTCTCTTATCTGGCTTGCTCGCTAGCATATCTGGCTCGCTCGCTTGCTCTCTTGTCTGACTTGCTCTCTTATTTGTCTCGCTCTCACATCTGGCTTGCTCGCTTGCTCTCATATCTGGCTCGCTCGCTTGCTCTCTTGTCTGGCTCGCTCTCTTATCTGGCTTGCTCGCTAGCATATCTGGCTCGCTCGCATGCTCTCTTGTCTGGCTTCCTCTCTTATCTGGCTCGCTCGCTCTCATATCTGGCTCGCTCGCTTGCTCTCATGTCTGGCTCGCTCGCTCTCATATCTGGCTCGCTCGCTTGCTCTCATGTCTGGCTCGCTCGCTCTCATATCTGGCTCGCTCGCTTGCTCTCATGTCTGGCTCGCTCCGCTCTCATATCTGGCTTTCTCGCTTGCTCTCTTGTCTGGTTTGCTCTCTTGTCTGGCTCGCTCTCATATCTGGCTTGCTCACTTGCTCTCATATCTGGCTCGCTCGCTTGCTTTCTTGTCTGGCTCGCTCGCATATCTGGCTCGCTCGCTCTCACATCTGGCTGGCTCGCTCGCTCTCATATCTGGCTCGCTCGCTTGCTCTCTTGTCTTGCTCGCTCTCTTATCTGGCTGGCTCGCTTGCTCTCCTATCTGGCTCGCTCGCTTGTTCTCTTGTCTGGCTCGCTCTCCTATCTGGCTTGCTCGCTAGAGTATCTGGCTCGCGCGCTTGCTCTCTTGTCTGGCTTGCTCACTTATCTGGCTCGCTCGCTCTCATATCTGGCTCGCTCGCTTGCTCTCATGTCTGGCTCGCTCGCTCTCATATCTGACTTTCTCGCTTGCTCTCTTGTCTGGTTCGCTCTCTTATGTGGCTAACTCTCATATCTGGCTTGCTCGCTTGCTCTCATATCTGGCTCGCTTGCTCTCTTGTCTGGCTAGCTCTCTTATCTGGCTTGCTCACTAGCATATCTGGCTCGCTCGCTTCCTCTCTTGTCTGGCTTGCTCTCTTATCTGTCTCGCTCTCACATCTGGCTTGCTCGCTTGCTCTCATATCTGGCTCGCTCGCTTGCTCTCTTGTCTGGCTCGCTCTCTTATCTGGCTTGCTCGCTAGCATATCTGGCTCGCTCGCTTGCTCTCTTGTCTGGTTTCCTCTCTTATCTGGCTTGCTCGCTCTCATATCTGGCTCGCTCGCTTGCTCTCATGTCTGGCTCGCTCGCTCTCATATCTGACTTTCTCGCTTGCTCTCTTGTCTGGTTCGCTCTCTTATCTGGTTTGCTCTCATATCTGGCTTGCTCGCTTGCTCTCATATCTGGCTCGCTCGCTTGCTCTCTTGTCTGGCTCGCTCTCTTATCTGGCTTGCTCGCTAGCATATCTGGCTCGCTCGCTTGCTCTCTTGTCTGACTTGCTCTCTTATTTGTCTCGCTCTCACATCTGGCTTGCTCGCTTGCTCTCATATCTGGCTCGCTCACTTGCTCTCTTGTCTGGCTCGCTCTCTTATCTGGCTTGCTCTCTAGCATATCTGGCTCGCTCGCATGCTCTCTTGTCTGGCTTCCTCTCTTATCTGGCTCGCTCGCTCTCATTTCTGGCTCGCTCGCTTGCTCTCATGTCTGGCTCGCTCGCTCTCATATCTGGCTCGCTCGCTTGCTCTCATATCTGGCTCGCTCGCTTGCTCTCTTGTCTGGCTCGCTATCATATCTGGCTAGCTCGCTTGCTCTCTTGTCTTGCTCACTCTTATCTGGCTCGCTCGCTCTCTTATCTGGCTGGCTCGCTTGCTCTCATATCTGGCTCGCTCGCTTGCTCTCATATCTGCCTCGCTCGCTCTTTTGTCTGGCTCGCTCTCATATCTGGATCGCTCGCTTGCTCTCATATCTGGCTCGCTCGCTTGCTTAATTGTCTGGCTCGCTCTCTTATCTGCCTCGCACTCTCTCACATCTGGCTTGCTCGCTTGCTCTCATATCTGGCCTGGCTCGCTTGCTGCTCTCTTATCCGTCTCGCTCTCACATCTGGCTCGCTCGCTTGCTCTCATATCTAGCTCGCTCGCTCGCTCTCTTATCTGGCTTGCTCGCTAGCATATCTGGCTCGCTCGCTTGCTCTCTTGTCTGGCTTGCTCTCTTATCTGGCTCGCTCGCTTTCATATCTGGCTCGCTCGCTCGCTCTCATATCTGGCTCGCTCGCTTGCTCTCATGTCTGGCTCGCTCGCTCTCATATCTGACTTTCTCGCTTGCTCTCTTGTCTGGTTCGCTCTCTTATGTGGCTAACTCTCATATCTGGCTTGCTCGCTTGCTCTCATATCTGGCTCGCTCGCTTGCTCTCTTGTCTGGCTAGCTCTCTTATCTGGCTTGCTCACTAGCATATCTGGCTCGCTCGCTTCCTCTCTTGTCTGGCTTGCTCTCTTATCTGTCTCGCTCTCACATCTGGCTTGCTCGCTTGCTCTCATATCTGGCTCGCTCGCTTGCTCTCTTGTCTGGCTCGCTCTCTTATCTGGCTTGCTCGCTAGCATATCTGGCTCGCTCGCTTGCTCTCTTGTCTGGCTTCCTCTCTTATCTGGCTTGCTCGCTCTCATATCTGGCTCGCTCGCTTGCTCTCATGTCTGGCTCGCTCGCTCTCATATCTGACTTTCTCGCTTGCTCTCTTGTCTGGTTCGCTCTCTTATCTGGTTTGCTCTCATATCTGGCTTGCTCGCTTGCTCTCATATCTGGCTCGCTCGCTTGCTCTCTTGTCTGGCTCGCTCTCTTATCTGGCTTGCTCGCTAGCATATCTGGCTCGCTCGCTTGCTCTCTTGTCTGACTTGCTCTCTTATTTGTCTCGCTCTCACATCTGGCTTGCTCGCTTGCTCTCATATCTGGCTCGCTCACTTGCTCTCTTGTCTGGCTCGCTCTCTTATCTGGCTTGCTCTCTAGCATATCTGGCTCGCTCGCATGCTCTCTTGTCTGGCTTCCTCTCTTATCTGGCTCGCTCGCTCTCATATCTGGCTCGCTCGCTTGCTCTCATGTCTGGCTAGCTCGCTCTCATATCTGGCTCGCTCGCTTGCTCTCATGTCTGGCTCACTCGCTCTCATATCTGGCTTTCTCGCTTGCTCTCTTGTCTGGATCGCTCTCTTATCTGGCTCGCTCTCATATCTGGCTTGCTCGCTTGCTCTCATATCTGGCTCGCTTGCTTGCTTTCTTGTCTGGCTCGCTCGCATATCTGGCTCGCTCGCTCTCACATCTGGCTGGCTCGCTCGCTCTCATATCTGGCTCGCTCGCTTGCTCTCTTGTCCTGCTCGCTCTCTTATCTGGCTCGCTTGCTCTCATTTCTGGCTGGCTCGCTTGCTCTCATTTCTGGCTCGCTCACTTGCTCTCATATCTGGCTCGCTCGCTTGCTCTCATATTTGGCACGCTCGCTTGCTCTCTTGTCTGGCTCGCTCTCATATCTGGCTAGCTCGCTTGCTCTCTTGTCTTGCTCGCTCTCTTGTCTGGCTCGCTCGCTCTCATATCTGGCTGGCTCGCTTGCTCTCATATCTGGCTCGCTCGCTTGCTCTCATATCTGGCTCGCTCGCTTGCTCTCATGTCTGGCTCGCTCTCATATCTGGATCGCTCGCTTGCTCTCATATCTGGCTCGCTCGCTTGCTTAATTGTCTGGCTCGCTCTCTTATCTGCCTCGCTCTCTCTCACATCTGGCTTGCTCGCTTGCTCTCATATCTGGCTCGCTCGCTGCTCTCTTGTCTGGCTCGCTCTCATATCTGGCTTGCTCGCATATCTGGCTCGCTCGCTTGCTCTCTTGTCTGGCTCGCTCTCTAATTTAGCTCGCTCGCATATCTGGCTCGCTCGCTCTCACATCTGGCTGGCTTGCTTGCTCTCATATCTGGCTCGCTCACTTGCTCTCATATCTGGTTTGCTCGCTTGCTCTCTTGTCTGGCTCGCTCTCTTATCTGGCTCGCTCGCATATCTGGCTCGCTCGCTCTCACATCGAGCTGGCTCGCTTGCTCTCATATCTGGCTCGCTCACTTGCTCTCTTGTCTGGCTCGCTCTCTTATCTGGCTCGCTCTCATATCTGGCTTGCTAGCTTGCTCTCATATCTGGCTCGCTCGCTTTCTCTCTTGTCTGCCTCGCTCTCTTTTATGGCTCGCTCACATATCTGGCTCGCTCGCTCTCAAATCTGGCTCGCTCGCTCTCAAATCTGGCTCGCTCGCTTGCTCTCATATCTGGCTTGCTCGCTTGCTCTCATATCCGGCTCGCTCGCTTGCTCTCATATCTGGCTCGCTCGCTTGCTCTCTTGTCTGGCTCGCTCTCTTATCTGGCTCGCTCGCATATCTTTCTCGCTCGCTCTCAAATCTGGCTCGCTCGCTTGCTCTCATATCTGGCTAGTTCGCTCGCTCTCTTGTCTTGCTCGCTCTCTTATCTGGCTTGCTTGCTCTCAAATCTGGCTGGCTCACTTACTCTCATATCTGGCTCGCTCGCTTGCTCTCTTGTCTGGCTCGCTCTCTTATCTGGCTTGCTCGCTAGCATATCTGGCTCGCACGCTTGCTCTCTTGTCTGGCTTGCTCTCTTATCTGGCTCGCTCGGTCTCATATCTGGCTCGCTCGATTGCTCTCATGTCTGGCTCGCTTGCTCTCATATCTGGCTTTCTCGCTTGCCCTCTTGTCTGGCTCGCTCTCTTATCTGGCTCGCTCGCTCTCATATCTGGCTGGCTCACTTGCTCTCATTTCTGGCTGGCTCGCTTGCTCTTATTTCTGGCTCGCTTGCTTGCTCTCATATCTGGCTCGCTCGCTTGCTCTCATATCTGGCTCGCTCGCTTGCTCTCTTGTCTGGCTCGCTATCATATCTGGCTAGCTCGCTTGCTCTCTTGTCTTGCTCACTCTTATCTGGCTCGCTCGCTCTCTTATCTGGCTGGCTCGCTTGCTCTCATATCTGGCTCGCTCGCTTGCTCTCATATCTGCCTCGCTCGCTCTTATGTCTGGCTCGCTCTCATATCTGGATCGCTCGCTTGCTCTCATATCTGGCTCGCTCGCTTGCTTAATTGTCTGGCTCGCTCTCTTATCTGCCTCGCTCTCTCTCACATCTGGCTTGCTCGCTTGCTCTCATATCTGGCCTGGCTCGCTTGCTGCTCTCTTATCTGTCTCGCTCTCACATCTGGCTCGCTCGCTTGCTCTCATATCTAGCTCGCTCGCTCGCTCTCTTATCTGGCTTGCTCGCTAGCATATCTGGCTCGCTCGCTTGCTCTCTTGTCTGGCTTGCTCTCTTATCTGGCTCGCTCGCTCTCATATCTGGCTCGCTCGCTTGCTCTCATATCTGGCTCGCTCGCTCTCATATCTGACTTTCTCGCTTGCTCTCTTGTCTGGTTCGCTCTCTTATGTGGCTAACTCTCATATCTGGCTTGCTCGCTTGCTCTCTTATCTGGCTCGCTCGCTTGCTCTCTTGTCTGGCTAGCTCTCTTATCTGGCTTGCTCGCTAGCATATCTGGCTCACTCGCTTCCTCTCTTGTCTGGCTTCCTCTCTTATCTGTCTCGCTCTCACATCTGGCTTGCTCGCTTGCTCTCATATCTGGCTCGCTCGCTTGCTCTCTTGTCTGGCTCGCTCTCTTATCTGGCTTGCTCGCTAGCATATCTGGCTCGCTCGCTTGCTCTCTTGTCTGGCTTCCTCTCTTATCTGGCTTGCTCGCTCTCATATCTGGCTCGCTCGCTTGCTCTCATGTCTGGCTCGCTCGCTCTCATATCTGACTTTCTCGCTTGCTCTCTTGTCTGGTTCGCTCTCTTATCTGGTTCGCTCTCATATCTGGCTTGCTCGCTTGCTCTCATATCTGGCTCGCTCGCTTGCTCTCTTGTCTGGCTCGCTCTTTTATCTGGCTTGCTCGCTAGCATATCTGGCTCGCTCGCTTGCTCTCTTGTCTGACTTGCTCTCTTATTTGGCTCGCTCTCACATCTGGCTTGCTCGCTTGCTCTCATATCTGGCTCGCTCATTTGCTCTCTTGTCTGGCTCGCTCTCTTATCTGGCTTGCTCGCTAGCATATCTGGCTCGCTCGCATGCTCTCTTGTCTGGCTTCCTCTCTTATCTGGCCCGCTCGCTCTCATATCTGGCTCGCTCGCTTGCTCTCATGTCTGGCTCGCTCGCTCTCATATCTGGCTCGCTCGCTTGCTCTCATGTCTGGCTCGCTCGCTCTCATATCTGGCTTTCTCGCTTGCTCTCTTGTCTGGTTCGCTCTCTTATCTGGCTCGCTCTCATTTCTGGCTTGCTCGCTTGCTCTCATATCTGGCTTGCTCGCTTGCTTTCTTGTCTGGCTCGCTCGCATATCTGGCTCGCTCGCTCTCACATCTGGCTGGCTCGCTTGCTCTCATATCTGGCTCGCTCGCTCTCATATCTGGCTCGCTCGCTTGCTCTCTTGTCTTGCTCGCTCTCTTATCTGGCTCGCTCGCTCTCATATCTGGCTGGCTCGCTTGCTCTCCTATCTGGCTCGCTCGCTTGCTCTCTTGTCTGGCTCGCTCTCTTATCTGGCTTGCTCGCTAGAGTATCTGGCTCGCGCGCCTGCTCTCTTGTCTGGCTTGCTCTCTTATCTGGCTCGCTCGCTCTCATATCTGGCTTGCTCGCTTGCTCTCATGTCTGGCTCACTTGCTCTCATATCTGTCTTTCTCGCTTGCTCTCTTGTCTTGCTCGCTGTCTTATCTGGCTCGCTCGCATATCTGGCTAGCTCGCTCTCACATCTGGCTGGCTCGCTTGCTCTCATTTCTGGCTGGCTCGCTTGCTCTCATTTCTGGCTCACTCGCTTGCTCTCATATCTGGCTCGCTCGCTTGCTCTCATATCTGGCACGCTCGCTTGCTCTCTTGTCTGGCTCGCTCTCATATCTGGCTAGCTCGCTTGCTCTCTTGTCTTGCTCGCTCTCTTATCTGGCTCGCTCGCTCTCATATCTGGCTGGCTCGCTTGCTCTCATATCTGGCTCGCTCGCTTGCTCTCATATCTGGCTCGCTCGCTTGCTCTCATGTCTGGCTCGCTCTCATATCTGGCTCGCTCGCTTGCTTAATTGTCTGGCTCGCTCTCTTATCTGCCTCGCTCTCTCTCACATCTGGCTTGCTCGCTTGCTCTCATATCTGGCTCGCTCGCTGCTCTCTTGTCTGGCTCGCTCTCATATCTGGCTTGCTCGCTCGCTCTCATATCTGGCTCGCTCGCTTGCTCTCTTGTCTGGCTCGCTTTCTTATTTGGCTCGCTCGCATATCTGGCTCGCTGGCTCTCACATCTGGCTGGCTTGCTTGCTGTCATATCTGGCTCGCTCGCTTGCTCTCATATCTGGCTCGCTCGCTTGCTCTCTTGTCTGGCTCGCTCTCTTATCTGGCTCGCTCGCATATCTGGCTCGCTCGCTCTCACATCGAGCTGGCTCGCTTGCTCTCATATCTGGCTCGCTCGCTTGCTCTCATATCTGGCTCGCTCGCTTTCTCTCTTGTCTGTCTCGCTCTCTTTTATGGCTCGCTCACATATCTGGCTTGCTCGCTCTCAAATCTGGCTCGCTCGCTCTCAAATCTGGCTCGCTCGCTTGCTCTCATATCTGGCTTGCTCGCTTGCTCTCATATCCGGCTCGCTCGATTGCTCTCATATCTGGCTCGCTCGCTTGCTCTCTTGTCTGGCTCGCTCTCTTATCTGGCTCGCTCGCATATCTTTCTCGCTCGCTCTCAAATCTGGCTCGCTCGCTTGCTCTCATATCTGGCTAGTTCGCTTGCTCTCTTGTCTTGCTCGCTCTCTTATCTGGCTCGCTCGCTCTCATATCTGGCTGGCTCGCTTACTCTCATATCTGGCTCGCTCGCTTGCTCTCTTGTCTGGCTCGCTCTCTTATCTGGCTTGCTCGCTAGCATATCTGTCTCGCACGCTTGCTCTCTTGTCTGGCTTGCTCTCTTATCTGGCTCGCTCGCTCTCATATCTGGCTCGCTCGCTTGCTCTCATGTCTGGCTCGCTCTCATATCTGTCTTTCTCGCTTGCTCTCTTCTCTGGCTCGCTCTCATATCTGGCTCGCTCGCATATCTGGATCTCTCGCTCTCACATCTGGCTGGCTCACTTGCTCTCATTTCTGGCTGGCTCGCTTGCTCTCATTTCTGGTTCGCTCGCTTGCTCTCATATCTGGCTCGCTCGCTTGCTCTCATATCTGGCTCGCTCGCTTGCTCTCATATCTGGCTCGCTCGTTCTCATGTCTGGCTCGCTCTCATATCTGGATCGCTCGCTTGCTCTCATATCTGGCTCGCTCGCTTGCTTAATTGTCTGGCTCGCTCTCTTATCTGCCTCGCTCTCTCTCACATCTGGCTTGCTCGCTTGCTCTCATATCTGGCTTGCTCGCTGCTCTCTTGTCTGGCTCGCTCTCATATCTGGCTTGCTCGCTTGCTCTCATATCTGGCTCGCTCGCTTGCTCTCTTGTCTGGCTCGCTCTCTTATCTGGCTCGCTCGCATATCTGGCTTGCTCGCTCTCACATCTGGCTGGCTTGCTTGCTCTCATATCTGGCTTGCTCGCTTGCTCTCATATCTGGCTCGCTCGCATGCTCTCTTGTCTGTATCGCTCTCTTTTATGGCTCGCTCACATATCTGGCTTGCTCGCTCTCAAATCTGGCTCGCTCGCTCTCAAATCTGGCTCGCTCGCTTGCTCTCATATCTGGCTTGCTCGCTTGCTCTCATATCCGGCTCGCTCGCCTGCTCTCATATCTGGCTCGCTCACTTGCTCTCTTGTCTGGCTCGCTCTCTTATCTGGCTCGCTCGCATATCTGGCTCGTTCGCTCTCACATCTGGCTGGCTCACTTGCTCTTATTTCTGGCTGGCTCGCTTGCTCTCATTTCTGGCTCGCTCGCTTGCTCTCATATCTGGCTCGCTCGCTTGCTCTCATATCTGGCTCGCTCGCTTACTCTCTTGTCTGGCTCGCTCTCATATCTGGCTAGCTCGCTTGCTCTCTTGTCTTGCTCACTCTTATCTGGCTGGCTCGCTCTCATATCTGGCTGGCTCGCTTGCTCTCATATCTGGCTCGCTCGCTTGCTCTCATATCTGGCTCACTGTCATGTCTGGCTCGCTCTCATATCTGGATCGCTCGCTTGCTCTCATATCTGGCTTGCTCGCTTGCTCTCATATCTGGCTCGCTCGCTTGCTCTCTTGTCTGGCTCGCTCTCTTATCTGGCTCGCTCGCATATCTGGCTCGCTCGCTCTCACATCTGGCTGGCTTGCTTGCTCTCATATCTGGCTCGCTCGCTTGCTCTCATATCTGGCTCGCTCGCATGCTCTCTTGTCTGTATCGCTCTCTTTTATGGCTCGCTCACATATCTGGCTTGCTCGCTCTCAAATCTGGCTCGCTCGCTCTCAAATTTGGCTCGCTCGCTTGCTCTCATATCTGGCTTGCTCGCTTGCTCTCATATCCGGCTCGCTCGCCTGCTCTCATATCTGGCTCGCTCACTTGCTCTCTTGTCTGGCTCGCTCTCTTATCTGGCTCGCTCGCATATCTGGCTCGTTCGCTCTCACATCTGGCTGGCTCACTTGCTCTCATTTCTGGCTGGCTCGCTTGCTCTCATTTCTGGTTCGCTCGTTTGCTCTCATATCTGGCTCGCTCGCTTGCTCTCATATCTGGCTCGCTCGCTTGCTCTCTTGTCTGGCTCGCTCTCATATCTGGCTAGCTCGCTTGCTCTCTTGTCTTGCTCACTCTTATCTGGCTCGCTCGCTCTCATATCTGGCTGGCTCGCTTGCTCTCATATCTGGCTCGCTCGCTTGCTCTCATATCTGGCTCATTGTCATGTCTGGCTCGCTCTCATATCTTTATCGCTCGCTTGCTCTCATATCTGGCTCGCTCGCTTGCTTAATTGTCTGGCTCGCTCTCTTATCTGCCTCGCTCTCTCTCACATCTGGCTTGCTCACTTGCTCTCATATCTGGCTCGCTCGCTTGCTCTCTTGTCTGGCTCGCTCTCTTTTCTGGCTTGCTCGCATATCTGGCTCGCTCGCTCTCACATCTGGCTGGCTTGCTTGCTCTCATATCTGGCTCGCTCGCTTGCTCTCATATCTGGCTCGCTCGCTCTCATGTCTGGCTCGCTCTCATATCTGGATCGCTCGCTTGCTCTCATATCTGGCTCGCTCGCTTGCTTAATTGTCTGGCTCGCTCTCTTATCTGCCTCGCTCTCTCTCACATCTGGCTTGCTCGCTTGCTCTCATATCTGGCTCGCTCGCTTGCTCTCTTGTCTGGGTCGCTCTCTTATCTGTCTCGCTCTCATATCTGGCTTGCTAGCTTGCTCTCATATCTGACTCGCTCGCTTGCTCTCTTGTCTGTCTCGCTCTCTTTTATGGCTCGCTCACATATCTGGCTCGCTCGCTCTCAAATCTGGCTCGCTCGCTTTCAAATCTGGCTCGCTCGCTTGCTCTCATATCTGGCTTGCTCGCTTGCTCTCATATCCGGCTCGCTCTCTTGCTCTCATATCTGGCTCGCTCGCTTGCTCTCTTGTCTGGCTCGCTCTCTTATCTGGCTCGCTGGCATATCTGGCTCGCTCGCTCTCAAATCTGGCTCGCTCGCTTGCTCTCATATCTGGCTAGTTCGCTTGCTCTCTTGTCTTGCTCGCTCTCTTATCTGGCTCGCTCGCTCTCATATCTGGCTGGCTCGCTTGCTCTCATATCTGGCTCGCTCGCTTGCTCTCTTGTCTGACTCGCTCTCTTATCTGGCTTGCTCGCTAGCATATCTGGCTCGCTCGCTTGCTCTCTTGTCTGGCTTGCTCTCTTATCTGGCTCGCTCGCTCTCATATCTGGCTCGCTCGCTTGCTCTCATGTCTGGCTCGCTCGCTCTCATATCTGGCTCGCTCGCTTGCTCTCATGTCTGGCTCGCTCGCTCTCATATCTGGCTTTCTCTCTTGCTCTCTTGTCTGGTTCGCTCTCTTATCTGGCTCGCTCTCATATCTGGCTTGCTCGCTTGCTCTCATATCTGGCTCGCTCGCTTGCTTTCTTGTCTGGCTCGCTCGCATATCTGGCTCGCTCGCTCTCACATCTGGCTGGCTCGCTTGCTCTCATATCTGGCTCTCTCGCTCTCATATCTGGCTCGCTCGCTTGCTCTCTTGTCTTGCTCGCTCTCTTATCTGGCTCGCTCGCTCTCATATCTGGCTGACTCGCTTGCTCTCCTATCTGGCTCGCTCGCTTGCTCTCTTGTCTGGGTCGCTCTCTTATCTGGCTCGCTCTCATATCTGGCTTGCTAGCTTGCTCTCATATCTGACTCGATCGCTTGCTCTCTTGTCTGTCTCGCTCTCTTTTATGGCTCGCTCACATATCTGGCTCGCTCGCTCTCAAATCTGGCTCGCTCGCTCTCAAATCTGGCTCGCTCGCTTGCTCTCATATCTGGCTTGCTCGCTTGCTCTCATATCCGGCTCGCTCTCTTGCTCTCATATCTGGCTCGCTTGCTCTCTTGTCTGGCTCGCTCTCTTATCTGGCTCGCTGGCATATCTGGCTCGCTCGCTCTCAAATCTGGCTCGCTCGCTTGCTCTCATATCTGGCTAGTTCGCTTGCTCTCTTGTCTTGCTCGCTCTCTTATCTGGCTCGCTCGCTCTCATATCTGGCTGGCTCGCTTGCTCTCATATCTGGCTCGCTCGCTTGCTCTCTTGTCTGACTCGCTCTCTTATCTGGCTTGCTCGCTAGCATATCTGGCTCGCTCGCTTGCTCTCTTGTCTGGCTTGCTCTCTTATCTGGCTCGCTCGCTCTCATATCTGGCTCGCTCGCTTGCTCTCATGTCTGGCTCGCTCGCTCTCATATCTGGCTCGCTCGCTTGCTCTCATGTCTGGCTCGCTCGCTCTCATATCTGGCTTTCTCTCTTGCTCTCTTGTCTGGTTCGCTCTCTTATCTGGCTCGCTCTCATATCTGGCTTGCTCGCTTGCTCTCATATCTGGCTCGCTCGCTTGCTTTCTTGTCTGGCTCGCTCGCATATCTGGCTCGCTCGCTCTCACATCTGGCTGGCTCGCTTGCTCTCATATCTGGCTCTCTCGCTCTCATATCTGGCTCGCTCGCTTGCTCTCTTGTCTTGCTCGCTCTCTTATCTGGCTCGCTCGCTCTCATATCTGGCTGACTCGCTTGCTCTCCTATCTGGCTCGCTCGCTTGCTCTCTTGTCTGGGTCGCTCTCTTATCTGGCTCGCTCTCATATCTGGCTTGCTAGCTTGCTCTCATATCTGACTCGATCGCTTGCTCTCTTGTCTGTCTCGCTCTCTTTTATGGCTCGCTCACATATCTGGCTCGCTCGCTCTCAAATCTGGCTCGCTCGCTCTCAAATCTGGCTCGCTCGCTTGCTCTCATATCTGGCTTGCTCGCTTGCTCTCATATCCGGCTCGCTCTCTTGCTCTCATATCTGGCTCGCTTGCTCTCTTGTCTGGCTCGCTCTCTTATCTGGCTCGCTCGCATATCTGGCTCGCTCGCTCTCAAATCTGGCTCGCTCGCTTGCTCTCATATCTGGCTAGTTCGCTTGCTCTCTTGTCTTGCTCGCTCTCTTATCTGGCTCGCTTGCTCTCATATCTGGCTGGCTCGCTTGCTCTCATATCTGGCTCGCTCGCTTGCTCTCTTGTCTGACTCGCTCTCTTATCTGGCTTGCTCGCTTGCTCTCATATCCGGCTCGCTCTCTTGCTCTCATATCTGGCTCGCTTGCTCTCTTGTCTGGCTCGCTCTCTTATCTGGCTCGCTCGCATATCTGGCTCGCTCGCTCTCAAATCTGGCTCGCTCGCTTGCTCTCATATCTGGCTAGTTCGCTTGCTCTCTTGTCTTGCTCGCTCTCTTATCTGGCTCGCTTGCTCTCATATCTGGCTGGCTCGCTTGCTCTCATATCTGGCTTGCTCGCTTGCTCTCATGTCTGGCTCACTTGCTCTCATATCTGTCTTTCTCGCTTGCTCTCTTGTCTTGCTCGCTGTCTTATCTGGCTCGCTCGCATATCTGGCTAGCTCGCTCTCACATCTGGCTGGCTCGCTTGCTCTCATTTCTGGCTGGCTCGCTTGCTCTCATTTCTGGCTCACTCGCTTGCTCTCATATCTGGCTCGCTCGCTTGCTCTCATATCTGGCACGCTCGCTTGCTCTCTTGTCTGGCTCGCTCTCATATCTGGCTAGCTCGCTTGCTCTCTTGTCTTGCTCGCTCTCTTATCTGGCTCGCTCGCTCTCATATCTGGCTGGCTCGCTTGCTCTCATATCTGGCTCGCTCGCTTGCTCTCATATCTGGCTCGCTCGCTTGCTCTCATGTCTGGCTCGCTCTCATATCTGGCTCGCTCGCTTGCTTAATTGTCTGGCTCGCTCTCTTATCTGCCTCGCTCTCTCTCACATCTGGCTTGCTCGCTTGCTCTCATATCTGGCTCGCTCGCTGCTCTCTTGTCTGGCTCGCTCTCATATCTGGCTTGCTCGCTCGCTCTCATATCTGGCTCGCTCGCTTGCTCTCTTGTCTGGCTCGCTCTCTTATTTGGCTCGCTCGCATATCTGGCTCGCTGGCTCTCACATCTGGCTGGCTTGCTTGCTGTCATATCTGGCTCGCTCGCTTGCTCTCATATCTGGCTCGCTCGCTTGCTCTCTTGTCTGGCTCGCTCTCTTATCTGGCTCGCTCGCATATCTGGCTCGCTCGCTCTCACATCGAGCTGGCTCGCTTGCTCTCATATCTGGCTCGCTCGCTTGCTCTCATATCTGGCTCGCTCGCTTTCTCTCTTGTCTGTCTCGCTCTCTTTTATGGCTCGCTCACATATCTGGCTTGCTCGCTCTCAAATCTGGCTCGCTCGCTCTCAAATCTGGCTCGCTCGCTTGCTCTCATATCTGGCTTGCTCGCTTGCTCTCATATCCGGCTCGCTCGATTGCTCTCATATCTGGCTCGCTCGCTTGCTCTCTTGTCTGGCTCGCTCTCTTATCTGGCTCGCTCGCATATCTTTCTCGCTCGCTCTCAAATCTGGCTCGCTCGCTTGCTCTCATATCTGGCTAGTTCGCTTGCTCTCTTGTCTTGCTCGCTCTCTTATCTGGCTCGCTCGCTCTCATATCTGGCTGGCTCGCTTACTCTCATATCTGGCTCGCTCGCTTGCTCTCTTGTCTGGCTCGCTCTCTTATCTGGCTTGCTCGCTAGCATATCTGTCTCGCACGCTTGCTCTCTTGTCTGGCTTGCTCTCTTATCTGGCTCGCTCGCTCTCATATCTGGCTCGCTCGCTTGCTCTCATGTCTGGCTCGCTCTCATATCTGTCTTTCTCGCTTGCTCTCTTCTCTGGCTCGCTCTCATATCTGGCTCGCTCGCATATCTGGATCTCTCGCTCTCACATCTGGCTGGCTCACTTGCTCTCATTTCTGGCTGGCTCGCTTGCTCTCATTTCTGGTTCGCTCGCTTGCTCTCATATCTGGCTCGCTCGCTTGCTCTCATATCTGGCTCGCTCGCTTGCTCTCATATCTGGCTCGCTCGTTCTCATGTCTGGCTCGCTCTCATATCTGGATCGCTCGCTTGCTCTCATATCTGGCTCGCTCGCTTGCTTAATTGTCTGGCTCGCTCTCTTATCTGCCTCGCTCTCTCTCACATCTGGCTTGCTCGCTTGCTCTCATATCTGGCTTGCTCGCTGCTCTCTTGTCTGGCTCGCTCTCATATCTGGCTTGCTCGCTTGCTCTCATATCTGGCTCGCTCGCTTGCTCTCTTGTCTGGCTCGCTCTCTTATCTGGCTCGCTCGCATATCTGGCTTGCTCGCTCTCACATCTGGCTGGCTTGCTTGCTCTCATATCTGGCTTGCTCGCTTGCTCTCATATCTGGCTCGCTCGCATGCTCTCTTGTCTGTATCGCTCTCTTTTATGGCTCGCTCACATATCTGGCTTGCTCGCTCTCAAATCTGGCTCGCTCGCTCTCAAATCTGGCTCGCTCGCTTGCTCTCATATCTGGCTTGCTCGCTTGCTCTCATATCCGGCTCGCTCGCCTGCTCTCATATCTGGCTCGCTCACTTGCTCTCTTGTCTGGCTCGCTCTCTTATCTGGCTCGCTCGCATATCTGGCTCGTTCGCTCTCACATCTGGCTGGCTCACTTGCTCTTATTTCTGGCTGGCTCGCTTGCTCTCATTTCTGGCTCGCTCGCTTGCTCTCATATCTGGCTCGCTCGCTTGCTCTCATATCTGGCTCGCTCGCTTACTCTCTTGTCTGGCTCGCTCTCATATCTGGCTAGCTCGCTTGCTCTCTTGTCTTGCTCACTCTTATCTGGCTGGCTCGCTCTCATATCTGGCTGGCTCGCTTGCTCTCATATCTGGCTCGCTCGCTTGCTCTCATATCTGGCTCACTGTCATGTCTGGCTCGCTCTCATATCTGGATCGCTCGCTTGCTCTCATATCTGGCTTGCTCGCTTGCTCTCATATCTGGCTCGCTCGCTTGCTCTCTTGTCTGGCTCGCTCTCTTATCTGGCTCGCTCGCATATCTGGCTCGCTCGCTCTCACATCTGGCTGGCTTGCTTGCTCTCATATCTGGCTCGCTCGCTTGCTCTCATATCTGGCTCGCTCGCATGCTCTCTTGTCTGTATCGCTCTCTTTTATGGCTCGCTCACATATCTGGCTTGCTCGCTCTCAAATCTGGCTCGCTCGCTCTCAAATTTGGCTCGCTCGCTTGCTCTCATATCTGGCTTGCTCGCTTGCTCTCATATCCGGCTCGCTCGCCTGCTCTCATATCTGGCTCGCTCACTTGCTCTCTTGTCTGGCTCGCTCTCTTATCTGGCTCGCTCGCATATCTGGCTCGTTCGCTCTCACATCTGGCTGGCTCACTTGCTCTCATTTCTGGCTGGCTCGCTTGCTCTCATTTCTGGTTCGCTCGTTTGCTCTCATATCTGGCTCGCTCGCTTGCTCTCATATCTGGCTCGCTCGCTTGCTCTCTTGTCTGGCTCGCTCTCATATCTGGCTAGCTCGCTTGCTCTCTTGTCTTGCTCACTCTTATCTGGCTCGCTCGCTCTCATATCTGGCTGGCTCGCTTGCTCTCATATCTGGCTCGCTCGCTTGCTCTCATATCTGGCTCATTGTCATGTCTGGCTCGCTCTCATATCTTTATCGCTCGCTTGCTCTCATATCTGGCTCGCTCGCTTGCTTAATTGTCTGGCTCGCTCTCTTATCTGCCTCGCTCTCTCTCACATCTGGCTTGCTCACTTGCTCTCATATCTGGCTCGCTCGCTTGCTCTCTTGTCTGGCTCGCTCTCTTTTCTGGCTTGCTCGCATATCTGGCTCGCTCGCTCTCACATCTGGCTGGCTTGCTTGCTCTCATATCTGGCTCGCTCGCTT
Organism: Hyla sarda; assembly: GCF_029499605.1. Taxonomy (NCBI): domain Eukaryota; kingdom Metazoa; phylum Chordata; class Amphibia; order Anura; family Hylidae; genus Hyla; species Hyla sarda. The sequence goes on from NW_026609166.1 coordinate 228,669, forward strand.
GCTCTCATATCTGGCTCGCTCGCTCTCATGTCTGGCTCGCTCTCATATCTGGATCGCTCGCTTGCTCTCATATCTGGCTCGCTCGCTTGCTTAATTGTCTGGCTCGCTCTCTTATCTGCCTCGCTCTCTCTCACATCTGGCTTGCTCGCTTGCTCTCATATCTGGCTCGCTCGCTTGCTCTCTTGTCTGGGTCGCTCTCTTATCTGTCTCGCTCTCATATCTGGCTTGCTAGCTTGCTCTCATATCTGACTCGCTCGCTTGCTCTCTTGTCTGTCTCGCTCTCTTTTATGGCTCGCTCACATATCTGGCTCGCTCGCTCTCAAATCTGGCTCGCTCGCTTTCAAATCTGGCTCGCTCGCTTGCTCTCATATCTGGCTTGCTCGCTTGCTCTCATATCCGGCTCGCTCTCTTGCTCTCATATCTGGCTCGCTCGCTTGCTCTCTTGTCTGGCTCGCTCTCTTATCTGGCTCGCTGGCATATCTGGCTCGCTCGCTCTCAAATCTGGCTCGCTCGCTTGCTCTCATATCTGGCTAGTTCGCTTGCTCTCTTGTCTTGCTCGCTCTCTTATCTGGCTCGCTCGCTCTCATATCTGGCTGGCTCGCTTGCTCTCATATCTGGCTCGCTCGCTTGCTCTCTTGTCTGACTCGCTCTCTTATCTGGCTTGCTCGCTAGCATATCTGGCTCGCTCGCTTGCTCTCTTGTCTGGCTTGCTCTCTTATCTGGCTCGCTCGCTCTCATATCTGGCTCGCTCGCTTGCTCTCATGTCTGGCTCGCTCGCTCTCATATCTGGCTCGCTCGCTTGCTCTCATGTCTGGCTCGCTCGCTCTCATATCTGGCTTTCTCTCTTGCTCTCTTGTCTGGTTCGCTCTCTTATCTGGCTCGCTCTCATATCTGGCTTGCTCGCTTGCTCTCATATCTGGCTCGCTCGCTTGCTTTCTTGTCTGGCTCGCTCGCATATCTGGCTCGCTCGCTCTCACATCTGGCTGGCTCGCTTGCTCTCATATCTGGCTCTCTCGCTCTCATATCTGGCTCGCTCGCTTGCTCTCTTGTCTTGCTCGCTCTCTTATCTGGCTCGCTCGCTCTCATATCTGGCTGACTCGCTTGCTCTCCTATCTGGCTCGCTCGCTTGCTCTCTTGTCTGGGTCGCTCTCTTATCTGGCTCGCTCTCATATCTGGCTTGCTAGCTTGCTCTCATATCTGACTCGATCGCTTGCTCTCTTGTCTGTCTCGCTCTCTTTTATGGCTCGCTCACATATCTGGCTCGCTCGCTCTCAAATCTGGCTCGCTCGCTCTCAAATCTGGCTCGCTCGCTTGCTCTCATATCTGGCTTGCTCGCTTGCTCTCATATCCGGCTCGCTCTCTTGCTCTCATATCTGGCTCGCTTGCTCTCTTGTCTGGCTCGCTCTCTTATCTGGCTCGCTGGCATATCTGGCTCGCTCGCTCTCAAATCTGGCTCGCTCGCTTGCTCTCATATCTGGCTAGTTCGCTTGCTCTCTTGTCTTGCTCGCTCTCTTATCTGGCTCGCTCGCTCTCATATCTGGCTGGCTCGCTTGCTCTCATATCTGGCTCGCTCGCTTGCTCTCTTGTCTGACTCGCTCTCTTATCTGGCTTGCTCGCTAGCATATCTGGCTCGCTCGCTTGCTCTCTTGTCTGGCTTGCTCTCTTATCTGGCTCGCTCGCTCTCATATCTGGCTCGCTCGCTTGCTCTCATGTCTGGCTCGCTCGCTCTCATATCTGGCTCGCTCGCTTGCTCTCATGTCTGGCTCGCTCGCTCTCATATCTGGCTTTCTCTCTTGCTCTCTTGTCTGGTTCGCTCTCTTATCTGGCTCGCTCTCATATCTGGCTTGCTCGCTTGCTCTCATATCTGGCTCGCTCGCTTGCTTTCTTGTCTGGCTCGCTCGCATATCTGGCTCGCTCGCTCTCACATCTGGCTGGCTCGCTTGCTCTCATATCTGGCTCTCTCGCTCTCATATCTGGCTCGCTCGCTTGCTCTCTTGTCTTGCTCGCTCTCTTATCTGGCTCGCTCGCTCTCATATCTGGCTGACTCGCTTGCTCTCCTATCTGGCTCGCTCGCTTGCTCTCTTGTCTGGGTCGCTCTCTTATCTGGCTCGCTCTCATATCTGGCTTGCTAGCTTGCTCTCATATCTGACTCGATCGCTTGCTCTCTTGTCTGTCTCGCTCTCTTTTATGGCTCGCTCACATATCTGGCTCGCTCGCTCTCAAATCTGGCTCGCTCGCTCTCAAATCTGGCTCGCTCGCTTGCTCTCATATCTGGCTTGCTCGCTTGCTCTCATATCCGGCTCGCTCTCTTGCTCTCATATCTGGCTCGCTTGCTCTCTTGTCTGGCTCGCTCTCTTATCTGGCTCGCTCGCATATCTGGCTCGCTCGCTCTCAAATCTGGCTCGCTCGCTTGCTCTCATATCTGGCTAGTTCGCTTGCTCTCTTGTCTTGCTCGCTCTCTTATCTGGCTCGCTTGCTCTCATATCTGGCTGGCTCGCTTGCTCTCATATCTGGCTCGCTCGCTTGCTCTCTTGTCTGACTCGCTCTCTTATCTGGCTTGCTCGCTAGCATATCTGGCTCGCTCGCTTGCTCTCTTGTCTGGCTTGCTCTCTTATCTGGCTCGCTCGCTCTCATATCTGGCTCGCTCGCTTGCTCTCATGTCTGGCTCGCTCGCTCCCATATCTGGCTCGCTCGCTTGCTCTCATGTCTGGTTCGCTCGCTCTCATATCTGGCTTTCTCTCTTGCTCTCTTGTCTGGTTCGCTCTCTTATCTGGCTCGCTCTCATATCTGGCTTGCTCGCTTGCTCTCATATCTGGCTCGCTTGCTTTCTTGTCTGGCTGGCTCGCTTGCTCTCATATCTGGCTCGCTCGCTCTCACATCTGGCTGGCTCGCTTGCTCTCATATCTGGCTCGCTCGCTCTCATATCTGGCTCGCTCGCTTGCTCTCTTGTCTTGCTCGCTTTCTTATCTGGCTCGCTCGCTCTCATATCTGGCTGGCTCGCTTGCTCTCATATCTGGCTCGATCGCTTGCTCTCTTGTCTGGCTCGCTCTCTTATCTGGCTTGCTCGCTAGAATATCTGGCTCGCGCGCCCTTTCTCTCTTGTCTGGCTTGCTCTCTTATCTGGCTCGCTCGCTCTCATATCTGGCTCGCTCGCTTGCTCTCATGTCTGGCTCGCTTGCTCTCATATCTGTCTTTCTCGCTTGATCTCTTGTCTGGCTCGCTCTCTTATCTGGCTCGCTCGCATATCTGGCTAGCTCGCTCTCACATCTGGCTAGCTCGCTTGCTCTCATTTCTGGCTGGCTCGCTTGCTCTCATTTCTGGCTCGCTCGCTTGCTCTCATATCTGGCTCGCTCGCTTGCTCTCATATCTGGCACGCTCGCTTGCTCTCTTGTCTGGCTCGCTCTCATATCTGGCTAGCTTGCTTGCTCTCTTTTCTTGCTCGCTCTCTTGTCTGGCTCGCTCGCTCTCATATCTGGCTGGCTCGCTTGCTCTCATATCTGGCTCGCTCGCTTGCTCTCATATCTGGCTCGCTCGCTTGCTCTCATGTCTGGTTCGCTCTCATATCTGGATCGCTCGCTTGCTCTCATATCTGGCTCGCTCGCTTGCTTAATTGTCTGGCTCGCTCTCTTATCTGCCTCGCTCTCTCTCACATCTGGTTTGCTCGCTTGCTCTCATATCTGGCTCGCTCGCTGCTCTCTTGTCTGGCTCGCTCTCATATCTGGCTTGCTCTCATATCTGGCTCGCTCGCTTGCTCTCTTGTCTGGCTCGCTCTCTTATTTGGCTCGCTCGCATATCTGGCTCGCTCGCTCTCACATCTGCCTGGCTTGCTTGCTCTCATATCTGGCTCGCTCGCTTGCTCTCATATCTGGCTCGCTCGCTTGCTCTCTTGTCTGGCTCGCTCTCTTATCTGGCTCGCTCTCAAATCTGGCTTGCTAGCTTGCTCTCATATCTGGCTCGCTCGCTTTCTCTCTTGTCTGCCTCGCTCTCTTTTATGACTCGCTCACATATCTGGCTCGCTCGCTCTCAAATCTGGCTCGCTCGCTCTCAAATCTGGCTCGCTCGCTTGCTCTCATATCTGGCTTGCTCGCTTGCTCTCATATCCGGCTCGCTCGCTTGCTCTCATATCTGGCTCGCTCGCTTGCTCTCTTGTCTGGCTCGCTCTCTTATCTGGCTCGCTCGCATATCTTTCCCGCTCGCTCTCAAATCTGGCTCGCTCGCTTGCTCTCATATCTGGCTATTTCGCTCGCTCTCTTGTCTTGCTCGCTCTCTTATCTGGCTTGCTTGCTCTAATATCTGGCTGGCTCGCTTACTCTCATATCTGGCTCGCTCGCTTGCTCTCTTGTCTGGCTCGCTCTCTTATCTGGCTTGCTCGCTAGCATATCTGGCTCGCTCGCTTGCTCTCTTGTCTGGCTTGCTCTCTTATCTGGCTCGCTCGGTCTCATATCTGGCTCGCTCGCTTGCTCTCATGTCTGGCTCGCTGGCTCTCATATCTGGCTTTCTCGCTTGCTCTCTTGTCTGGCTCGCTCTCTTATCTGGCTCGCTCGCATATCTGGCTCGCTCGCTCTCACATCTGGCTGGCTCACTTGCTCTCATTTCTGGCTGGCTCGCTTGCTCTCATTTCTGGCTCGCTCGCTTGCTCTCATATCTGGCTCGCTCGCTTGCTCTCATATCTTGCTCGCTCGCTTGCTCTCTTGTCTGGCTCGCTATCATATCTGGCTAGCTCGCTTGCTCTCTTGTCTTGCTCACTCTTATCTGGCTCGCTCGCTCTCTTATCTGGCTGGCTCGCTTGCTCTCATATCTGGCTCGCTCGCTTGCTCTCATATCTGGCTCGCTCGCTCTTATGTCTGGCTCGCTCTCATATCTGGATCGCTCGCTTGCTCTCATATCTGGCTCGCTCGCTTGCTTAATTGTCTGGCTCGCTCTCTTATCTGCCTTGCTCTCTCACACATCTGGCTTGCTCGCTTGCTCTCATATCTGGCCTGGCTCGCTTGCTGCTCTCTTATCTGTCTCGCTCTCACATCTGGCTCGCTCGCTTGCTCTCATATCTAGCTCGCTCGCTCTCTTATCTGGCTTGCTCGCTAGCATATCTGGCTCGCTCGCTTACTCTCTTGTCTGGCTTGCTCTCTTATCTGGCTCGCTCGCTCTCATATCTGGCTCGCTCGCTCTCATATCTGGCTCGCTCGCTTGCTCTCATGTCCGGCTCGCTCGCTCTCATATCTGACTTTCTCGCTTGCTCTCTTGTCTGGTTCGCTCTCTTATGTGGCTAACTCTCATATCTGGCTTGCTCGCTTGCTCTCATATCTGGCTCGCTCGCTTGCTCTCTTGTCTGGCTAGCTCTCTTATCTGGCTTGCTCGCTAGCATATCTGGCTCGCTCGCTTGCTCTCTTGTCTGGCTTCCTCTCTTATCTGGCTTGCTCGCTCTCATATCTGGCTCGCTCGCTTGCTCTCATGTCTGGCTCGCTCGCTCTCATATCTGACTTTCTCGCTTGCTCTCTTGTCTGGTTCGCTCTCTTATCTGGTTCGCTCTCATATCTGGCTTGCTCGCTTGCTCTCATATCTGGCTCGCTCGCTTGCTCTCTTGTCTGGCTCGCTCTCTTATCTGGCTTGCTCGCTAGCATATCTGGCTCGCTCGCTTGCTCTCTTGTCTGACTTGCTCTCTTATTTGTCTCGCTCTCACATCTGGCTTGCTCGCTTGCTCTCATATCTGGCTCGCTCGCTTGCTCTCTTGTCTGGCTCGCTCTCTTATCTGGCTTGCTCGCTAGCATATCTGGCTCGCTCGCATGCTCTCTTGTCTGGCTTCCTCTCTTATCTGGCTCGCTCGCTCTCATATCTGGCTCGCTCGCTTGCTCTCATGTCTGGCTCGCTCGCTCTCATATCTGGCTCGCTCGCTTGCTCTTATGTCTGGCTCGCTCGCTCTCATATCTGGCTTTCTCGCTTGCTCTCTTGTCTGGTTCGCTCTCTTATCTGGCTCGCTCTCATATCTGGCTTGCTCGCTTGCTCTCATATCTGGCTCGCTCGCTTGCTTTCTTGTCTGGCTCGCTCGCATATCTGGCTCGCTCGCTCTCACATCTGGCTGGCTCGCTTGCTCTCATATCTGGCTCGCTCGCTCTCATATCTGGCTCGCTCGCTTGCTCTCTTGTCTTGCTCGCTCTCTTATCTGGCTCGCTCGCTCTCATATCTGGCTGGCTCGCTTGCTCTCCTATCTGGCTCGCTCGCTTGCTCTCTTGTCTGGCTCGCTCTCTTATCTGGCTTGCTCGCTAGAGTATCTGGCTCGCGCCCTTGCTCTCTTGTCTGGCTTGCTCTCTTATCTGGCCCGCTCGATCTCATATCGGGCTCGCTCGCTTGCTCTCATGTCTGGCTCGCTTGCTCTCATATCTGTCTTTCACGCTTGCTCTCTTGTCTGGCTCGCTGTCTTATCTGGCTCGCTCGCATATCTGGCTAGCTCGCTCTCACATCTGGCTGGCTCGCTTGCTCTCATTTCTGGCTGGCTCGCTTGCTCTCATATCTGGCTCGCTCGCTTGCTCTCATATCTGGCACGCTCGCTTGCTCACTTGTCTGGCTCGCTCTCATATCTGGCTAGCTCGCTTGCTCTCTTGTCTTGCTCGCTCTCTTATCTGGCTCGCTCGCTCTCATATCTGGCTGGCTCGCTTGCTCTCATATCTGGCTCGCTCGCTTGCTCTCATGTCTGGCTCGCTCTCATATCTGGATCGCTCGCTTGCTCTCATATCTGGCTCGCTCGCTTGCTTTCTTGTCTGGCTCGCTCGCATATCTGGCTCGCTCGCTCTCACATCTGGCTGGCTCGCTTGCTCTCATATCTGGCTCGCTCGCTCTCATATCTGGCTCGCTCGCTCGCTCTCTTGTCTTGCTCGCTTTCTTATCTGGCTCGCTCGCTCTCATATCTGGCTGGCTCGCTTGCTCTCATATCTGGCTTGATCGCTTGCTCTCTTGTCTGGCTCGCTCTCTTATCTGGCTTGCTCGCTAGAATATCTGACTCGCGCGCTTGCTCTCTTGTCTGGCTTGCTCTCTTATCTGGCTCGCTCGGTCTCATATCTGGCTCGCTCGCTTGCTCTCATGTCTGGCTCGCTTGCTCTCATATCTGTCTTTCTCGCTTGCTCTCTTGTCTGGCTCGCTCTCTTATCTGGCTCGCTCGCATATCTGGCTAGCTCGCTCTCACATCTGGCTGGCTCACTTGCTCTCATTTCTGGCTGGCTCGCTTGCTTTCATTTCTGGCTCGCTCGCTCTCATATCTGGCTCGCTCGCTTGCTCTCATATCTGGCACGCTCGCTTGCTCTCTTGTCTGGCTCGCTCTCATATCTGGCTAGCTCGCTTGCTCTCTTGTCTTGCTCGCTCTCTTGTCTGGCTCGCTCGCTCTCATATCTGGCTGGCTCGCTTGCTCTCATATCTGGCTCGCTCGCTTGCTCTCATATCTGGCTCGCTCGCTTGCTCTCATGTCTGGCTCGCTCTCATATCTGGATCGCTTGCTTGCTCTCATATCTGGCTCGCTCGCTTGCTTAATTGTCTGGCTCGCTCTCTTATCTGCCTCGCTCTCTCTCACATCTGGCTTGCTCGCTTGCTCTCATATCTGGCTCGCTCGCTGCTCTCTTGTCTGGCTCGCTCTCATATCTAGCTTGCTCGCTCGCTCTCATATCTGGCTCGCTCGCTTGCTCTCTTGTCTGGCTCGCTCTCTTATTTGGCTCGCTCGCATATCTGGCTCACTCGCTCTCACATCTGGCTGGCTTGCTTGCTCTCATATCTGGCTCGCTCGCTTGCTCTCATATCTGGCTCGCTCGCTTGCTCTCTTGTCTGGCTCGCTCTCTTATCTGGCTCGCTCGCATATCTGGCTCGCTCGCTTGCTCTCATATCTGGCTCGCTCGCTTGCTCTCATATCTGGCTCGCTCGCTTTCTCTCTTGTCTGTCTCGCTCTCTTTTATGGCTCGCTCACATATCTGGCTTGCTCGCTCTCAAATCTGGCTCGCTCGCTCTCAAATCTGGCTCGCTCGCTTGCTCTCATATCTGGCTTGCTCGCTTGCTCTCATATCTGGCTCGCTCGCTTGCTCTCTTGTCTTGCTCGCTTTCTTATCTGGCTCGCTCGCTCTCATATCTGGCTGGCTCGCTTGCTCTCATATCTGGCTCGATCGCTTGCTCTCTTGTCTGGCTCGCTCTCTTATCTTGCTTGCTCGCTAGAATATCTGGCTCGCGCGCTTGCTCTCTTGTCTGGCTTGCTCTCTTATCTGGCTCGCTCGCTCTCATATCTGGCTCGCTCGCTTGCTCTCATGTCTGGCTCGCTCGCTCTCATATCTGGCTCGCTCGCTTGCTCTCATGTCTGGCTCGCTCGCTCTCATATCTGGCTTTCTCTCTTGCTCTCTTGTCTGGTTCGCTCTCTTATCTGGCTCGCTCTCATATCTGGCTTGCTCGCTTGCTCTCATATCTGGCTCGCTCGCTTGCTTTCTTGTCTGGCTCGCTCGCATATCTGGCTCGCTCGCTCTCACATCTGGCTGGCTCGCTTGCTCTCATATCTGGCTCGCTCGCTCTCATATCTGGCTCGCTCGCTCGCTCTCTTGTCTTGCTCGCTTTCTTATCTGGCTCGCTCGCTCTCATATCTGGCTGGCTCGCTTGCTCTCATATCTGGCTTGATCGCTTGCTCTCTTGTCTTGCTCGCTCTCTTATCTGGCTCGCTCGCTCTCATATCTGGCTGGCTCGCTTGCTCTCCTATCTGGCTCGCTCGCTTGCTCTCTTGTCTGGCTCGCTCTCTTATCTGGCTTGCTCGCTAGAATATCTGACTCGCGCGCTTGCTCTCTTGTCTGGCTTGCTCTCTTATCTGGCTCGCTCGCTCTCATATCTGGCTCGCTCGCTTGCTCTCATGTCTGGCTCGCTTGCTCTCATATCTGTCTTTCTCGCTTGCTCTCTTGTTCTGGCTCGCTCTCTTATCTGGCCCTTCGCCTTCGCATATCTGGCTAGTTCGCTCTCACATCTGGCTGGCTCACTTGCTCTCATTTCTGGCTGGCTCGCTTGCTTTCATTTCTGGCTCGCTCGCTCTCATATCTGGCTCGCTCGCTTGCTCTCATATCTGGCACGCTCGCTTGCTCTCTTGTCTGGCTCGCTCTCATATCTGGCTAGCTCGCTTGCTCTCTTGTCTTGCTCGCTCTCTTGTCTGGCTCGCTCGCTCTCATATCTGGCTGGCTCGCTTGCTCTCATATCTGGCTCGCTCGCTTGCTCTCATATCTGGCTCGCTCGCTTGCTCTCATGTCTGGCTCGCTCTCATATCTGGATCGCTCGCTTGCTCTCATATCTGGCTCGCTCGCTTGCTTAATTGTCTGGCTCGCTCTCTTATCTGCCTCGCTCTCTCTCACATCTGGCTTGCTCGCTTGCTCTCATATCTGGCTCGCTCGCTGCTCTCTTGTCTGGCTCGCTCTCATATCTGGCTTGCTCGCATATCTGGCTCGCTCGCTTGCTCTCTTGTCTGGCTCGCTCTCTTATTTGGCTCGCTCGCATATCTGGCTCGCTCGCACTCACATCTGGCTGGCTTGCTTGCTCTCATATCTGGCTCGCTCACTTGCTCTCATATCTGGCTCGCTCGCTTGCTCTCTGGCTCGCTCGCATATCTGGCTCGCTCGCTCTCACATCGAGCTGGCTCGCTTGCTCTCATATCTGGCTCGCTCGCTTGCTCTCTTGTCTGGCTCGCTCTCTTATCTGGCTCGCTCTCATATCTGGTTTGCTAGCTTGCTCTCATATCTGGCTCGCTCGCTTTCTCTCTTGTCTGCCTCGCTCTCTTTTATGGCACGCTCACATATCTGGCTCGCTCGCTCTCAAATCTGGCTCGCTCGCTCTCAAATCTGGCTCGCTCGCTTGCTCTCATATCTGGCTTGCTCGCTTGCTCTCATATCCGGCTCGCTCGCTTGCTCTCATATCTGGCTCGCTCGCTTGCTCTCTTGTCTGGCTCGCTCTCTTATCTGGCTCGCTCGCATATCTTTCTCTCGCTCGCTCTCAAATCTGGCTCGCTCGCTTGCTCTCATATCTGGCTAGTTCGCTCGCTCTCTTGTCTTGCTCGCTCTCTTATCTGGCTTGCTTGCTCTCATATCTGGCTGGCTCGCTTACTCTCATATCTGGCTCGCTCGCTTGCTCTCTTGTCTGGCTCGCTCTCTTATCTGGCTTGCTCGCTAGCATATCTGGCTCGCACGCTTGCTCTCTTGTCTGGCTTGCTCTCTTATCTGGCTCGCTCGGTCTCATATCTGGCTCGCTCGCTTGCTCTCATGTCTGGCTCGCTTGCTCTCATATCTGGCTTTCTCGCTTGCCCTCTTGTCTGGCTCGCTCTCTTATCTGGCTCGCTCTCTTATCTGGCTCGCTCGCATATCTGGCTCGCTCGCTCTCACATCTGGCTGGCTCACTTGCTCTCATTTCTGGCTGGCTCGCTTGCTCTCATTTCTGGCTCGCTCGCTTGCTCTCATATCTGGCTCGCTCGCTTGCTCTCTTGTCTGGCTCGCTATCATATCTGGCTAGCTCGCTTGCTCTCTTGTCTTGCTCACTCTTATCTGGCTCGCTCGCTCTCTTATCTGGCTGGCTCGCTTGCTCTCATATCTGGCTCGCTCGCTTGCTCTCATATCTGCCTCGCTCGCTCTTATGTCTGGCTCGCTCTCATATCTGGATCGCTCGCTTGCTCTCATATCTGGCTCGCTCGCTTGCTTAATTGTCTGGCTCGCTCTCTTATCTGCCTCGCTCTCTCTCACATCTGGCTTGCTCGCTTGCTCTCATATCTGGCCTGGCTCGCTTGCTGCTCTCTTATCTGTCTCGCTCTCACATCTGGCTCGCTCGCTTGCTCTCAAATCTAGCTCGCTCGCTCTCTTATCTGGCTTGCTCGCTAGCATATCTGGCTCGCTCGCTTGCTCTCTTGTCTGGCTTGCTCTCTTATCTGGCTCGCTCGCTCTCATATCTGGCTCGCTCGCTCGCTCTCATATCTGGCTCGCTCGCTTGCTGTCATGTCTGGCTCGCTCGCTCTCATATCTGACTTTCTCGCTTGCTCTCTTGTCTGGTTCGCTCTCTTATGTGGCTAACTCTCATATCTGGCTTGCTCGCTTGCTCTCATATCTGGCTCGCTCGCTTGCTCTCTTGTCTGGCTAGCTCTCTTATCTGGCTTGCTCGCTAGCATATCTGGCTCGCTCGCTTCCTCTCTTGTCTGGCTTGCTCTCTTATCTGTCTCGCTCTCACATCTGGCTTGCTCGCTTGCTCTCATATCTGGCTCGCTCGCTTGCTCTCTTGTCTGGCTCGCTCTCTTATCTGGCTTGCTCGCTCTCATATCTGGCTCGCTCGCTTGCTCTCATGTCTGGCTCGCTCGCTCTCATATCTGACTTTCTCGCTTGCTCTCTTGTTTGCTTCGCTCTCTTATCTGGTTCGCTCTCATATCTGGCTTGCTCGCTTGCTCTCATATCTGGCTCGCTCGCTTGCTCTCTTGTCTGGCTCGCTCTCTTATCTGGCTTGCTCGCTAGCATATCTGGCTCGCTCGCTTGCTCTCTTGTCTGACTTGCTCTCTTATTTGTCTCGCTCTCACATCTGGCTTGCTCGCTTGCTCTCATATCTGGCTCGCTCACTTGCTCTCTTGTCTGGCTCGCTCTCTTATCTGGCTTGCTCGCTAGCATATCTGGCTCGCTCGCATGCTCTCTTGTCTGGCTTCCTCTCTTATCTGGCTCGCTCGCTCTCATATCTGGCTCGCTCTCTTGCTCTCATGTCTGGCTCGCTCGCTCTCATATCTGGCTTTCTCGCTTGCTCTCCTGTTTGGTTCGCTCTTTTATCTGGCTCGCTCTCATATCTGGCTTGCTCGCTTGCTCTCATATCTGGCTCGCTCGCTTGCTTTCTTGTCTGGCTCGCTCGCATATCTGGCTCGCTCGCTCTCACATCTGGCTGGCTCGCTTGCTCTCATATCTGGCTCGCTCGCTCTCATATCTGGCTCGCTCGCCTTGCTCTCTTGTCTTGCTCGCTCTCTTATCTGGCTGGCTCGCTCTCATATCTGGCTGGCTCGCTTGCTCTCCTATCTGGCTCGCGCGCTTGCTCTCTTGTCTGGCTTGCTCTCTTATCTGGCTCGCTCGCTCTCATATCTGGCTCGCTCGCTTGCTCTCATGTCTGGCTCGCTTGCTCTCATATCTGTCTTTCTCGCTTGCTCTCTTGTCTGGCTCGCTGTCTTATCTGGCTCGCTCGCATATCTGGCTAGCTCGCTCTCACATCTGGCTGGCACGCTTGCTCTCATTTCTGGCTGGCTCGCTTGCTCTCATTTCTGGCTCGCTCGCTTGCTCTCATATCTGGCTCGCTCGCTTGCTCTCATATCTGGCACGCTCGCTTGCTCTCTTGTCTGGCTCGCTCTCATATCTGGCTAGCTCGCTTGCTCTCTTGTCTTGCTCGCTCTCTTATCTGGCTCGCTCGCTCTCATATCTGGCTCGCTCGCTTGCTCTCATATCTGGCTCGCTCGCTTGCTCTCATATCTGGCTCGCTCGCTTGCTCTCATGTCTGGCTCGCTCTCATATCTGGATCGCTCGCTTGCTCTCATATCTGGCTCGCTCGCTTGCTTAATTGTCTGGCTCGCTCTCTTATCTGCCTCGCTCTCTCTCACATCTGGCTTGCTCGCTTGCTCTCATATCTGGCTCGCTCGCTGCTCTCTTGTCTGGCTCGCTCTCATATCTGGCTTGCTCGCATATCTGGCTCGCTCGCTTGCTCTCTTGTCTGGCTCGCTCTCTTATTTGGCTCGCTCTCATATCTGACTTTCTCGCTTGCTCTCTTGTTTGCTTCGCTCTCTTATCTGGTTCGCTCTCATATCTGGCTTGCTCGCTTGCTCTCATATCTGGCTTGCTAGCTTGCTCTCATATCTGGCTCGCTCGCTTTCTCTCTTGTCTGCCTCGCTCTCTTTTATGGCTCGCTCACATATCTGGCTCGCTCGCTCTCAAATCTGGCTCGCTCGCTCTCAAATCTGGCTCGCTCGCTTGCTCTCATATCTGGCTTGCTCGCTTGCTCTCATATCCGACTCGCTCGCTCTCATATCTGGCTCGCTCGCTTGCTCTCTTGTCTGGCTCGCTCTCTTATCTGGCTCGCTTGCATATCTTTCTCGCTCGCTCTCAAATCTGGCTCGCTCGCTTGCTCTCATATCTGGCTAGTTCGCTCGCTCTCTTGTCTTGCTCGCTCTCTTATCTGGCTTGCTTGCTCTCATATCTGGCTGGCTCGCTTACTCTCATATCTGGCTCGCTCGCTTGCTCTCTTGTCTGGCTCGCTCTCTTATCTGGCTTGCTCGCTAGCATATCTGGCTCGCACGCTTGCTCTCTTGTCTGGCTTGCTCTCTTATCTGGCTCGCTCGGTCTCATATCTGGCTCGCTCGCTTGCTCTCATGTCTGGCTCGCTTGCTCTCATATCTGGCTTTCTCGCTTGCCCTCTTGTCTGGCTCGCTCTCTTATCTGGCTCGCTCGCATATCTGGCTCGCTCGCTCTCACATCTGGCTGGCTCACTTGCTCTCATTTCTGGCTGGCTCGCTTGCTCTCATTTCTGGCTCGCTCGCTTGCTCTCATATCTGGCTCGCTCGCTTGCTCTCATATCTGGCTCGCTCGCTTGCTCTCTTGTCTGGCTCGCTATCATATCTGGCTAGCTCGCTTGCTCTCTTGTCTTGCTCACTCTTATCTGGCTCGCTCGCTCTCTTATCTGGCTGGCTCGCTTGCTCTCATATCTGGCTCGCTCGCTTGCTCTCATATCTGGCTCGCTCGCTCTTATGTCTGGCTCGCTCTCATATCTGGATCGCTCGCTTGCTCTCATATCTGGCTCGCTCGCTTGCTTAATTGTCTGGCTCGCTCTCTTATCTGCCTTGCTCTCTCTCACATCTGGCTTGCTCGCTTGCTCTCATATCTGGCCTGGCTCGCTTGCTGCTCTCTTATCTGTCTCGCTCTCACATCTGGCTCGCTCGCTTGCTCTCATATCTAGCTCGCTCGCTCTCTTATCTGGCTTGCTCGCTAGCATATCTGGCTCGCTCGCTTCCTCTCTTGTCTGGCTTGCTCTCTTATCTGGCTCGCTCGCTCTCATATCTGGCTCGCTCGCTCTCATATCTGGCTCGCTCGCTTGCTCTCATGTCTGGCTCGCTCGCTCTCATATCTGACTTTCTCGCTTGCTCTCTTGTCTGGTTCGCTCTCTTATGTGGCTAACTCTCATATCTGGCTTGCTCGCTTGCTCTCATATCTGGCTCGCTCGCTTGCTCTCTTGTCTGGCTAGTTCTCTTATCTGGCTTGCTCGCTAGCATATCTGGCTCGCTCGCTTCCTCTCTTGTCTGGCTTGCTCTCTTATCTGTCTCGCTCTCACATCTGGCTTGCTCGCTTGCTCTCATATCTGGCTCGCTCGCTTGCTCTCTTGTCTGGCTCGCTCTCTTATCTGGCTTGCTCGCTAGCATATCTGGCTCGCTCGCTTGCTCTCTTGTCTGGCTTCCTCTCTTATCTGGCTTGCTCGCTCTCATATCTGGCTCGCTCGCTTGCTCTCATGTCTGGCTCGCTCGCTCTCATATCTGACTTTCTCGCTTGCTCTCTTGTCTGGTTCGCTCTCTTATCTGGTTCGCTCTCATATCTGGCTTGCTCGCTTGCTCTCATATCTGGCTCACTCGCTTGCTCTCTTGTCTGGCTCGCTCTCTTATCTGGCTTGCTCGCTAGCATATCTGGCTCGCTCGCTTGCTCTCTTGTCTGACTTGCTCTCTTATTTGTCTCGCTCTCACATCTGGCTTGCTCGCTTGCTCTCATATCTGGCTCGCTCGCTTGCTCTCTTGTCTGGCTCGCTCTCTTATCTGGCTTGCTCGCTAGCATATCTGGCTCGCTCGCATGCTCTCTTGTCTGGCTTCCTCTCTTATCTGGCTCGCTCGCTCTCATATCTGGCTCGCTCGCTTGCTCTCATGTCTGGCTCGCTCGCTCTCATATCTGGCTCGCTCGCTTGCTCTTATGTCTGGCTCGCTCGCTCTCATATCTGGCTTTCTCGCTTGCTCTCTTGTCTGGTTCGCTCTCTTATCTGGCTCGCTCTCATATCTGGCTTGCTCGCTTGCTCTCATATCTGGCTCTCTCGCTTGCTTTCTTGTCTGGCTCGCTCGCATATCTGGCTCGCTCGCTCTCACATCTGGCTGGCTCGCTTGCTCTCATATCTGGCTCGCTCGCTCTCATATCTGGCTCGCTCGCTTGCTCTCTTGTCTTGCTCGCTCTCTTATCTGGCTCGCTCGCTCTCATATCTGGCTGGCTCGCTTGCTCTCCTATCTGGCTCGCTCGCTTGCTCTCTTGTCTGGCTCGCTCTCTTATCTGGCTTGCTCGCTAGAGTATCTGGCTCGCGCCCTTGCTCTCTTGTCTGGCTTGCTCTCTTATCTGGCTCGCTCGATCTCATATCGGGCTCGCTCGCTTGCTCTCATGTCTGGCTCGCTTGCTCTCATATCTGTCTTTCTCGCTTGCTCTCTTGTCTGGCTCGCTGTCTTATCTGGCTCGCTCGCATATCTGGCTAGCTCGCTCTCACATCTGGCTGGCTCGCTTGCTCTCATTTCTGGCTGGCTCGCTTGCTCTCATATCTGGCTCGCTCGCTTGCTCTCATATCTGGCACGCTCGCTTGCTCTCTTGTCTGGCTCGCTCTCATATCTGGCTAGCTCGCTTGCTCTCTTGTCTTGCTCGCTCTCTTATCTGGCTCGCTCGCTCTCATATCTGGCTGGCTCGCTTGCTCTCATATCTGGCTCGCTCGCTTGCTCTCATGTCTGGCTCGCTCTCATATCTGGATCGCTCGCTTGCTCTCATATCTGGCTCGCTCGCTTGCTTAATTGTCTGGCTCGCTCTCTTATCTGCCTCGCTCTCTCTCACATCTGGCTTGCTCGCTTGCTCTCATATCTGGCTCGCTCGCTGCTCTCTTGTCTGGCTCGCTCTCATATCTGGCTTGCTCGCTCGCTCTCATATCTGGCTCGCTCGCTTGCTCTCTTGTCTGGCTCGCTCTCTTATTTGGCTCGCTCGCATATCTGGCTCGCTTGCTCTCACATCTGGCTGGCTTGCTTGCTCTCATATCTGGCTCGCTCGCTTGCTCTCATATCTGGCTCGCTCACTTGCTCTCTTGTCTGGCTCGCTCTCTTATCTGGCTCGCTCGCATATCTGGCTCGCTCGCTTGCTCTCATATCTGGCTCGCTCGCTTGCTCTCATATCTGGCTCGCTCGCTTTCTCTCTTGTCTGTCTCGCTCTCTTTTATGGCTCGCTCACATATCTGGCTTGCTCGCTCTCAAATCTGGCTCGCTCGCTCTCAAATCTGGCTCGCTCGCTTGCTCTCATATCTGGCTTGCTCGCTTGCTCTCATATCCGGCTCGCTCGCTTGCTCTCTTGTCTTGCTCGCTTTCTTATCTGGCTCGCTCGCTCTCATATCTGGCTGGCTCGCTTGCTCTCATATCTGGCTCGATCGCTTGCTCTCTTGTCTGGCTCGCTCTCTTATCTTGCTTGCTCGCTAGAATATCTGGCTCGCGCGCTTGCTCTCTTGTCTGGCTTGCTCTCTTATCTGGCTCGCTCGCTCTCATATCTGGCTCGCTCGCTTGCTCTCATGTCTGGCTCGCTCGCTCTCATATCTGGCTCGCTCGCTTGCTCTCATGTCTGGCTCGCTCGCTCTCATATCTGGCTTTCTCTCTTGCTCTCTTGTCTGGTTCGCTCTCTTATCTGGCTCGCTCTCATATCTGGCTTGCTCGCTTGCTCTCATATCTGGCTCGCTCGCTTGCTTTCTTGTCTGGCTCGCTCGCATATCTGGCTCGCTCGCTCTCACATCTGGCTGGCTCGCTTGCTCTCATATCTGGCTCGCTCGCTCTCATATATGGCTCGCTCGCTCGCTCTCTTGTCTTGCTCGCTTTCTTATCTGGCTCGCTCGCTCTCATATCTGGCTGGCTCGCTTGCTCTCATATCTGGCTTGATCGCTTGCTCTCTTGTCTGGCTCGCTCTCTTATCTGGCTTGCTCGCTAGAATATCTGACTCGCGCGCTTGCTCTCTTGTCTGGCTTGCTCTCTTATCTGGCTCGCTCGCTCTCATATCTGGCTCGCTCGCTTGCTCTCATGTCTGGCTCGCTTGCTCTCATATCTGTCTTTCTCGCTTGCTCTCTTGTCTGGCTCGCTCTCTTATCTGGCTCGCTCGCATATCTGGCTAGCTCGCTCTCACATCTGGCTGGCTCGCTTGCTCTCATTTCTGGCTGGCTCGCTTGCTCTCATTTCTGGCTCGCTCGCTTGCTCTCATATCTGGCTCGCTCGCTTGCTCTCATATCTGGCTTGCTCGCTTGCTCTCATATCCGGCTCGCTCGATTGCTCTCATATCTGGCACGCTCGCTTGCTCTCTTGTCTGGCTCGCTCTCATATCTGGCTAGCTCGCTTGCTCTCTTGTCTTGCTCGCTCTCTTATCAGGCTCGCTCGCTCTCATATCTGGCTGGCTCGCTTGCTCTCATATCTGGCTCGCTCGCTTGCTCTCATATCTGGCTCGCTCGCTTGCTCTCATGTCTGGCTCGCTCTCATATCTGGATCGCTCGCTTGCTCTCATATCTGGCTCACTTGCTTAATTGTCTGGCTCGCTCTCTTATCTGCCTCGCTCTCTCTCACATCTGGCTTGCTCGCTTGCTCTCATATCTGGCTCGCTCGCTGCTCTCTTGTCTGGCTCGCTCTCATATCTGGCTTGCTCGCATATCTGGCTCGCTCGCTTGCTCTCTTGTCTGGCTCGCTCTCTTATTTGGCTCGCTCGCATATCTGGCTCGCTCGCTCTCACATCTGGCTGGCTTGCTTGCTCTCATATCTGGCTCGCTCACTTGCTCTCATATCTGGCTCGCTCGCTTGCTCTCTTGTCTGGCTCGCTCTCTTATCTGGCTCGCTCGCATATCTGGCTCGCTCGCTCTCACATCGAGCTGGCTCGCTTGCTCTCATATCTGGCTCGCTCGCTTGCTCTCTTGTCTGGCTCGCTCTCTTATCTGGCTCGCTCTCATATCTGGCTTGCTAGCTTGCTCTCATATCTGGCTCGCTCGCTTTCTCTCTTGTCTGCCTCGCTCTCTTTTATGGCTCGCTCACATATCTGGCTCGCTCGCTCTCAAATCTGGCTCGCTCGCTCTCAAATCTGGCTCGCTCGCTTGCTCTCATATCTGGCTTGCTCGCTTGCTCTCATATCCGGCTCGCTCGCTTGCTCTCATATCTGGCTCGCTCGCTTGCTCTCTTGTCTGGCTCGCTCTCTTATCTGGCTCGCTCGCATATCTTTCTCGCTCGCTCTCAAATCTGGCTCGCTCGCTTGCTCTAATATCTGGCTAGTTCGCTCGCTCTCTTGTCTTGCTCGCTCTCTTATCTGGCTTGCTTGCTCTCATATCTGGCTGGCTCGCTTACTCTCATATCTGGCTCGCTCGCTTGCTCTCTTGTCTGGCTCGCTCTCTTATCTGGCTTGCTCGCTAGCATATCTGGCTCGCACGCTTGCTCTCTTGTCTGGCTTGCTCTCTTATCTGGCTCGCTCGGTCTCATATCTGGCTCGCTCGCTTGCTCTCATGTCTGGCTCGCTTGCTCTCATATCTGGCTTTCTCGCTTGCCCTCTTGTCTGGCTCGCTCTCTTATCTGGCTCGCTCGCATATCTGGCTCGCTCGCTCTCACATCTGGCTGGCTCACTTGCTCTCATTTCTGGCTGGCTCGCTTGCTCTCATTTCTGGCTCGCTCGCTTGCTCTCATATCTGGCTCGCTCGCTTGCTCTCATATCTGGCTCACTCGCTTGCTCTCTTGTCTGGCTCGCTATCATATCTGGCTAGCTCGCTTGCTCTCTTGTCTTGCTCACTCTTATCTGGCTCGCTCGCTCTCTTATCTGGCTGGCTCGCTTGCTCTCATATCTGGCTCGCTCGCTTGCTCTCATATCTGCCTCGCTCGCTCTTATGTCTGGCTCGCTCTCATATCTGGATCGCTCGCTTGCTCTCATATCTGGCTCGCTCGCTTGCTTAATTGTCTGGCTCGCTCTCTTATCTGCCTCGCTCTCTCTCACATCTGGCTTGCTCGCTTGCTCTCATATCTGGCCTGGCTCGCTTGCTGCTCTCTTATCTGTCTCGCTCTCACATCTGGCTCGCTCGCTTGCTCTCTTATCTAGCTCGCTCGCTCTCTTATCTGGCTTGCTCGCTAGCATATCTGGCTCGCTCGCTTGCTCTCTTGTCTGGCTTGCTCTCTTATCTGGCTCGCTCGCTCTCATATCTGGCTCGCTCGCTCTCATATCTGGCTCGCTCGCTTGCTCTCATGTCTGGCTCGCTCGCTCTCATATCTGACTTTCTCGCTTGCTCTCTTGTCTGGTTCGCTCTCTTATGTGGCTAACTCTCATATCTGGCTTGCTCGCTTGCTCTCATATCTGGCTCGCTCGCTTGCTCTCTTGTCTGGCTAGCTCTCTTATCTGGCTTGCTCGCTAGCATATCTGGCTCGCTCGCTTGCTCTCTTGTCTGGCTTCCTCTCTTATCTGGCTTGCTCGCTCTCATATCTGGCTCGCTCGCTTGCTCTCATGTCTGGCTCGCTCGCTCTCATATCTGACTTTCTCGCTTGCTCTCTTGTTTGCTTCGCTCTCTTATTTGGTTCGCTCTCATATCTGGCTTGCTCGCTTGCTCTCATATCTGGCTCGCTCGCTTGCTCTCTTGTCTGGCTCGCTCTCTTATCTGGCTTGCTCGCTAGCATATCTGGCTCGCTCGCTTGCTCTCTTGTCTGACTTGCTCTCTTATTTGTCTCGCTCTCACATCTGGCTTGCTCGCTTGCTCTCATATCTGGCTCGCTCACTTGCTCTCTTGTCTGGCTCGCTCTCTTATCTGGCTTGCTCGCTAGCATATCTGGCTCGCTCGCATGCTCTCTTGTCTGGCTTCCTCTCTTATCTGGCTCGCTCGCTCTCATATCTGGCTCGCTCGCTTGCTCTCATGTCTGGCTCGCTCGCTCTCATATCTGGCTCGCTCGCTTGCTCTCATGTCTGGCTGGCTCGCTTACTCTCATATCTGGCTCGCTCGCTTGCTCTCTTGTCTGGCTCGCTCTCTTATCTGGCTTGCTCGCTAGCATATCTGGCTCGCACGCTTGCTCTCTTGTCTGGCTTGCTCTCTTATCTGGCTCGCTCGGTCTCATATCTGGCTCGCTCGCTTGCTCTCATGTCTGGCTCGCTTGCTCTCATATCTGGCTTTCTCGCTTGCCCTCTTGTCTGGCTCGCTCTCTTATCTGGCTCGCTCGCATATCTGGCTCGCTCGCTCTCACATCTGGCTGGCTCACTTGCTCTCATTTCTGGCTGGCTCGCTTGCTCTCATTTCTGGCTCGCTCGCTTGCTCTCATATCTGGCTCGCTCGCTTGCTCTCATATCTGGCTCGCTCGCTTGCTCTCTTGTCTGGCTCGCTATCATATCTGGCTAGCTCGCTTGCTCTCTTGTCTTGCTCACTCTTATCTGGCTCGCTCGCTCTCTTATCTGGCTGGCTCGCTTGCTCTCATATCTGGCTCGCTCGCTTGCTCTCATATCTGCCTCGCTCGCTCTTATGTCTGGCTCGCTCTCATATCTGGATTGCTCGCTTGCTCTCATATCTGGCTCGCTCGCTTGCATAATTGTCTGGCTCGCTCTCTTATCTGCCTCGCTCTCTCTCACATCTGGCTTGCTCGCTTGCTCTCATATCTGGCCTGGCTCGCTTGCTGCTCTCTTATCTGTCTCGCTCTCACATCTGGCTCGCTCGCTTGCTCTCATATCTAGCTCGCTCGCTCGCTCTCTTATCTGGCTTGCTCGCTAGCATATCTGGCTCGCTCACTTGCTCTCTTGTCTGGATTGCTCTCTTATCTGGCTCGCTCGCTCTCATATCTGGCTCGCTCGCTCTCATATCTGGCTCGCTCGCTTGCTCTCATGTCTGGCTCGCTCGCTCTCATATCTGACTTTCTCGCTTGCTCTCTTGTCTGGTTCGCTCTCTTATGTGGCTAACTCTCATATCTGGCTTGCTCGCTTGCTCTCATATCTGGCTCGCTCGCTTGCTCTCTTGTCTGGCTAGCTCTCTTATCTGGCTTGCTCGCTAGCATATCTGGCTCGCTCGCTTCCTCTCTTGTCTGGCTTGCTCTCTTATCTGTCTCGCTCTCACATCTGGCTTGCTCGCTTGCTCTCATATCTGGCTCGCTCGCTTGCTCTCTTGTCTGGCTCGCTCTCTTATCTGGCTTGCTCGCTAGCATATCTGGCTCGCTTGCTTGCTCTCTTGTCTGGCTTCCTCTCTTATCTGGCTTGCTCGCTCTCATATCTGGCTCGCTCGCTTGCTCTCATGTCTGGCTCGCTCGCTCTCATATGTGACTTTCTCGCTTGCTCTCTTGTTTGGTTCGCTCTCTTATCTGGTTCGCTCGCTTGCTCTCTTGTCTGACTTGCTCTCTTATTTGTCTCGCTCTCACATCTGGCTTGCTCGCTTGCTCTCATATCTGGCTCGCTCACTTGCTCTCTTGTCTGGCTCGCTCTCTTATCTGGCTTGCTCGCTAGCATATCTGGCTCGCTCGCATGCTCTCTTGTCTGGCTTCCTCTCTTATCTGGCTCGCTCGCTCTCATATCTGGCTCGCTCGCTTGCTCTCATGTCTGGCTCGCTCGCTCTCATATCTGGCTCGCTCGCTTGCTCTCATGTCTGGCTCGCTCGCTCTCATATCTGGCTTTCTCGCTTGCTCTCTTGTCTGGTTCGCTCTCTTATCTGGCTCGCTCTCATATCTGGCTTGCTCGCTTGCTCTCATATCTGGCTCGCTCGCTTGCTTTCTTGTCTGGCTCGCTCGCATATCTGGCTCGCTCGCTCTCACATCTGGCTGGCTCGCTTGCTCTCATATCTGGCTCGCTCGCTCTCATATCTGGCTCGCTCGCTTGCTCTCTTGTCTTGCTCGCTCTCTTATCTGGCTGGCTCGCTCTCATATCTGGCTGGCTCGCTTGCTCTCCTATCTGGCTCGCTCGCTTGCTCTCTTGTCTGGTTCGCTCTCTTATCTGGCTTGCTCGCTAGAGTATCTGGCTCGCGCGCTTGCTCTCTTGTCTGGCTTGCTCTCTTATCTGGCTCGCTCGCTCTCATATCTGGCTCGCTCGCTTGCTCTCATGTCTGGCTCGCTTGCTCTCATATCTGTCTTTCTCGCTTGCTCTCTTGTCTGGCTCGCTGTCTTATCTGGCTCACTCGCATATCTGGCTAGCTCGCTCTCACATCTGGCTGGCTCGCTTGCTCTCATTTCTGGCTGGCTCGCTTGCTCTCATTTCTGGCTCGCTCGCTTGCTCTCATATCTGGCTTGCTCGCTTGCTCTCATATCTGGCACGCTCGCTTGCTCTCTTGTCTTGCTCGCTCTCTTGTCTGGCTCGCTCTCATATCTGGATAGCTCGCTTGCACTCTTTTCTTGCTCGCTCTCTTATCTGGCTCGCTCGCTCTCATATCTGGCTGGCTCGCTTGCTCTCATATCTGGCTCGCTCGCTTGCTCTCATATCTGGCTCGCTCGCTTGCTCTCATGTCTGGCTCGCTCTCATATCTGGATCGCTCGCTTGCTCTCATATCTGACTCGCTCGCTTGCTTAATTGTCTGGCTCGCTCTCTTATCTGCCTCGCTCTCTCTCACATCTGGCTTGCTCGCTTGCTCTCATATCTGGCCTGGCTCGCTTGCTGCTCTCTTATCTGTCTCGCTCTCACATCTGGCTCGCTCGCTTGCTCTCATATCTAGCTCGCTCGCTCGCTCTCTTATCTGGCTTGCTCGCTAGCAAATCTGGCTCGCTCGCTTGCTCTCTTGTCTGGCTTGCTCTCTTATCTGGCTCGCTCGCTCTCATATCTGGCTCGCTCGCTCTCATATCTGGCTCGCTCGCTTGCTCTCATGTCTGGCTCGCTCGCTCTCATATCTGACTTTCTCGCTTGCTCTCTTGTCTGGTTCGCTCTCTTATGTGGCTAACTCTCATATCTGGCTTGCTCGCTTGCTCTCATATCTGGCTCGCTCGCTTGCTCTCTTGTCTGGCTAGCTCTCTTATCTGGCTTGCTCGCTAGCATATCTGGCTCGCTCGCTTCCTCTCTTGTCTGGCTTGCTCTCTTATCTGTCTCGCTCTCACATCTGGCTTGCTCGCTTGCTCTCATATCTGGCTCGCTCGCTTGCTCTCTTGTCTGGCTCGCTCTCTTATCTGGCTTGCTCGCTAGCATATCTGGCTCGCTCGCTTGCTCTCTTGTCTGGCTTCCTCTCTTATCTGGCTTGCTCGCTCTCATATCTGGCTCGCTCGCTTGCTCTCATGTCTGGCTCGCTCGCTCTCATATGTGACTTTCTCGCTTGCTCTCTTGTTTGGTTCGCTCTCTTATCTGGTTCGCTCTCATATCTGGCTTGCTCGCTTGCTCTCATATCTGGCTCGCTCGCTTGCTCTCTTGTCTGGCTCGCTCTCTTATCTGGCTTGCTCGCTAGCATATCTGGCTCGCTCGCTTCCTCTCTTGTCTGGCTTGCTCTCTTATCTGTCTCGCTCTCACATCTGGCTTGCTCGCTTGCTCTCATATCTGGCTCGCTCACTTGCTCTCTTGTCTGGCTCGCTCTCTTAACTGGCTTGCTCGCTAGCATATCTGGCTCGCTCGCATGCTCTCTTGTCTGGCTTCCTCTCTTATCTGGCTCGCTCGCTCTCATATCTGGCTCGCTCGCTTGCTCTCATGTCTGGCTCGCTCGCTCTCATATCTGGCTCGCTCGCTTGCTCTCATGTCTGGCTCGCTCGCTCTCATATCTGGCTTTCTCGCTTGCTCTCTTGTCTGGTTCGCTCTCTTATCTGGCTCGCTCTCATATCTGGCTTGCTCGCTTGCTCTCATATCTGGCTCGCTCGCTTGCTTTCTTGTCTGGCTCGCTCGCATATCTGGCTCGCTCGCTCTCACATCTGGCTGGCTCGCTTGCTCTCATGTCTGGCTCGCTCGCTCTCATATCTGGCTCACTCGCTTGCTCTCTTGTCTTGCTCGCTCTCTTATCTGGCTCGCTCGCTCTCATATCTGGCTTGCTCGCTTGCTCTCATATCTGGCTCGCTCGCTTGCTCTCATATCTGGCTCGCTCGCTTGCTCTCATATCTGGCTCGCTCGCTTGCTCTCATATCTGGCTGGCTCGCTTGCTCTCATATCTGGCTGGCTCGCTCTCATATCTGGCTGGCTCGCTTGCTCTCCTATCTGGCTCGCTCGCTTGCTCTCTTGTCTGGTTCGCTCTCTTATCTGGCTTGCTCGCTAGAGTATCTGGCTCGCGCGCTTGCTCTCTTGTCTGGCTTGCTCTCTTATCTGGCTCGCTCGCTCTCATATCTGGCTCGCTCGCTTGCTCTCATGTCTGGCTCGCTTGCTCTCATATCTGTCTTTCTCGCTTGCTCTCTTGTCTGGCTCGCTGTCTTATCTGGCTCACTCGCATATCTGGCTAGCTCGCTCTCACATCTGGCTGGCTCGCTTGCTCTCATTTCTGGCTGGCTCGCTTGCTCTCATTTCTGGCTCGCTCGCTTGCTCTCATATCTGGCTCGCTCGCTTGCTCTCATATCTGGCACGCTCGCTTGCTCTCTTGTCTTGCTCGCTCTCTTGTCTGGCTCGCTCTCATATCTGGATAGCTCGCTTGCTCTCTTGTCTTGCTCGCTCTCTTATCTGGCTCGCTCGCTCTCATATCTGGCTGGCTCGCTTGCTCTCATATCTGGCTCGCTCGCTTGCTCTCATATCTGGCTCGCTCGCTTGCTCTCATGTCTGGCTCGCTCTCATATCTGGATCGCTCGCTTGCTCTCATATCTGACTCGCTCGCTTGCTTAATTGTCTGGCTCGCTCTCTTATCTGCCTCGCTCTCTCTCACATCTGGCTTGCTCGCTTGCTCTCATATCTGGCTCGCTCGCTGCTCTCTTGTCTGGCTCGCTCTCATATCTGGCTTGCTCGCTCTCATATCTGGCTCGCTCGCTTGCTCTCTTGTCTGGCTCGCTCTCTTATTTGGCTCGCTCGCATATCTGGCTCGCTCGCTCTCACATCTGGCTGGCTTGCTTGCTCTCATATCTGGCTCGCTCGCTTGCTCTCATATCTGGCTCGCTCGCTTGCTCTCTTGTCTGGCTCGCTCTCTTATCTGGCTCGCTCGCATATCTGGCTCGCTCGCTCTCACATCGAGCTGGCTCGCTTGCTCTCATATCTGGCTCGCTCGCTTGCTCTCATATCTGGCTAGCTCGCTTTCTCTCTTGTCTGTCTCGCTCTCTTTTATGGCTCGCTCACATATCTGGCTTGCTCGCTCTCAAATCTGGCTCGCTCGCTCTCAAATCTGGCTCGCTCGCTTGCTCTCATATCTGGCTTGCTCGCTTGCTCTCATATCCGGCTCGCTCGATTGCTCTCATATCTGGCTCGCTCGCTTGCTCTCTTGTCTGGCTCGCTCTCTTATCTGGCTCGCTCGCATATCTTTCTCGCTCGCTCTCAAATCTGGCTCGCTCGCTTGCTCTCATATCTGGCTAGTTCGCTTGCTCTCTTGTCTTGCTCGCTCTCTTATCTGGCTCGCTCGCTCTCATATCTGGCTGGCTCGCTTACTCTCATATCTGGCTCGCTCGCTTGCTCTCTTGTCTGGCTCGCTCTCTTATCTGGCTTGCTCGCTAGCATATCTGGCTCGCACGCTTGCTCTCTTATCTGGCTTGCTCTCTTATCTGGCTCGCTCGGTCTCATATCTGGCTCGCTCGCTTGCTCTCATGTCTGGCTCGCTTGCTCTCATATCTGGCTTTCTCGCTTGCTCTCTTGTCTGGCTCGCTCTCATATCTGGCTCGCTCGCATATCTGGATCTCTCGCTCTCACATCTGGCTGGCTCACTTGCTCTCATTTCTGGCTGGCTCGCTTGCTCTCATTTCTGGTTCGCTCGCTTGCTCTCATATCTGGCTCGCTCGCTTGCTCTCATATCTGGCTCGCTCGCTTGCTCTCATATCTGGCTCGCTCGCTCTCATGTCTGGCTCGCTCTCATATCTGGATCGCTCGCTTGCTCTCATATCTGGCTCGCTCGCTTGCTTAATTGTCTGGCTCGCTCTCTTATCTGCCTCGCTCTCTCTCACATCTGGCTTGCTCGCTTACTCTCATATCTGGCTTGCTCGCTGCTCTCTTGTCTGGCTCGCTCTCATATCTGGATCGCTCGCTTGCTCTCTTGTCTGGCTCGCTCTCTTATCTGGCTCGCTCGCATATCTGGCTCGCTCGCTCTCACATCTGGCTGGCTTGCTTGCTCTCATATCTGGCTCGCTCGCTTGCTCTCATATCTGGCTCGCTCGCATGCTCTCTTGTCTATCTCGCTCTCTTTTGTGGCTCGCACACATATCTGGCTTGCTCGCTCTCAAATCTGGCTCGCTCGCTCTCAAATCTGGCTCGCTCGCTTGCTCTCATATCCGGCTCGCTCGCTTGCTCTCATATCTGGCTCGCTCAATTGCTCTCTTGTCTGGCTCGCTCTCTTATCTGGCTCGCTCGCATATCTGGCTCGTTCGCTCTCACATCTGGCTGGCTCACTTGCTCTCATTTCTGGCTGGCTCGCTTGCTCTCATTTCTGGTTCGCTCGTTTGCTCTCATATCTGGCTCGCTCGCTTGCTCTCATATCTGGCTCACTCGCTTGCTCTCTTGTCTGGCTCGCTCTCATATCTGGCTAGCTCGCTTGCTCTCTTGTCTTGCTCACTCTTATCTGACTCGCTCGCTCTCATATCTGGCTGGCTCGCTTGCTCTCATATCTGGCTCGCTCGCTTGCTCTCATATCTGGCTCGCTCGCTCTCATGTCTGGCTCGCTCTCATATCTGGATCGCTCGCTTGCTCTCATATCTGGCTCGCTCGCTTGCTTAATTGTCTGGCTCGCTCTCTTATCTGCCTCGCTCTCTCTCACATCTGGCTTGCTCGCTTGCTCTCATATCTGGATCGCTCGCTTGCTCTCTTGTCTGGCTCGCTCTCTTATCTGGCTCGCTCGCATATCTGGCTCGCTCGCTCTCACATCTGGCTGGCTTGCTTGCTCTCATATCTGGCTCGCTCGCTTGCTCTCATATCTGGCTCGCTCGTATGCTCTCTTGTCTGTCTCGCTCTCTTTTGTGGCTCGCTCACATATCTGGCTTGCTCGCTCTCAAATCTGGCTCGCTCGCTCTCAAAACTGGCTCGCTCGCTTGCTCTCATATCTGGCTTGCTCGCTTGCTCTCATATCCGGCTCGCTCGCTTGCTCTCATATCTGGCTCGCTCACTTGCTCTCTTGTCTGGCTCGCTCTCTTATCTGGCTCGCTCGCATATCTGGCTCGTTCGCTCTCACATCTGGCTGGCTCACTTGCTCTCATTTCTGGCTGGCTCGCTTGCTCTCATTTCTGGTTCGCTCGTTTGCTCTCATATCTGGCTCGCTCGCTTGCTCTCATATCTGGCTCGCTCGCTTGCTCTCTTGTCTGGCTCGCTCTCATATCTGGCTAGCTCGCTTGCTCTCTTGTCTTGCTCACTCTTATCTGGCTCGCTCGCTCTCATATCTGGTTGGCTCGCTTGCTCTCATATCTGGCTCGCTCGCTTGCTCTCATATCTGGCTCGCTCGCTCTCATGTCTGGCTCGCTCTCATATCTGGATCGCTCGCTTGCTCTCATATCTGGCTCGCTCGCTTGCTTAATTGTCTGGCTCGCTCTCTTATCTGCCTCGCTCTCTCTCACATCTGGCTTGCTCACTTGCTCTCATATCTGGCTCGCTCGCTTGCTCTCTTGTCTGGCTCGCTCTCTTATCTGGCTTGCTCGCATATCTGGTTCGCTCGCTCTCACATCTGGCTGGCTTGCTTGCTCTCATATCTGGCTCGCTCGCTTGCTCTCATATCTGGCTCGCTCGCTCTCATGTCTGGCTCGCTCTCATATCTGGATTGCTCGCTTGCTCTCATATCTGGCTCGCTCGCTTGCTTAATTGTCTGGCTCGCTCTCTTATCTGCCTCGCTCCCTCTCACATCTGGCTTGCTCGCTTGCTCTCATATCTGGCTCGCTCGCTTGCTCTCTTGTCTGGGTCGCTCTCTTATCTGGCTCGCTCTCATATCTGGCTTGCTAGCTTGCTCTCATATCTGACTCGCTCGCTTGCTCTCTTGTCTGTCTCGCTCTCTTTTATGGCTCGCTCACATATCTGGCTCGCTTGCTCTCAAATCTGGCTCGCTCGCTCTCAAATCTGGCTCGCTCGCTTGCTCTCATATCTGGCTTGCTCGCTTGCTCTCATATACGGCTCGCTCTCTTGCTCTCATATCAGGCTCGCTCGCTTGCTCTCTTGTCTGGCTCGCTCTCTTATCTGGCTCGCTCGCATATCTGGCTCGCTCGCTCTCAAATCTGGCTCGCTTGCTTGCTCTCATATCTGGCTAGTTCGCTTGCTCTCTTGTCTTGCTCGCTCTTTTATCTGGCTCGCTCGCTCTCATATCTGGCTGGCTCGCTTGCTCTCATATCTGGCTCGCTCGCTTGCTCTCTTGTCTGACTCGCTCTCTTATCTGGCTTGCTCGCTAGCATATCTGGCTCGCTCGCTTGCTCTCTTGTCTGGCTTGCTCTCTTATCTGGCTCGCTCGCTCTCATATCTGGCTCGCTCGCTTGCTCTCATGTCTGGCTCGCTCGCTCTCATATCTGGCTCGCTCGCTTGCTCTCATGTCTGGCTCGCTCGCTCTCATATCTGGATTTCTCTCTTGCTCTCTTGTCTGGTTCGCTCTCTTATCTGGCTCACTCTCATATCTGGTTTGTTTGCTTGCTCTCATATCTGGCTCTCTCGCTTGCTTTCTTGTCTGGCTCGCTCGCATATCTGGCTCGCTCGCTCTCACATCTGGCTGGCTCGCTTGCTCTCATATCTGGCTCGCTCGCTCTCATATCTGGCTCGCTCGCTTGCTCTCTTGTCTTGCTCTCTTATCTGGCTCGCTCGCTCTCATATCTGGCTGGCTCGCTTGCTCTCCTATCTGGCTCGCTCGCTTGCTCTCTTGTCTGGCTCGCTCTCTTATCTGGCTTGCTCGCTAGAGGATCTGGCTCGCGCGCTTGCTCTCTTGTCTGGCTTGCTCTCTTATCTGGCTCGCTCGCTCTCATATCTGGCTCGCTCGCTTGCTCTCATGTCTGGCTCGCTTGCTCTCATATCTGTCTTTCTCGCTTGCTCTCTTGTCTGGCTCGCTGTCTTATCTGGCTCGCTCGCATATCTGGCTAGCTCGCTCTCACATCTGGATGGCTCGCTTGCTCTCATTTCTGGCTGGCTCGCTTGCTCTCATTTCTGGCTCGCTCGCTTGCTCTCATATCTGGCTCGCTCGCTTGCTCTCATATCTGGCACGCTCGCTTGCTCTCTTGTCTGGCTCGCTCTCATATCTGGCTAGCTCGCTTGCTCTCTTGTCTTGCTCGCTCTCTTATCTGGCTCGCTCACTCTCATATCTGGCTGGCTCGCTTGCTCTCTTATCTGGCTCGCTCGCTCTCATATCTGGCTCGCTCGCTTGCTCTCATGTCTGGCTCGCTCGCTCTCATATCTGGCTCGCTCGCTTGCTCTCATGTCTGGCTCGCTCGCTCTCATATCTGGATTTCTTTCTTGCTCTCTTGTCTGGTTCGCTCTCTTATCTGGCTCGCTCTCATATCTGGCTTGCTCGCTTCCTCTCATATCTGGCTCGCTCGCTTGCTTTCTTGTCTGGCTCGCTCACATATCTGGCTCGCTCGCTCTCACATCATGCTGGCTCGCTTGCTCTCATATCTGGCTCGCTCGCTCTCATATCTGGCTCGCTCGCTTGCTCTCTTGTCTTGCTCGCTCTCTTATCTGGCTCGCTCGCTCTCATATCTGGCTGGCTCGCTTGCTCTCCTATCTGGCTCGCTCGCTTGCTCTCTTGTCTGGCTCGCTCTCTTATCTGGCTTGCTCGCTAGAGTATCTGGCTCGCGCGCTTGCTCTCTTGTCTGGCTTGCTCTCTTATCTGGCTCGCTCGCTCTCATATCTGGCTCGCTCGCTTGCTCTCATGTCTGGCTCGCTTGCTCTCATATCTGTCTTTCTCGCTTGCTCTCTTGTCTGGCTCGCTCTCTTATCTGGCTCGCTCGCATATCTGGCTAGCTCGCTCTCACATCTGGCTGGCTCGCTTGCTCTCATTTCTGGCTGGCTCGCTTGCTCTCATTTCTGGCTCGCTCGCTTGCTCTCCTATCTGGCTTGCTCGCTTGCTCTCTTGTCTGGTTCGCTCTCTTATCTGGCTTGCTCGCTAGAGTATCTGGCTCGCACGCTTGCTCTCTTGTCTGGCTTGCTCTCTTATCTGGCTCGCTCGCTCTCATATCTGGCTCGCTCGCTTGCTCTCATGTCTGGCTCGCTTGCTCTCATATCTGTCTTTCTCGCTTGCTCTCTTGTCTGGCTCGCTGTCTTATCTGGCTCGCTCGCATATCTGGCTAGCTCGCTCTCACATCTGGCTGGCTCGCTTGCTCTCATTTCTGGCTGGCTCGCTTGCTCTCATTTCTGGCTCGCTCGCTTGCTCTCATATCTGGCTCGCTCGCTTGCTCTCATATCTGGCTCGCTCGCTTGCTCTCTTGTCTTGCTCGCTCTCTTGTCTGGCTCGCTCTCATATCTGGATAGCTCGCTTGCTCTCTTGTCTTGCTCGCTCTCTTATCTGGCTCGCTCGCTCTCATATCTGGCTGGCTCGCTTGCTCTCATATCTGGCTCGCTCGCTTGCTCTCATATCTGGCTCGCTCGCTTGCTCTCATGTCTGGCTCGCTCTCATATCTGGATCGCTCGCTTGCTCTCATATCTGGCTCGCTCGCTTGCTTAATTGTCTGGCTCGCTCTCTTATCTGCCTCGCTCTCTCTCACATCTGGCTTGCTCGCTTGCTCTCATATCTGGCTCGCTCGCTGCTCTATTGTCTGGCTCGCTCTCATATCTGGCTTGCTCGCTCTCATATCTGGCTCGCTCGCTTGCTCTCTTGTCTGGCTCGCTCTCTTATTTGGCTCGCTCGCATATCTGGCTCGCTCGCTCTCACATCTGGCTGGCTTGCTTGCTCTCATATCTGGCTCGCTCGCTTGCTCTCATATCTGGCTCGCTCGCTTGCTCTCTTGTCTGGCTCGCTCTCTTATCTGGCTCGCTCGCATATCTGGCTCGCTCGCTCTCACATCGAGCTGGCTCGCTTGCTCTCATATCTGGCTCGCTCGCTTGCTCTCATATCTGGCTCGCTCGCTCTCACATCTGGCTGGCTTGCTTGCTCTCATATCTGGCTCGCTCGCTTGCTCTCATATCTGGCTCGCTTGCTTGCTCTCTTGTCTGGCTCGCTCTCTTATCTGGCTCGCTCACATATCTGGCTTGCTCGCTCTCAAATCTGGCTCGCTCGCTCTCAAATCTGGCGCGCTCGCTTGCTCTCATATCTGGCTTGCTCGCTTGCTCTCATATCCGGCTCGCTCGATTGCTCTCATATCTGGCTCGCTCGCTTGCTCTCTTGTCTGGCTCGCTCTCTTATCTGGCTCGCTCGCATATCTTTCTCGCTCGCTCTCAAATCTGGCTCGCTCGCTTGCTCTCATATCTGGCTAGTTCGCTTGCTCTCTTGTCT
The DNA here is from genome assembly GCF_029499605.1 of Hyla sarda. Taxonomy (NCBI): domain Eukaryota; kingdom Metazoa; phylum Chordata; class Amphibia; order Anura; family Hylidae; genus Hyla; species Hyla sarda. The sequence goes on from NW_026609166.1 coordinate 260,073, forward strand.
TGCTCGCTCTCTTATCTGGCTCGCTCGCTCTCATATCTGGCTGGCTCGCTTACTCTCATATCTGGCTCGCTCGCTTGCTCTCTTGTCTGGCTCGCTCTCTTATCTGGCTTGCTCGCTAGCATATCTGGCTCGCACGCTTGCTCTCTTATCTGGCTTGCTCTCTTATCTGGCTCGCTCGGTCTCATATCTGGCTCGCTCGCTTGCTCTCATGTCTGGCTCGCTTGCTCTCATATCTGGCTTTCTCGCTTGCTCTCTTGTCTGGCTCGCTCTCATATCTGGCTCGCTCGCATATCTGGATCTCTCGCTCTCACATCTGGCTGGCTCACTTGCTCTCATTTCTGGCTGGCTCGCTTGCTCTCATTTCTGGTTCGCTCGCTTGCTCTCATATCTGGCTCGCTCGCTTGCTCTCATATCTGGCTCGCTCGCTTGCTCTCATATCTGGCTCGCTCGCTCTCATGTCTGGCTCGCTCTCATATCTGGATCGCTCGCTTGCTCTCATATCTGGCTCGCTCGCTTGCTTAATTGTCTGGCTCGCTCTCTTATCTGCCTCGCTCTCTCTCACATCTGGCTTGCTCGCTTACTCTCATATCTGGCTTGCTCGCTGCTCTCTTGTCTGGCTCGCTCTCATATCTGGCTTGCTCGCTTGCTCTCATATCTGGATCGCTCGCTTGCTCTCTTGTCTGGCTCGCTCTCTTATCTGGCTCGCTCGCATATCTGGCTCGCCCGCTCTCACATCTGGCTGGCTTGCTTGCTCTCATATCTGGCTCGCTCGCTTGCTCTCATATCTGGCTCGCTCGCATGCTCTCTTGTCTGTCTCGCTCTCTTTTGTGGCTCGCTCACATATCTGGCTTGCTCGCTCTCTTATCTGGCTCGCTCGCTCTCAAATCTGGCTCGCTCGCTTGCTCTCATATCTGGCTTGCTCGCTTGCTCTCATATCCGGCTCGCTCGCTTGCTCTCATATCTGTCTCGCTCACTTGCTCTCTTGTCTGGCTCGCTCTCTTATCTGGCTCGCTCGCATATCTGGCTCGTTCGCTCTCACATCTGGCTGGCTCACTTGCTCTCATTTCTGGCTGGCTCGCTTGCTCTCATTTCTGGTTCGCTCGTTTGCTCTCATATCTGGCTCGCTCGCTTGCTCTCATATCTGGCTCGCTCGCTTGCACTCTTGTCTGGCTCGCTCTCATATCTGGCTAGCTCGCTTGCTCTCTTGTCTTGCTCACTCTTATCTGGCTCGCTCGCTCTCATATCTGGCTGGCTCGCTTGCTCTCATATCTGGCTCGCTCGCTTGCTCTCATATCTGGCTCGCTCGCTCTCATGTCTGGCTCGCTCTCATATCTGGATTGCTCGCTTGCTCTCATATCTGGCTCGCTCGCTTGCTTAATTGTCTGGCTCGCTCTCTTATCTGCCTCGCTCTCTCTCACATCTGGCTTGCTCACTTGCTCTCATATCTGGCTCGCTCGCTTGCTCTCTTGTCTGGCTCGCTCTCTTATCTGGCTTGCTCGCATATCTGGCTCGCTCGCTCTCACATCTGGCTGGCTTGCTTGCTCTCATATCTGGCTCGCTCGCTTGCTCTCATATCTGGCTCGCTCGCTCTCATGTCTGGCTCGCTCTCATATCTGGATCGCTCGCTTGATCTCATATCTGGCTCGCTCGCTTGCTTAATTGTCTGGCTCGCTCTCTTATCTGCCTCGCTCCCTCTCACATCTGGCTTGCTCGCTTGCTCTCATATCTGGCTCGCTCGCTTGCTCTCTTGTCTTGCTCGCTCTCTTATCTGGCTCGCTCTCATATCTGGCTTGCTAGCTTGCTCTCATATCTGGCTCGCTCACTTGCTCTCTTGTCTTGCTCGCTCTCTTATCTGGCTCGCTCGCTCTCATATCTGGCTGGCTCGCTTGCTCTCCTATCTGGCTCGCTCGCTTGCTCTCTTGTCTGGCTCGCTCTCTTATCTGGCTTGCTCGCTAGAGTATCTGGCTCGCATGCTTGCTCTCTTGTCTGGCTTGCTCTCTTATCTGGCTCGCTCGCTCTCATATCTGGCTCGCTCGCTTGCTCTCATGTCTGGCTCGCTTGCTCTCATATCTGTCTTTCTCGCTTGCTCTCTTGTCTGGCTCGCTCTCTTATCTGGCTCGCTCGCATATCTGGCTAGCTCGCTCTCACATCTGGCTGGCTCGCTTGCTCTCATTTCTGGCTGGCTCGATTGCTCTCATTTCTGGCTCGCTCGCTTGCTCTCATATCTGGCTCGCTCGCTTGCTCTCATATCTGGCACGCTCGCTTGCTCTCTTGTCTGGCTCGCTCTCATATCTGGCTAGCTCGCTTGCTCTCTTGTCTTTCTCGCTCTCTTATCTGGCTCGCTCGCTCTCATATCTGGCTTGCTCGCTTGCTCTCATATCTGGCTCGCTCGCTTGCTCTCATATCTGACTCGCTCGCTTGCTCTCATGTCTGGCTCGCTCTCATATCTGGATCGCTCGCTTGCTCTCATATCTGGCTCGTTCGCTTGCTTAATTGTCTGGCTCGCTCTCTTATCTGCCTCACTCTCTCTCACATCTGGCTTGCTCGCTTGCTCTCATATCTGGCTCGCTCGCTGCTCTCTTGTCTGGCTCGCTCTCATATCTGACTTGCTCGCTCGCTCTCATATCTGGCTCGCTCGCTTGCTCTCTTGTCTGGCTCGCTCTCTTATTTGGCTCGCTCGCATATCTGGCTCGCTCGCTCTCACATCTGGCTGGCTTGCTTGCTCTCATATCTGGCTCGCTCTCTTGATCTCATGTCTGGCTCTCTCACTCTCATATCTGGCTCGCTCGCTTGCTCTCATGTCTGGCTCGCTCGCTCTCATATCTGGCTTTCTCGCTTGCTCTCTTGTCTGGTTTGCTCTCTTATCTGGCTCGCTCTCATATTTTGCTCGCTCGCTTGCTCTCATGTCTGGCACGCTCACCCTCATATCTGGCTTGCTCGCTTGCTCTCATGTTTGGCTTGCTCCCTCTCATATTTGGTTCGCTCGCTTGCTCTCATGTCTGGCTCACTCGCTCTCATATCTGGCTCGCTCGCATATCTTTCTCGCTCGCTCTCAAATCTGGCTCGCTCGCTTGCTCTCATATCTGGCTAGTTCGCTTGCTCTCTTGTCTTGCTCGCTCTCTTATCTGGCTCGCCCGCTCTCATATCTGGCTGGCTCGCTTACTCTCATATCTGGCTCGCTCTCTTGCTCTCTTGTCTGGCTCGCTCTCTTATCTGGCTTGCTCGCTAGCATATCTGGCTCGCACGCTTGCTCTCTTGTCTGGCTTGCTCTCTTATCTGGCTCGCTCAGTCTCATATCTGGCTCGCTCGTTTGCTCTCATGTCTGGCTCGCTTGCTCTCATATCTGGCTTTCTCGCTTGCTCTCTTGTCTGGCTCTCTCTCTTATCTGGCTCGCTCTCTTATCTGGCTTGCTCGCATATCTGGCTCGCACGCTTGCTCTCTTGTCTGGCTCGCTCTCTTATCTGGCTTGCTCGCTAGCATATCTGGCTCACTCGCTTGCTCTCTTGTCTGACTTGCTCTCTTATCTGGCTCGCTTGCTCTCATATCTGGCTCGCTCTCTTGATCTCATGTCTGGCTCTCTCGCTCTCATATCTGGCTCGCTCGCTTGCTCTCATGTCTGGCTCGCTCGCTCTCATATCTGGCTTTCTCGCTTGCTCTCTTGTCTGGTTTGCTCTCTTATCTGGCTCGCTCTCATATTTTGCTCGCTCGCTTGCTCTCATGTCTGGCACGCTCACCCTCATATCTGGCTTGCTCGCTTGCTCTCATGTTTGGCTTGCTCCCTCTCATATTTGGTTCGCTCGCTTGCTCTCATGTCTGGCTCACTCGCTCTCATATCTGGCTCGCTCGCATATCTTTCTCGCTCGCTCTCAAATCTGGCTCGCTCGCTTGCTCTCATATCTGGCTCTCTCGCTTGCTCTCTTGTCTGGCTCGCTCGCATATCTGGCTCGCTCGCTTGCTCTCTTGTCTTGCTCGCTCTCTTATCTGGCTCGCTCGCTCTCATATCTGGCTGGCTCGCTTGCTCTCATATCTGGCTCGCTCGCTTGCTCTCATATCTGGCTCTCTCGCTCTCATGTCTGGCTTGCTCTCATATCTGGATCGCTCGCTTGCTCTAATATCTGGCTCTCTCGCTTGCTTAATTGTCTGGCTCGCTCTCTTATCTGCCTCGCTCTCTCTCACATCTGGCTTGCTCGCTTGCTCTCATATCTGGCTCGCTCGCTTGCTCTCTTGTCTGGCTCGCTCTCTTATCTGGCTCGCTCGCATATCTGGCTCGCTCGCTCTCACATCGAGCTGGCTCGCTTGCTCTCATATCTGGCTCGCTCGCTTGCTCTCATATCTGGCTCGCTCGCTTTCTCTCTTGTCTGTCTCGCTCTCTTTTATGGCTCGCTCACATATCTGGCTTGCTCGCTCTCAAATCTGGCTCGCTCGCTCTCAAATCTGGTTCGCTCGCTTGCTCTCATATCTGGCTTGCTCGCTTGCTCTCATATCTGGCTCGCTCGCTTGCTCTCTTGTCTGGCTCGCTCTCTTATCTGGCACGCTCGCATATCTTTCTCGCTCACTCTCAAATCTGGCTCGCTCGCTTGCTCTCATATCTGGCTAGTTCGCTTGCTCTCTTGTCTTGCTCGCTCTCTTATCTGGCTCGCTCGCTCTCATATCTGGCTGGCTCGCTTACTCTCATATCTGGCTCGCTCGCTTGCTCTCATATCTGGCTTGCTCGCTTGCTCTCATATCTGGATCGCTCGCTTGCTCTCTTGTCTGGCTCGCTCTCTTATCTGGCTCGCTCGCATATCTGGCTCGCCCGCTCTCACATCTGGCTGGCTTGCTTGCTCTCATATCTGGCTCGCTCGCTTGCTCTCATATCTGGCTCGCTCGCATGCTCTCTTGTCTGTCTCGCTCTCTTTTGTGGCTCGCTCACATATCTGGCTTGCTCGCTCTCTTATCTGGCTCGCTCGCTCTCAAATCTGGCTCGCTCGCTTGCTCTCATATCTGGCTTGCTCGCTTGCTCTCATATCCGGCTCGCTCGCTTGCTCTCATATCTGGCTCGCTCACTTGCTCTCTATTCTGGCTCGCTCTCTTATCTGGCTCGCTCGCATATCTGGCTCGTTCGCTCTCACATCTGGCTGGCTCACTTGCTCTCATTTCTGGCTGGCTCGCTTGCTCTCATTTCTGGTTCGCTCGTTTGCTCTCATATCTGGCTCGCTCGCTTGCTCTCATATCTGGCTCGCTCGCTTGCACTCTTGTCTGGCTCGCTCTCATATCTGGCTAGCTCGCTTGCTCTCTTGTCTTGCTCACTCTTATCTGGCTCGCTCGCTCTCATATCTGGCTGGCTCGCTTGCTCTCATATCTGGCTCGCTCGCTTGCTCTCATATCTGGCTCGCTCGCTCTCATGTCTGGCTCGCTCTCATATCTGGATTGCTCGCTTGCTCTCATATCTGGCTCGCTCGCTTGCTTAATTGTCTGGCTCGCTCTCTTATCTGCCTCGCTCTCTCTCACATCTGGCTTGCTCACTTGCTCTCATATCTGGCTCGCTCGCTTGCTCTCTTGTCTGGCTCGCTCTCTTATCTGGCTTGCTCGCATATCTGGCTCGCTCGCTCTCACATCTGGCTGGCTTGCTTGCTCTCATATCTGGCTCGCTCGCTTGCTCTCATATCTGGCTCGCTCGCTCTCATGTCTGGCTCGCTCTCATATCTGGATCGCTCGCTTGATCTCATATCTGGCTCGCTCGCTTGCTTAATTGTCTGGCTCGCTCTCTTATCTGCCTCGCTCCCTCTCACATCTGGCTTGCTCGCTTGCTCTCATATCTGGCTTGCTCGCTTGCTCTCTTGTCTTGCTCGCTCTCTTATCTGGCTCGCTCTCATATCTGGCTTGCTAGCTTGCTCTCATATCTGGCTCGCTCACTTGCTCTCTTGTCTTGCTCGCTCTCTTATCTGGCTCGCTCGCTCTCATATCTGGCTGGCTCGCTTGCTCTCCTATCTGGCTCGCTCGCTTGCTCTCTTGTCTGGCTCGCTCTCTTATCTGGCTTGCTCGCTAGAGTATCTGGCTCGCATGCTTGCTCTCTTGTCTGGCTTGCTCTCTTATCTGGCTCGCTCGCTCTCATATCTGGCTCGCTCGCTTGCTCTCATGTCTGGCTCGCTTGCTCTCATATCTGTCTTTCTCGCTTGCTCTCTTGTCTGGCTCGCTCTCTTATCTGGCTCGCTCGCATATCTGGCTAGCTCGCTCTCACATCTGGCTGGCTCGCTTGCTCTCATTTCTGGCTGGCTCGATTGCTCTCATTTCTGGCTCGCTCGCTTGCTCTCATATCTGGCTCGCTCGCTTGCTCTCATATCTGGCACGCTCGCTTGCTCTCTTGTCTGGCTCGCTCTCATATCTGGCTAGCTCGCTTGCTCTCTTGTCTTTCTCGCTCTCTTATCTGGCTCGCTCGCTCTCATATCTGGCTTGCTCGCTTGCTCTCATATCTGGCTCGCTCGCTTGCTCTCATATCTGACTCGCTCGCTTGCTCTCATGTCTGGCTCGCTCTCATATCTGGATCGCTCGCTTGCTCTCATATCTGGCTCGTTCGCTTGCTTAATTGTCTGGCTCGCTCTCTTATCTGCCTCACTCTCTCTCACATCTGGCTTGCTCGCTTGCTCTCATATCTGGCTCGCTCGCTGCTCTCTTGTCTGGCTCGCTCTCATATCTGACTTGCTCGCTCGCTCTCATATCTGGCTCGCTCGCTTGCTCTCTTGTCTGGCTCGCTCTCTTATTTGGCTCGCTCGCATATCTGGCTCGCTCGCTCTCACATCTGGCTGGCTTGCTTGCTCTCATATCTGGCTCGCTCGCTTGCTCTCATATCTGGCTCGCTCGCTTGCTCTCTTGTCTGGCTCGCTCTCTTATCTGGCTCGCTCGCATATCTGGCTCGCTCGCTCTCACATCGAGCTGGCTCGCTTGCTCTCATATCTGGCTCGCTCGCTTGCTCTCATATCTGGCTCGCTCGCTTTCTCTCTTGTCTGTCTCGCTCTCTTTTATGGCTCGCTCACATATCTGGCTTGCTCGCTCTCAAATCTGGCTCGCTCGCTCTCAAATCTGGTTCGCTCGCTTGCTCTCATATCTGGCTTGCTCGCTTGCTCTCATATCTGGCTCGCTCGCTTGCTCTCTTGTCTGGCTCGCTCTCTTATCTGGCACGCTCGCATATCTTTCTCGCTCACTCTCAAATCTGGCTCGCTCGCTTGCTCTCATATCTGGCTAGTTCGCTTGCTCTCTTGTCTTGCTCGCTCTCTTATCTGGCTCGCTCGCTCTCATATCTGGCTGGCTCGCTTACTCTCATATCTGGCTCGCTCGCTTGCTCTCATATCTGGCTTGCTCGCTTGCTCTCATATCTGGCTCGCTCGCTTGCTCTCTTGTCTGGCTCGCTCTCTTATCTGGCTCGCTCGCATATCTTTCTCGCTCACTCTCAAATCTGGCTCGCTCGCTTGCTCTCATATCTGGCTAGTTCGCTTGCTCTCTTGTCTTGCTCGCTCTCTTATCTGGCTCGCTCGCTCTCATATCTGGCTGGCTCGCTTGCTCTCAAATCTGGTTCGCTCGCTTGCTCTCATATCTGGCTTGCTCGCTTGCTCTCATATCTGGCTCGCTCGCTTGCTCTCTTGTCTGGCTCGCTCTCTTATCTGGCTCGCTCGCATATCTTTCTCGCTCACTCTCAAATCTGGCTCGCTCGCTTGCTCTCATATCTGGCTAGTTCGCTTGCTCTCTTGTCTTGCTCGCTCTCTTATCTGGCTCGCTCGCTCTCATATCTGGCTGGCTCGCTTACTCTCATATCTGGCTCGCTCGCTTGCTCTCTTGTCTGGCTCGCTCTCTTATCTGGCTTGCTCGCTAGCATATCTGGATCGCACGCTTGCTCTCTTGTCTGGCTTGCTCTCTTATCTGGCTCGCTCGGTCTCATAACTGGCTCGCTCGCTTGCTCTCATGTCTGGCTCGCTTGCTCTCATATCTGACTTTCTCGCTTGCTCTCTTGTCTGGCTTGCTCTCTTATCTGGCTCGCTCGGTCTCATATCTGGCTCGCTCGCTTGCTCTCATATCTGGCTCGCTCGCTCTCATGTCTGGCTCGCTCTCATATCTGGATCGCTCGCTTGCTCTCATATCTGGCTCGCTCGCTTGCTTAATTGTCTGGCTCGCTCTCTTATCTGCCTTGCTCTCTCTCACATCTGGCTTGCTCGCTTGCTCTCATATCTGGCTTAATCGCTGCTCTCTTGTCTGGTCGCTCTCATATCTGGCTTGCTCGCTTGCTCTCATATCTGGCTCGCTCGCTTGCTCTCATGTCTGGCTCGCTTGCTCTCATATCTGTCTTTCTCGCCTGATCTCTTGTCTGACTCGCTCTCTTATCTGGCTCGCTCGCATATCTGGCTAGCTCGCTCTCACATCTGGCTGGCTCGCTTGCTCTCATTTCTGGCTGGCTCGCTTGCTCTCATTTCTGGCTCGCTCGCTTGCTCTCATATCTGGCTCGCTCGCTTGCTCTCATATCTGGCACGCTCACTTGCTCTCTTGTCTGGCTCGCTCTCATATCTGGCTAGCTCGCTTGCTCTCTTGTCTTGCTCGCTCTCTTGTCTGGCTCGCTCGCTCTCATATCTGGCTGGCTCGCTTGCTCTCATATCTGGCTCGCTCGCTTGCTCTCATATCTGGCTCGCTCGCTTGCTCTCATGTCTGGCTCGCTCTCATATCTGGATCGCTCGCTTGCTCTCATATCTGGCTCGCTCGCTTGCTTAATTGTCTGGCTCACTCTCTTATCTGCCTCGCTCTCTCTCACATCTGGCTTGCTCGCTTGCTCTCATATCTGGCTCACTCGCTGCTCTCTTGTCTGGCTCGTTCTCATATCTGGCTTGCTCGCATATCTGGCTCGCTCGTTTGCTCTCTTGTCTGGCTCGCTCTCTTATTTGGCTCGCTCGCATATCTGGCTCGCTCGCTCTCACATCTGACTGGCTTGCTTGCTCTCATATCTGGCTCGCTCGCTTGCTCTCATATCTGGCTCGCTCGCTTGCTCTCTTGTCTGGCTCGCTCTCTTATCTGGCTCGCTCGCATATCTGGCTCGCTCGCTCTCACATCGAGCTGGCTCGCTTGCTCTCATATCTGGCTCGCTCGCTTGCTCTCTTGTCTGGCTCGCTCTCTTATCTGGCTCGCTCTCATATCTGGCTTGCTAGCTTGCTCTCATATCTGGCTCGCTCGCTTTCTCTCTTGTCTGCCTCGCTCTCTTTTATGGCTCGCTCACATATCTGGCTCGCTCGCTCTCAAATCTGGCTCGCTCTCAAATCTGGCTCACTCGCTTGCTCTCATATCTGGCTTGCTCGCATGCTCTCATATCCGGCTCGCTCGCTTGCTCTCATATCTGGCTCGCTCGCTTGCTCTCTTGTCTGGCTCGCTCTCTTATCTGGCTCGCTCGCATATCTTTCTCGCTCGCTCTCAAATCTGGCTCGCTCGCTTGCTCTCATATCTGGCTAGTTCGCTCGCTCTCTTGTCTTGCTCGCTCTTTTATCTGGCTTGCTTGCTCTCATATCTGGCTGGCTCGCTTACTCTCATATCTGGCTCGCTCGCTTGCTCTCTTGTCTGGCTCGCTCTCTTATCTGGCTTGCTCGCTAGCATATCTGGCTCGCACGCTTGCTCTCTTGTCTGGCTTGCTCTCTTATCTGGCTCGTTCGGTCTCATATCTGGCTCGCTCGCTTGCTCTCATGTCTGGTTCGCTTGCTCTCATATCTGGCTTTCTCGCTTGCTCTCTTGTCTGGCTCGCTCTCTTATCTGGCTCGCTCGCATATCTGGCTCGCTCTCACATCTGGCTGGCTCACTTGCTCTCATTTCTGGCTGGCTCGCTTGCTCTCATTTCTGGCTCGCTCGCTTGCTCTCATATCTGGCTCGCTCGCTTGCTCTCATATCTGGCTCGCTCGCTTGCTCTCTTGTCTGGCTCGCTATCATATCTGGCTCGCTCGCTCTCTTATCTGGCTGGCTCGCTTGCTCTCATATCTGGCTCGCTCACTTGCTCTCATATCTGGCTCGCTCGCTCTTATGTCTGGCTCGCTCTCATATCTGGATCGCTCGCTTGCTCTCATATCTGGCTCGCTTGCTTAATTGTCTGGCTCGCTCTCTTATCTGCCTCGCTCTCTCTCACATCTGGCTTGCTCGCTTGCTCTCATATCTGGCCTGGCTCGCTTGCTGCTCTCTTATCTGTCTCGCTCTCACATCTGGCTCGCTCGCTTGCTCTCATATCTAGCTCGCTCGCTCGCTCTCTTATCTGGCTTGCTCGCTAGCATATCTGGCTCGCTCGCTTGCTCTCTTGTCTGGCTTGCTCTCTTATCTGGCTCGCTCGCTCTCATATCTGGCTCGCTCGCTCGCTCTCATATCTGGCTCGCTCGCTTGCTCTCATGTCTGGCTCGCTCGCTCTCATATCTGACTTTCTCGCTTGCTCTCTTGTCTGGTTCGCTCTCTTATGTGGCTAACTCTCATATCTGGCTTGCTCGCTTGCTCTCATATCTGGCTCGCTCGCTTGCTCTCTTGTCTGGCTAGCTCTCTTATCTGGCTTGCTCGCTAGCATATCTGGCTCGCTCGCTTCCTCTCTTGTCTGGCTTGCTCTCTTATCTGTCTCGCTCTCACATCTGGCTTGCTCGCTTGCTCTCATATCTGGCTCGCTCGCTTGCTCTCTTGTCTGGCTCGCTCTCTTATCTGGCTTGCTCGCTAGCATATCTGGCTCGCTCGCTTGCTCTCATGTCTGGCTCGCTCGCTCTCATATCTGACTTTCTCGCTTGCTCTCTTGTCTGGTTCGCTCTCTTATCTGGTTCGCTCTCATATCTGGCTTGCTCGCTTGCTCTCATATCTGGCTCGCTCGCTTGCTCTCTTGTCTGGCTCGCTCTCTTATCTGGCTTGCTCGCTAGCATATCTGGCTCGCTCCCTTGCTCTCTTGTCTGACTTGCTCTCTTATTTGTCTCGCTCTCACATCTGGCTTGCTCGCTTGCTCTCATATCTGGCTCGCTCGCTTGCTCTCTTGTCTGGCTCGCTCTCTTATCTGGCACGCTCGCATATCTTTCTCGCTCACTCTCAAATCTGGCTCGCTCGCTTGCTCTCATATCTGGCTAGTTCGCTTGCTCTCTTGTCTTGCTCGCTCTCTTATCTGGCTCGCTCGCTCTCATATCTGGCTGGCTCGCTTACTCTCATATCTGGCTCGCTCGCTTGCTCTCATATCTGGCTTGCTCGCTTGCTCTCATATCTGGCTCGCTCGCTTGCTCTCTTGTCTGGCTCGCTCTCTTATCTGGCTCGCTCGCATATCTTTCTCGCTCACTCTCAAATCTGGCTCGCTCGCTTGCTCTCATATCTGGCTAGTTCGCTTGCTCTCTTGTCTTGCTCGCTCTCTTATCTGGCTCGCTCGCTCTCATATCTGGCTGGCTCGCTTGCTCTCAAATCTGGTTCGCTCGCTTGCTCTCATATCTGGCTTGCTCGCTTGCTCTCATATCTGGCTCGCTCGCTTGCTCTCTTGTCTGGCTCGCTCTCTTATCTGGCTCGCTCGCATATCTTTCTCGCTCACTCTCAAATCTGGCTCGCTCGCTTGCTCTCATATCTGGCTAGTTCGCTTGCTCTCTTGTCTTGCTCGCTCTCTTATCTGGCTCGCTCGCTCTCATATCTGGCTGGCTCGCTTACTCTCATATCTGGCTCGCTCGCTTGCTCTCTTGTCTGGCTCGCTCTCTTATCTGGCTTGCTCGCTAGCATATCTGGATCGCACGCTTGCTCTCTTGTCTGGCTTGCTCTCTTATCTGGCTCGCTCGGTCTCATAACTGGCTCGCTCGCTTGCTCTCATGTCTGGCTCGCTTGCTCTCATATCTGACTTTCTCGCTTGCTCTCTTGTCTGGCTTGCTCTCTTATCTGGCTCGCTCGGTCTCATATCTGGCTCGCTCGCTTGCTCTCATATCTGGCTCGCTCGCTCTCATGTCTGGCTCGCTCTCATATCTGGATCGCTCGCTTGCTCTCATATCTGGCTCGCTCGCTTGCTTAATTGTCTGGCTCGCTCTCTTATCTGCCTTGCTCTCTCTCACATCTGGCTTGCTCGCTTGCTCTCATATCTGGCTTAATCGCTGCTCTCTTGTCTGGTCGCTCTCATATCTGGCTTGCTCGCTTGCTCTCATATCTGGCTCGCTCGCTTGCTCTCATGTCTGGCTCGCTTGCTCTCATATCTGTCTTTCTCGCCTGATCTCTTGTCTGACTCGCTCTCTTATCTGGCTCGCTCGCATATCTGGCTAGCTCGCTCTCACATCTGGCTGGCTCGCTTGCTCTCATTTCTGGCTGGCTCGCTTGCTCTCATTTCTGGCTCGCTCGCTTGCTCTCATATCTGGCTCGCTCGCTTGCTCTCATATCTGGCACGCTCACTTGCTCTCTTGTCTGGCTCGCTCTCATATCTGGCTAGCTCGCTTGCTCTCTTGTCTTGCTCGCTCTCTTGTCTGGCTCGCTCGCTCTCATATCTGGCTGGCTCGCTTGCTCTCATATCTGGCTCGCTCGCTTGCTCTCATATCTGGCTCGCTCGCTTGCTCTCATGTCTGGCTCGCTCTCATATCTGGATCGCTCGCTTGCTCTCATATCTGGCTCGCTCGCTTGCTTAATTGTCTGGCTCACTCTCTTATCTGCCTCGCTCTCTCTCACATCTGGCTTGCTCGCTTGCTCTCATATCTGGCTCACTCGCTGCTCTCTTGTCTGGCTCGTTCTCATATCTGGCTTGCTCGCATATCTGGCTCGCTCGTTTGCTCTCTTGTCTGGCTCGCTCTCTTATTTGGCTCGCTCGCATATCTGGCTCGCTCGCTCTCACATCTGACTGGCTTGCTTGCTCTCATATCTGGCTCGCTCGCTTGCTCTCATATCTGGCTCGCTCGCTTGCTCTCTTGTCTGGCTCGCTCTCTTATCTGGCTCGCTCGCATATCTGGCTCGCTCGCTCTCACATCGAGCTGGCTCGCTTGCTCTCATATCTGGCTCGCTCGCTTGCTCTCTTGTCTGGCTCGCTCTCTTATCTGGCTCGCTCTCATATCTGGCTTGCTAGCTTGCTCTCATATCTGGCTCGCTCGCTTTCTCTCTTGTCTGCCTCGCTCTCTTTTATGGCTCGCTCACATATCTGGCTCGCTCGCTCTCAAATCTGGCTCGCTCTCAAATCTGGCTCACTCGCTTGCTCTCATATCTGGCTTGCTCGCATGCTCTCATATCCGGCTCGCTCGCTTGCTCTCATATCTGGCTCGCTCGCTTGCTCTCTTGTCTGGCTCGCTCTCTTATCTGGCTCGCTCGCATATCTTTCTCGCTCGCTCTCAAATCTGGCTCGCTCGCTTGCTCTCATATCTGGCTAGTTCGCTCGCTCTCTTGTCTTGCTCGCTCTTTTATCTGGCTTGCTTGCTCTCATATCTGGCTGGCTCGCTTACTCTCATATCTGGCTCGCTCGCTTGCTCTCTTGTCTGGCTCGCTCTCTTATCTGGCTTGCTCGCTAGCATATCTGGCTCGCACGCTTGCTCTCTTGTCTGGCTTGCTCTCTTATCTGGCTCGTTCGGTCTCATATCTGGCTCGCTCGCTTGCTCTCATGTCTGGTTCGCTTGCTCTCATATCTGGCTTTCTCGCTTGCTCTCTTGTCTGGCTCGCTCTCTTATCTGGCTCGCTCGCATATCTGGCTCGCTCTCACATCTGGCTGGCTCACTTGCTCTCATTTCTGGCTGGCTCGCTTGCTCTCATTTCTGGCTCGCTCGCTTGCTCTCATATCTGGCTCGCTCGCTTGCTCTCATATCTGGCTCGCTCGCTTGCTCTCTTGTCTGGCTCGCTATCATATCTGGCTCGCTCGCTCTCTTATCTGGCTGGCTCGCTTGCTCTCATATCTGGCTCGCTCACTTGCTCTCATATCTGGCTCGCTCGCTCTTATGTCTGGCTCGCTCTCATATCTGGATCGCTCGCTTGCTCTCATATCTGGCTCGCTTGCTTAATTGTCTGGCTCGCTCTCTTATCTGCCTCGCTCTCTCTCACATCTGGCTTGCTCGCTTGCTCTCATATCTGGCCTGGCTCGCTTGCTGCTCTCTTATCTGTCTCGCTCTCACATCTGGCTCGCTCGCTTGCTCTCATATCTAGCTCGCTCGCTCGCTCTCTTATCTGGCTTGCTCGCTAGCATATCTGGCTCGCTCGCTTGCTCTCTTGTCTGGCTTGCTCTCTTATCTGGCTCGCTCGCTCTCATATCTGGCTCGCTCGCTCGCTCTCATATCTGGCTCGCTCGCTTGCTCTCATGTCTGGCTCGCTCGCTCTCATATCTGACTTTCTCGCTTGCTCTCTTGTCTGGTTCGCTCTCTTATGTGGCTAACTCTCATATCTGGCTTGCTCGCTTGCTCTCATATCTGGCTCGCTCGCTTGCTCTCTTGTCTGGCTAGCTCTCTTATCTGGCTTGCTCGCTAGCATATCTGGCTCGCTCGCTTCCTCTCTTGTCTGGCTTGCTCTCTTATCTGTCTCGCTCTCACATCTGGCTTGCTCGCTTGCTCTCATATCTGGCTCGCTCGCTTGCTCTCTTGTCTGGCTCGCTCTCTTATCTGGCTTGCTCGCTAGCATATCTGGCTCGCTCGCTTGCTCTCATGTCTGGCTCGCTCGCTCTCATATCTGACTTTCTCGCTTGCTCTCTTGTCTGGTTCGCTCTCTTATCTGGTTCGCTCTCATATCTGGCTTGCTCGCTTGCTCTCATATCTGGCTCGCTCGCTTGCTCTCTTGTCTGGCTCGCTCTCTTATCTGGCTTGCTCGCTAGCATATCTGGCTCGCTCCCTTGCTCTCTTGTCTGACTTGCTCTCTTATTTGTCTCGCTCTCACATCTGGCTTGCTCGCTTGCTCTCATATCTGGCTCGCTCGCTTGCTCTCACATCTGGCTCGCTCGCTTGCTCTCATATCTGGCTCGCTCGCTCTCATGTCTGGCTCGCTCGCATATCTGGCTCGCTCGCTCTCAAATCTGGCTCGCTTGCTTGTTCTCATATATGGCTTGCTCGCTTGCTCTCATATCCGGCTCGCTCGCTTGCTCTCATATCTGGCTCGCTCGCTTGCTCTCTTGTCTGGCTCGCTCTCTTATCTGGCTCGCTCGCATATCTGATTCGCTCGCTCTCAAATCTGGCTCGCTCGCTTGCTCTCATATCTGGCTAGTTCGCTTGCTCTCTTGTCTTGCTCGCTCTCTTATCTGGCTCGCTCGCTCTCATATCTGGCTGGCTCGCTTGCTCTCATATCTGGCTCGCTCGCTTGCTCTCTTGTCTTGCTCGCTCTCTTATCTGGCTCGCTCGCTCTCATATCTGGCTGGCTCGCTTACTCTCATATCTGGCTGGCTCACTTGCTCTCATATCTGGTTCGCTCGCTTGCTCTTTTGTCTGGCTCGTTATCTTATCTGGCTTGCTCGCTAGAATATCTGGCTCGCACGCTTGCTCTCTTGTCTGGCTTGCTCTCTTATCTGGCTCGCTCGCTCTCATATCTGGCTCGCTCGCTTCCTCTCATGTCTGGCTTGCTCGCTCTCATATCTGGCTCGCTCGCTTGCTCTCTTGTCTGGCTCCCTCTCTTATCTGGCTCGCTCGCATATCTGGCTAGCTCGCTCTCACATCTGGCTGGCTCGCTTGCTCTCATTTCTGGCTGGCTCGCTTGCTCTCATTTCTGGCTCGCTCGCTTGCTCTCATATCTGGCTCGCTCGCTTGCTCTCATATCTGGCTCGCTCGCTTGCTCTCATATCTGGCTCGCTCGCTTGCTCTCCTGTCTGGCTCGCTCTCATATATGGCTAGCTCGCTTGCTCTCTTGTCTTGCTCGCTCTCTTATCTGGCTCGCTCGCTCTCATATCTGGCTGGCTCGCTTGCTCTCATATCTGGCTCGCTCGCTTGCTCTCATATCTGGCTCGCTCTCATATCTGGATCGCTCGCTTGCTCTCATATCTGGCTCGCTCGCTTGCTTAATTGTCTGACTCGCTCTCTTATCTGTCTCGCTCTCTCTCACATCTGGCTTGCTCGCTTGCTCTCATATCTGGCTCGCTCGCTGCTCTCTTGTCTGGCTCGCTCGCTTGCTCTCTTGTCTGGCTCCCTCTCTTATCTGGCTCGCTCGCATATCTGGCTCGCTCGCTCTCACATCTGGCTGGCTTGCTTGCTCTCATATCTGGCTCGCTCGCTTGCTCTCATATCTGGCTCGCTCTCTTGCTCTCTTGTCTAGCTCGCTCGCTTGCTTAATTGTCTGACTCGCTCTCTTATCTGTCTCGCTCTCTCTCACATCTGGCTTGCTCGCTTGCTCTCATATCTGGCTCGCTCGATGCTCTCTTGTCTGGCTCGCTCTCATATCTGGCTTGCTCGCTTGCTCTCATATCTGGCTCGCTCGCTTGCTCTCTTGTCTGGCTCCCTCTCTTATCTGGCTCGCTCGCATATCTGGCTCGCTCGCTCTCACATCTGGCTGGCTTGCTTGCTCTCATATCTGGCTCACTCGCTTGCTCTCTTGTCTGGCTCGCTCTCATATATGGCTAGCTCGCTTGCTCTCTTGTCTTGCTCGCTCTCTTATCTGGCTCGCTCGCTCTCATATCTGGCTGGCTCGCTTGCTCTCATATCTGGCTCGCTCGCTTGCTCTCATATCTGGCTCGCTCTCATGTCTGGCTTGCTCGCTCTCATGTCTGGCTCGCTCTCATGTCTGGCTTGCTCGCTTGCTCTCATATCTGGCTCGCTCGCTTGCTTAATTGTCTGTCTCGCTCTCTTATCTGCCTCGCTCTCTCTCACATCTGGCTTGCTCGCTTGCTCTCATATCTGGCTCGCTCGCTGCTCTCTTGTCTGGCTCGCTCTCTTATCTGGCTCGCTCACATATCTTGCTCGCTCACTCTCACATCTGGCTCGCTCGCTTGCTCTTATATCTGGCTGGCTCGCTTGCTCTCTTGTCTGGCTCGCTCTCTTATCTGGCTTGCTCGCTAGCATATCTGGCTCGCTCGCTTACTCTCTTGTCTGGCTTGCTCTCTTATCTGTCTCGCTCTCACATCTGGCTCGCTCGCTTGCTCTCATATCTGGCTCGCTCGCTTGCTCTCTTGTCTGGCTCGCTCTCTTATCTGGCTTGCTCGCTAGCATATCTGGCTTGCTCGCTTGCTCTCTTGTCTGGCTTGCTCTCTTATCTGGCTCGCTGGCTCTCTTATCTGGCTCGCTCTCTTGCTCTCATGTCTGGCTCGCTCAGTCTCATATATGGCTTTCTCGCTTGCTCTCTTGTCTGGTTCGCTCTCTTATCTGGCTCGCTCTCATATCTGGCTTGCTCGCTTGCTCTCATATCTGGCTCGCTCGCTTGCTCTCTTGTCTGGCTCGCTCTCTTATCTGGCTCCCTCGCATATCTTGCTCGCTCTCTCTCATATCTGGCTGGCTTGCTTGCTTTCATATCTGGCTCGCTCGCTTGCTCTCATATCTGGCTCGCTCGCTCGCTCTCACATCTGGTTCGCTCTCTTATCTGGCTCGCTCGCATATCTGGCTCGCTTGCTCTCACATCTAGCTGGCTCGCTTGCTTTCATATCTGGCTCGCTCGCTTGCTCTCTTGTCTGGCTCGCTCTCTTATCTGGCTTGCTCGCTAGCATATCTGGCTCGCTGGCTTGCTCTCTTGTCTAGCTTGCTCTCTTATCTGGCTCGCTGGCTCTCTTATCTGGCTCGCTCTCATATCTGGATCGCTCACTTGCTCTCATATCTGGTTCGCTCGCTTGCTCTTTTGTCTGGCTCGTTATCTTATCTGGCTTGCTCGCTAGAATATCTGGCTCGCACGCTTGCTCTCTTGTCTGGCTTGCTCTCTTATCTGGCTCGCTCTCTCTCACATCTGGCTTGCTCGCTTGCTCTCATATCTGGCTCGCTCGATGCTCTCTTGTCTGGCTCGCTCTCATATCTGGCTTGCTCGCTTGCTCTCATATCTGGCTCGCTCGCTTGCTCTCTTGTCTGGCTCCCTCTCTTATCTGGCTCGCTCGCATATCTGGCTCGCTCGCTCTCACATCTGGCTGGCTTGCTTGCTCTCATATCTGGCTCACTCGCTTGCTCTCTTGTCTGGCTCGCTCTCATATATGGCTAGCTCGCTTGCTCTCTTGTCTTGCTCGCTCTCTTATCTGGCTCGCTCGCTCTCATATCTGGCTGGCTCGCTTGCTCTCATATCTGGCTCGCTCGCTTGCTCTCATATCTGGCTCGCTCTCATGTCTGGCTTGCTCGCTCTCATGTCTGGCTCGCTCTCATGTCTGGCTTGCTCGCTTGCTCTCATATCTGGCTCGCTCGCTTGCTTAATTGTCTGTCTCGCTCTCTTATCTGCCTCGCTCTCTCTCACATTTGGCTTGCTCGCTTGCTCTCATATCTGGCTCGCTCGCTGCTCTCTTGTCTGGCTCGCTCTCTTATCTGGCTCGCTCACATATCTTGCTCGCTCACTCTCACATCTGGCTCGCTCGCTTGCTCTTATATCTGGCTCGCTCGCTTGCTCTCTTGTCTGGCTCGCTCTCTTATCTGGCTTGCTCGCTAGCATATCTGGCTCGCTCGCTTACTCTCTTGTCTGGCTTGCTCTCTTATCTGTCTCGCTCTCACATCTGGCTCGCTCGCTTGCTCTCATATCTGGCTCGCTCGCTTGCTCTCTTGTCTGGCTCGCTCTCTTATCTGGCTTGCTCGCTAGCATATCTGGCTTGCTCGCTTGCTCTCTTGTCTGGCTTGCTCTCTTATCTGGCTCGCTGGCTCTCTTATCTGGCTCGCTCTCTTGCTCTCATGTCTGGCTCGCTCAGTCTCATATATGGCTTTCTCGCTTGCTCTCTTGTCTGGTTCGCTCTCTTATCTGGCTCGCTCTCATATCTGGCTTGCTCGCTTGCTCTCATATCTGGCTCGCTCGCTTGCTCTCTTGTCTGGCTCGCTCTCTTATCTGGCTCCCTCGCATATCTTGCTCGCTCTCTCTCATATCTGGCTGGCTTGCTTGCTTTCATATCTGGCTCGCTCGCTTGCTCTCATATCTGGCTCGCTCGCTCGCTCTCACATCTGGTTCGCTCTCTTATCTGGCTCGCTCGCATATCTGGCTCGCTTGCTCTCACATCTAGCTGGCTCGCTTGCTTTCATATCTGGCTCGCTCGCTTGCTCTCTTGTCTGGCTCGCTCTCTTATCTGGCTTGCTAGCTAGCATATCTGGCTCGCTGGCTTGCTCTCTTGTCTAGCTTGCTCTCTTATCTGGCTCGCTGGCTCTCTTATCTGGCTCGCTCTCATATCTGGATCGCTCACTTGCTCTCATATCTGGTTCGCTCGCTTGCTCTTTTGTCTGGCTCGTTATCTTATCTGGCTTGCTCGCTAGAATATCTGGCTCGCACGCTTGCTCTCTTGTCTGGCTTGCTCTCTTATCTGGCTCGCTCGCTCTCATATCTGGCTCGCTCGCTTCCTCTCATGTCTGGCTTGCTCGCTCTCATATCTGGCTCGCTCGCTTGCTCTCTTGTCTGGCTCCCTCTCTTATCTGGCTCGCTCGCATATCTGGCTAGCTCGCTCTCACATCTGGCTGGCTCGCTTGCTCTCATTTCTGGCTGGCTCGCTTGCTCTCATTTCTGGCTCGCTCGCTTGCTCTCATATCTGGCTCGCTCGCTTGCTCTCATATCTGGCTCGCTCGCTTGCTCTCATATCTGGCTCGCTCGCTTGCTCTCCTGTCTGGCTCGCTCTCATATATGGCTAGCTCGCTTGCTCTCTTGTCTTGCTCGCTCTCTTATCTGGCTCGCTCGCTCTCATATCTGGCTGGCTCGCTTGCTCTCATATCTGGCTCGCTCGCTTGCTCTCATATCTGGCTCGCTCTCATATCTGGATCGCTCGCTTGCTCTCATATCTGGCTCGCTCGCTTGCTTAATTGTCTGACTCGCTCTCTTATCTGTCTCGCTCTCTCTCACATCTGGCTTGCTCGCTTGCTCTCATATCTGGCTCGCTCGCTGCTCTCTTGTCTGGCTCGCTCGCTTGCTCTCTTGTCTGGCTCCCTCTCTTATCTGGCTCGCTCGCATATCTGGCTCGCTCGCTCTCACATCTGGCTGGCTTGCTTGCTCTCATATCTGGCTCGCTCGCTTGCTCTCATATCTGGCTCGCTCTCTTGCTCTCTTGTCTAGCTCGCTCGCTTGCTTAATTGTCTGACTCGCTCTCTTATCTGTCTCGCTCTCTCTCACATCTGGCTTGCTCGCTTGCTCTCATATCTGGCTCGCTCGATGCTCTCTTGTCTGGCTCGCTCTCATATCTGGCTTGCTCGCTTGCTCTCATATCTGGCTCGCTCGCTTGCTCTCTTGTCTGGCTCCCTCTCTTATCTGGCTCGCTCGCATAT
Organism: Hyla sarda; assembly: GCF_029499605.1. NCBI lineage: Eukaryota > Metazoa > Chordata > Amphibia > Anura > Hylidae > Hyla > Hyla sarda. Next base: position 280,340 of record NW_026609166.1, read on the forward strand.
CTGGCTCGCTCGCTCTCACATCTGGCTGGCTTGCTTGCTCTCATATCTGGCTCACTCGCTTGCTCTCTTGTCTGGCTCGCTCTCATATATGGCTAGCTCGCTTGCTCTCTTGTCTTGCTCGCTCTCTTATCTGGCTCGCTCGCTCTCATATCTGGCTGGCTCGCTTGCTCTCATATCTGGCTCGCTCGCTTGCTCTCATATCTGGCTCGCTCTCATGTCTGGCTTGCTCGCTCTCATGTCTGACTCGCTCTCATGTCTGGCTTGCTCGCTTGCTCTCATATCTGGCTCGCTCGCTTGCTTAATTGTCTGTCTCGCTCTCTTATCTGCCTCGCTCTCTCTCACATCTGGCTTGCTCGCTTGCTCTCATATCTGGCTCGCTCGCTGCTCTCTTGTCTGGCTCGCTCTCTTATCTGGCTCGCTCACATATCTTGCTCGCTCACTCTCACATCTGGCTCGCTCGCTTGCTCTTATATCTGGCTCGCTCGCTTGCTCTCTTGTCTGGCTCGCTCTCTTATCTGGCTTGCTCGCTAGCATATCTGGCTCGCTCGCTTACTCTCTTGTCTGGCTTGCTCTCTTATCTGTCTCGCTCTCACATCTGGCTCGCTCGCTTGCTCTCATATCTGGCTCGCTCGCTTGCTCTCTTGTCTGGCTCGCTCTCTTATCTGGCTTGCTCGCTAGCATATCTGGCTTGCTCGCTTGCTCTCTTGTCTGGCTTGCTCTCTTATCTGGCTCGCTGGCTCTCTTATCTGGCTTGCTCGCTTGCTCTCTTGTCTGGTTCGCTCTCTTATCTGGCTCGCTCTCATATCTGGCTTGCTCGCTTGCTCTCATATCTGGCTCGCTCGCTTGCTCTCTAGTCTGGCTCGCTCTCTTATCTGGCTCGCTCGCATATCTTGCTCGCTCTCTCTCATATCTGGCTGGCTTGCTTGCTTTCATATCTGGCTCGCTCGCTTGCTCTCATATCTGGCTCGCTCGCTCGCTCTCACATCTGGTTCGCTCTCTTATCTGGCTCGCTCGCATATCTGGCTCGCTTGCTCTCACATCTAGCTGGCTCGCTTGCTTTCATATCTGGCTTGCTCGCTTGCTCTCTTGTCTGGCTCGCTCTCTTATCTGGCTTGCTCGCTAGCATATCTGGCTCGCTGGCTTGCTCTCTTGTCTAGCTTGCTCTCTTATCTGGCTCGCTGGCTCTCTTATCTGGCTCGCTCGCTTGCTCTCATGTCTGGCTCGCTCACTCTCATATCTGGCTTTCTCGCTTGCTCTCTTGTCTGGTTCGCTCTCTTATCTGGCTCGCTCTCATATCTGGCTTGCTCGCTTGCTCTCATATCTGGCTCGCTCGCTTGCTCTCTTGTCTGGCTTGCTTTCTTATCTGGCTCGCTCGTATATCTTGCTCGCACGCTCTCACATCTGGCTGGCTTACTTGCTTTCATATCTGGCTCGCTCGCTTGCTCTCATATTTGGCTCGCTCGCTCGCTCTCACATCTGGTTCGCTCTCTTATCTGGCTCGCTCGCATATCTGGCTCGCTTGCTCTCACATCTAGCTGGCTCGCTTGCTTTCATATCTGGCTCGCCCGCTTGCTCTCTTGTCTGTCTCGCTCTCTTTTATGGCTCGCTTGCATATCTGGCTCGCTCGCTCTCAAATCTGGCTCGCTTGCTTGTTCTCATATATGGCTTGCTCGCTTGCTCTCATATCCGGCTCGCTCGCTTGCTCTCATATCTGGCTCGCTCGCTTGCTCTCTTGTCTGGCTCGCTCTCTTATCTGGCTCGCTCGCATATCATGTTCGCTCGCTCTCAAATCTGAGTCGCTCGCTTGCTCTCATATCTGGCTAGTTCGCTTGCTCTCTTGTCTTGCTCGCTCTCTTATCTGGCTCGCTCGCTCTCATATCTGGCTGGCTCGCTTGCTCTCATATCTGGCTCGCTCGCTTGCTCTCTTGTCTTGCTCGCTCTCTTATCTGGCTCGCTCGCTCTCATATCTGGCTGGCTCGCTTGCTCTCATATCTGGCTGGCTCGCTTGCTCTCATATCTGGTTCGCTCGCTTGCTCTTTTGTCTGGCTCGCTATCTTATCTGGCTTGCTCGCTAGAATATCTGGCTCGCACGCTTGCTCTCTTGTCTGGCTTGCTCTCTTATCTGGCTCGCTCGCTCTCATATCTGGCTCGCTCGCTTCCTCTCATGTCTGGCTCGCTCGCTCTCATATCTGGCTCGCTCGCTTGCTCTCTTGTCTGGCTCCCTCTCTTATCTGGCTCGCTCGCATATCTGGCTAGCTTGCTCTCACATCTGGCTGGCTCGCTTGCTCTCATTTCTAGCTGGCTCGCTTGCTCTAATTTCTGGCTCGCTCGCTTGCTCTCATATCTGGCTCGCTCTCATATCTGGATTGCTCGCTTGCTCTCATATCTGGCTCGCTCGCTTGCTTAATTGTCTGACTCGCTCTCTTATCTGTCTCGCTCTCTCTCACATCTGGCTTGCTCGCTTGCTCTCATATCTGGCTTGCTCGCTTGCCCTCTTGTCTGGCTCGCTCTCATATATGGCTAGCTCGCTTGCTCTCTTGTCTTGCTCGCTCTCTTATCTGGCTCGCTCGCTCTCATATCTGGCTGGCTCGCTTGCTCTCATATCTGGCTCGCTCGCTTGCTCTCATATCTGGCTCGCTCTCATATCTGGATCGCTCGCTTGCTCTCATATCTGGCTCGCTCGCTTGCTTAATTGTCTGACTCGCTCTCTTATCTGTCTCGCTCTCTCTCTCACATCTGGCTTGCTCGCTTGCTCTCATATCTGGCTCGCTCGCTGCTCTCTTGTCTGGCTCGCTCTCATATCTGGCTTGCTCGCTTGCTCTCATATCTGGCTCGCTCGCTTGCTCTCTTGTCTGGCTCCCTCTCTTATCTGGCTCGCTCGCATATCTGGCTCGCTCGCTCTCACATCTGGCTGGCTTGCTTGCTCTCATATCTGGCTCGCTCGCTTGCTCTCATATCTGGCTCGATCTCTTGCTCTCTTGTCTGGCTCGCTCGCTTGCTTAATTGTCTGGCTCGCTCTCTTATCTGCCTCGCTCTCTCTCACATCTGGCTTGCTCGCTTGCTCTCATATCTGGCTCGCTCTCATTTCTGGATAGCTCGCTTGCTCTCATATCTGGCTCGCTCGCTTGCTTAATTGTCTGACTCGCTCTCTTATCTGTCTCGCTCTCTCTCACATCTGGCTTGCTCGCTTGCTCTCATATCTGGCTCGCTCGCTGCTCTCTTGTCTGGCTCGCTCTCATATCTGGCTTGCTCGCTTGCTCTCATATCTGGCTCGCTCGCTTTCTCTCTTGTCTGGCTCCCTCTCTTATCTGGCTCGCTCGCATATCTGGCTCGCTCGCTCTCACATCTGGCTGGCTTGCTTGCTCTCATATCTGGCTCGCTCGCTTGCTCTCATATCTGGCTCGCTCTCTTGCTCTCTTGTCTGGCTCGCTTGCTTGCTTAATTATCTGGCTCGCTCTCTTATCTGCCTCGCTCTCTTTCACATCTGGCTTGCTCGCTTGCTCTCATATCTGGCTCACTCGCTGCTCTCTTGTCTGGCTCGCTCTCTTATCTGGCTCGCTCGCATATCTTGCTCGCTCGCTTGCTCTCTTGTCTGACTTGCTCTCTTATCTGTCTCTCTCTCACATCTGGCTCGCTCGCTTGCTCTCATATCTAGCTCACTCTCTTATCTGGCTTGCTCGCTAGCATATCTGGCTCGCTTGCTCTCTTGTCTGGTTTGCTCTCTTATCTGGCTCGCTCTCTCTCACATCTGGCTTGCTCGCTTGCTCTCATATCTGGCTCGCTTGCTGCTCTCTTGTCTGGCTCGCTCTCATATCTGGCTTGCTCGCTTGCTCTCATTTCTGGCTCGCTCGCTTGCTCTCATATCTGGCTCGCTCGCTTGCTCTCATATCTGGCTCGCTCGCTTGCTCTCTTGTCTGGCTCGCTCTCATACATGGCTAGCTCGCTTGCTCTCTTGTCTTGCTCGCTCTCTTATCTGGCTCGCTCGCTCTCATATCTGGCTGGCTCGCTTGCTCTCATATCTGGCTCGCTCGCTTGCTCTCATATCTGGCTCGCTCTCATATCTGGATCGCTCGCTTGCTCTCATATCTGGCTCGCTCGCTTGCTTAATTGTCTGACTCGCTCTCTTATCTGTCTCGCTCTCTCTCACATCTGGCTTGCTCGCTTGCTCTCATATCTGGCTCGCTCGCTGCTCTCTTGTCTGGCTCGCTCTCATATCTGGCTTGCTCGCTTGCTCTCATATCTGGCTCGCTCGCTTGCTCTCTTGTCTGGCTCCCTCTCTTATCTGGCTCGCTTTCACATCTGGCTGGCTTGCTTGCTCTCATATCTGGCTCGCTCGCTTGCTCTCATATCTGGCTCGCTCTCTTGCTCTCTTGTCTGGCTCGCTCGCTTGCTTAATTGTCTGGCTCGCTCTCTTATCTGCCTCGCTCTCTCTCACATCTGGCTTGCTCGCTTGCTCTCATATCTGGCTCGCTCGCTGCTCTCTTGTCTGGCTCGCTCTCTTATCTGGCTCGCTCGCATATCTTGCTCGCTCGCTTGCTCTCTTGTCTGACTTGCTCTCTTATCTGTCTCTCTCTCACATCTGGCTCGCTCGCTTGCTCTCATATCTAGCTCGCTCTCTTATCTGGCTCGCTCGCTCTCATATCTGGCTGGCTCGCTTGCTCTCATATCTGGCTCGCTCGCTTGCTCTCTTGTCTGGCTCGCTCTCTTATCTGGCTTGCTTGCTAGCATATCTGGCTCGCACGCTTGCTCTCTTGTCTGGCTTGCTCTCTTATCTGGCTCGCTCGGTCTCATATCTGGCTCACTCGCTTGCTCTCATGTCTGGCTCGCTTGCTCTCATATCTGACTTTCTCGCTTGCTCTCTTATCTGGCTCGCTCTCATATCTGGCTTGCTCGCTTGCTCTCATATCTGGCTCGCTCGCTTGCTCTCTTGTCTGGCTCGCTCTCTTATCTGGCTTGCTCGCTAGCATATCTGGCTCGCTCGCTTGCTCTTGTCTGACTTGCTCTCTTATTTGTCTCGCTCTCACATCTGGCTTGCTCGCTTGCTCTCATATGTGGCTCGCTCGCTTGCTCTCTTGTCTGGCTCGCTCTCTTATCTGGCTTGCTTGCTAGCATATCTGGCTCGCTCGCTTGCTCTCTTGCCTGGCTTCCTCTCTTATCTGGCTCGCTCGCTCTCATATCTGGCTCGCTCGCTTGCTCTCATATTTGGCTTGCTCGCTTGCTCTCTTGTCTGGCTCGCTCTCTTATCTGGCTTGCTCACTAGCATATCTGGCTCGCTCACTTGCTCTATTGTCTGACTTGCTCTCTTATCTGTCTCGCTCTCACATCTGGCTTGCTCGCTTGCTCTCATATCTGGCTCGCTCGTTTGCTCTCTTGTCTGGCTCACTCTCTTATCTGGCTTGCTCGCTAGCATATCTGGCTCGCTCGCTTGCTCTCTTGTCTGGCATGCTCTCTTATCTGGCTCGCTTGCTCTCATATCTGGCTCGCTCGCTTGATCTCATGTCTGGCTCGCTCGCTCTCATATCTGGCTCGCTCGATTGCTCTCATGTCTGGCTCGCTCGCTCTCATATCTGGCTTTCTCGCTTGCTCTCTTGTCTGGTTTGCTCTCTAATCTGGCTCGCTCTCATATCTGGCTTGCTCGCTTGCTCTCATATCTGGCTCGCTCACTTGCTCTCTTGTCTGGCTCGCTCTCTTATCTGGCTCACTCGCATATCTGGCTCGCTCGCTCTCATATCTGGCTTGCTCGCTTGCTCTCATATCTGGCTCGCTCGCTTGCTCTCAAATCTGGCTCGCTTGCTTGCTCTCATATCTGGCTAGCTCGCTTGCTCTCTTGTCTTGCTCGCTCTCTTATCTGGCTCGCTTGCTCTCATATCTGGCTGGCTTGCTTGCTCTCATATCTGGCTCGCTCGCTTGCTCTCATATCTGGCTCGCTCTCATGTCTGGCTTGCTCGCTCTCATGTCTGGCTCGCTCTCATATCTGGATCGCTCGCTTGCTCTCATATCTGGCTCGCTCGCTTGCTTAATTGTCTGTCTCGCTCTCTTATCTGCCTCGCTCTCTCTCACATCTGGCTTGCTCGCTTGCTCTCATATCTGGCTCGCTCGCTGCTCTCTTGTCTGGCTCGCTCTCTTATCTGGCTCGCTCACATATCTTGCTCGCTCACTCTCACATCTGGCTCGCTCGCTTGCTCTTATATCTGGCTCGCTCGCTTGCTCTCTTGTCTGGCTCGCTCTCTTATCTGGCTTGCTCGCTAGCATATCTGGCTCGCTCGCTTACTCTCTTGTCTGGCTTGCTCTCTTATCTGTCTCGCTCTCACATCTGGCTCGCTCGCTTGCTCTCATATCTGGCTCGCTCGCTTGCTCTCTTGTCTGGCTTGCTCTCTTATCTGGCTTGCTCGCTAGCATATCTGGCTCGCTCGCTTGCTCTCTTGTCTGGCTTGCTCTCTTATCTGGCTCGCTGGCTCTCTTATCTGGCTCGCTCGCTTGCTCTCATGTCTGGCTCGCTCACTCTCATATCTGGCTTTCTCCCTTGCTCTCTTGTCTGGTTCGCTCTCTTATCTGGCTCGCTCTCATATCTGGCTTGCTCGCTTGCTCTCATATCTGGCTCGCTCGCTTGCTCTCTTGTCTGGCTCGCTCTCTTTTCTGGCTCGCTCGCATATCTTGCTCGCTCGCTCTCACATCTGGCTGGCTTGCTTGCTTTCATATCTGGCTCGCTCGCTTGCTCTCATATCTGGCTCGCTCGCTCGCTCTCACATCTGGTTCGCTCTCTTATCTGGCTCGCTCGCATATCTGGCTCGCTTGCTCTCACATCTAGCTGGCTCGCTTGCTTTCATATCTGGCTCGCTCGCTTGCTCTCTTGTCTGGCTCACTCTCTTATCTGGCTTGCTCGCTAGCATATCTGGCTCGCTGGCTTGCTCTCTTGTCTGGCTTGCTCTCTTATCTGGCTCGCTGGCTCTCTTATCTGGCTCGCTCGCTTGCTCTCATGTTTGGCTCGCTCACTCTCATATCTGGCTTTCTCGCTTGCTCTCTTGTCTGGTTCGTCCTCTTATCTGGCTCGCTCTCATATCTGGCTTGCTGGCTTGCTCTCATATCTGGCTCGCTCGCTTGCTCTCTTGTCTGGCTTGCTCTCTTATCTGGCTCGCTCGCATATCTTGCTCGCTCGCTCTCACATCTGGCTGGCTTGCTTGCTTTCATATCTGGCTCGCTCGCTTGCTCTCATATCTGGCTCGCTCGCTCGCTCTCACATCTGGTTCTCTCTCTTATCTGGCTCGCTCGCATATCTGGCTCGCTTGCTCTCACATCTAGCTGGCTCGCTTGCTTTCATATCTGGCTCGCTCGCTTGCTCTCTTGTCTGGCTCGCTCTCTCATCTGGCTCGCTCTCATATCATGCTTGCTAGCTTGCTCTCATTTCTGGCTCGCTCGCTTGCTCTCTTGTCTGTCTCGCTCTCTTTTATGGCTCGCTCGCATATCTGGCTCGCTCGCTCTCAAATCTGGCTCGCTTGCTTGTTCTCATATATGGCTTGCTCGCTTGCTCTCATATCCGGCTCGCTCGCTTGCTCTCGTATCTGGCTCGCTCGCTTGCTCTCTTGTCTGGCTCGCTCTCTTATCTGGCTCGCTCGCATATCTGATTCGCTCGCTCTCAAATCTGGCTCGCTCGCTTGCTCTCATATCTGGCTAGTTCGCTTGCTCTCTTGTCTGGCTCCCTCTCTTATCTGGCTCGCTCGCATATCTGGCTAGCTCGCTCTCACATCTGGCTGGCTCGCTTGCTCTCATTTCTGGCTGGCTCGCTTGCTCTCATTTCTGGCTCGCTCGCTTGCTCTCATATCTGGCTCGCTCGCTTGCTCTCATATCTGGCTCGCTCGCTTGCTCTCTTGTCTGGCTCGCACTCATATATGGCTAGCTCGCTTGCTCTCTTGTCTTGCTCGCTCTCTTATCTGGCTCGCTCGCTCTCATATCTGGCTTGCTCGCTTGCTCTCATATCTGGCTCGCTCGCTTGCTCTCATATCTGGCTCGCTTTCATATCTGGATCGCTCGCTTGCTCTCATATCTGGCTCGCTCGCTTGCTTAATTGTCTGACTCGCTCTCTTATCTGTCTCGCTCTCTCTCTCACATCTGGCTTGCTCGCTTGCTCTCATATCTGGCTCGCTCGCTGCTCTCTTGTCTGGCTCGCTCTCATATCTGGCTTGCTCGCTTGCTCTCATATCTAGCTCGCTCGCTTGCTCTCTTGTCTGGCTCCCTCTCTTATCTGGCTCGCTCGCATATCTGGCTCGCTCGCTCTCACATCTGGCTGGCTTGCTTGCTCTCATATCTGGCTCGCTCGCTTGCTCTCATATCTGGCTCGCTCTCTTGCTCTCTTGTCTGGCTCGCTCGCTTGCTTAATTGTCTGGCTCGCTCTCTTATCTGCCTCGCTCTCTCTCACATCTGGCTTGCTCGCTTGCTCTCATATCTGGCTCGCTCGCTTGCTCTCATATCTGGCTCGCTCTCATATCTGGATCGCTCGCTTGCTCTCATATCTGGCTCGCTCGCTTGCTTAATTGTCTGACTCGCTCTCTTATCTGTCTTGCTCTCTCTCACATCTGGCTTGCTCGCTTGCTCTCATATCTGGCTCGCTCGCTTCTCTCTTGTCTGGCTCGCTCTCTTATCTGGCTCGCTCACATATCTTGCTCGCTCACTCTCACATCTGGCTCGCTCGCTTGCTCTTATATCTGGCTCGCTCGCTTGCTCTCTTGTCTGGCTCGCTCTCTTATCTGGCTTGCTCGCTAGCATATCTGGCTCGCTCGCTTACTCTCTTGTCTGGCTTGCTCTCTTATCTGTCTCGCTCTCACATCTGGCTCGCTCGCTTGCTCTCTTGTCTGGCTCGCTCTCTTATCTGGCTTGCTCGCTAGCATATCTGGCTCGCTCGCTTGCTCTCTTGTCTGGCTTGCTCTCTTATCTGGCTCGCTGGCTATCTTATCTGGCTCGCTCGCTTGCTCTCATGTCTGGCTCGCTCACTCTCATATCTGGGTTTCTCGCTTGCTCTCTTGTCTGGTTCGCTCTCTTATCTGGCTCGCTCTCATATTTGGCTTGCTCGCTTGCTCTCATATCTGGCTCGCTCGCTTGCTCTCTTGTCTGGCTCGCTCTCTTATCTGGCTCGCTCGCATATCTTGCTCGCTCGCTCTCACATCTGGCTGGCTTGCTTGCTTTCATATCTGGCTCGCTCGCTTGCTCTCATATCTGGCTCGCTCGCTCGCTCTCACATCTGGTTCGCTCTCTTATCTGGCTCGCTCGCATATCTGGCTCGCTTGCTCTCACATCTAGCTGGCTCGCTTGCTTTCATATCTGGCTCGCTCGCTTGCTCTCTTGTCTGGCTCACTCTCTTATCTGGCTTGCTCGCTAGCATATCTGGCTCGCTGGCTTGCTCTCTTGTCTGCCTTGCTCTCTTATCTGGCTCGCTGGCTCTCTTATCTGGCTCGCTCGCTTGCTCTCATGTCTGGCTCGCTCACTCTCATATCTGGCTTTCTCGCTTGCTCTCTTGTCTGGTTCGCTCTCTTATCTGGCTCGCTCTCATATCTGGCTTGCTGGCTTGCTCTCATATCTGGCTCGCTCGCTTGCTCTCTTGTCTGGCTTGCTCTCTTATCTGGCTCGCTCGCATATCTTGCTCGCTCGCTCTCACATCTGGCTGGCTTGCTTGCTTTCATATCTGGCTCGCTCGCTTGCTCTCATATCTGGCTCGCTCGCTCTCACATCTGGTTCGCTCTCTTATCTGGCTCGCTCGCATATCTGGCTCGCTTGCTCTCACATCTAGCTGGCTCGCTTGCTTTCATATCTGGCTCGCTCGCTTGCTCTCTTGTCTGGCTCACTCTCTCATCTGGCTCGCTCTCATATCATGCTTGCTAGCTTGCTCTCATTTCTGGCTCGCTCGCTTGCTCTCTTGTCTGTCTCGCTCTCTTTTATGGCTCGCTCGCATATCTGGCTCGCTCGCTCTCAAATCTGGCTCGCTTGCTTGTTCTCATATATGGCTTGCTCGCTTGCTCTCATATCCGGCTCGCTCGCTTGCTCTCATATCTGGCTCGCTCGCTTGCTCTCTTGTCCGGCTCGCTCTCTTATCTGGCTCGCTCGCATATCTGATTCGCTCGCTCTCAAATCTGGCTCGCTCGCTTGCTCTCATATCTGGCTAGTTCGCTTGCTCTCTTGTCTTGCTCGCTCTCTTATCTCGCTCGCTCGCTCTCATATCTGGCTGGCTCGCTTGCTCTCATATCTGGCTCGCTCGCTTGCTCTCTTGTCTTGCTCGCTCTCTTATCTGGCTCGCTCGCTCTCATATCTGGCTGGCTCGCTTACTCTCATATCTGGCTGGCTCACTTGCTCTCATATCTGGTTCGCTCGCTTGCTCTTTTGTCTGGCTCGTTATCTTATCTGGCTTGCTCGCTAGAATATCTGGCTCGCACGCTTGCTCTCTTGTCTGGCTTGCTCTCTTATCTGGCTCGCTCGCTCTCATATCTGGCTCGCTCGCTTCCTCTCATGTCTGGCTCGCTAGCTCTCATATCTGGCTCGCTCGCTTGCTCTCTTGTCTGGCTCCCTCTCTTATCTGGCTCGCTCGCATATCTGGCTAGCTCGCTGTCACATCTGGCTGGCTCGCTTGCTCTCATTTCTGGCTGGCTCGCTTGCTCTCATTTCTGGCTCGCTCGCTTGCTCTCATATCTGGCTCGCTCGCTTGCTCTCATATCTGGCTCGCTCGCTTGCTCTCATATCTGGCTCGCTCGCTTGCTCTCCTGTCTGGCTCGCTCTCATATATGGCTAGCTCGCTTGCTCTCTTGTCTTGCTCGCTCTCTTATCTGGCTCGCTCGCTCTCATATCTGGCTGGCTCGCTTGCTCTCATATCTGGCTCGCTCGCTTGCTCTCATATCTGGCTCGCTCTCATATCTGGATCGCTCGCTTGCTCTCATATCTGGCTGGCTCGCTTGCTTAATTGTCTGACTCGCTCTCTTATCTGTCTCGCTCTCTCTCACATCTGGCTTGCTCGCTTGCTCTCATATCTGGCTCGCTCGCTGCTCTCTTGTCTGGCTCGCTCGCTTGCTCTCTTGTCTGGCTCCCTCTCTTATCTGGCTCGCTCGCATATCTGGCTCGCTCGCTCTCACATCTGGCTGGCTTGCTTGCTCTCATATCTGGCTCGCTCGCTTGCTCTCATATCTGGCTCGCTCTCTTGCTCTCTTGTCTAGCTCGCTCGCTTGCTTAATTGTCTGACTCGCTCTCTTATCTGTCTCGCTCTCTCTCACATCTGGCTTGCTCGCTTGCTCTCATATCTGGCTCGCTCGATGCTCTCTTGTCTGGCTCGCTCTCATATCTGGCTCGCTCGCTTGCTCTCTTGTCTGGCTCGCTCTCTTATCTGGCTCGCTCGCATATCTGATTCGCTCGCTCTCAAATCTGGCTCGCTCGCTTGCTCTCATATCTGGCTAGTTCGCTTGCTCTCTTGTCTGGCTCCCTCTCTTATCTGGCTCGCTCGCATATCTGGCTAGCTCGCTCTCACATCTGGCTGGCTCGCTTGCTCTCATTTCTGGCTGGCTCGCTTGCTCTCATTTCTGGCTCGCTCGCTTGCTCTCATATCTGGCTCGCTCGCTTGCTCTCATATCTGGCTCGCTCGCTTGCTCTCTTGTCTGGCTCGCACTCATATATGGCTAGCTCGCTTGCTCTCTTGTCTTGCTCGCTCTCTTATCTGGCTCGCTCGCTCTCATATCTGGCTTGCTCGCTTGCTCTCATATCTGGCTCGCTCGCTTGCTCTCATATCTGGCTCGCTTTCATATCTGGATCGCTCGCTTGCTCTCATATCTGGCTCGCTCGCTTGCTTAATTGTCTGACTCGCTCTCTTATCTGTCTCGCTCTCTCTCTCACATCTGGCTTGCTCGCTTGCTCTCATATCTGGCTCGCTCGCTGCTCTCTTGTCTGGCTCGCTCTCATATCTGGCTTGCTCGCTTGCTCTCATATCTAGCTCGCTCGCTTGCTCTCTTGTCTGGCTCCCTCTCTTATCTGGCTCGCTCGCATATCTGGCTCGCTCGCTCTCACATCTGGCTGGCTTGCTTGCTCTCATATCTGGCTCGCTCGCTTGCTCTCATATCTGGCTCGCTCTCTTGCTCTCTTGTCTGGCTCGCTCGCTTGCTTAATTGTCTGGCTCGCTCTCTTATCTGCCTCGCTCTCCCTCACATCTGGCTTGCTCGCTTGCTCTCATATCTGGCTCGCTCGCTTGCTCTCATATCTGGCTCGCTCTCATATCTGGATCGCTCGCTTGCTCTCATATCTGGCTCGCTCGCTTGCTTAATTGTCTGACTCGCTCTCTTATCTGTCTTGCTCTCTCTCACATCTGGCTTGCTCGCTTGCTCTCATATCTGGCTCGCTCGCTTCTCTCTTGTCTGGCTCGCTCTCTTATCTGGCTCGCTCACATATCTTGCTCGCTCACTCTCACATCTGGCTCGCTCGCTTGCTCTTATATCTGGCTCGCTCGCTTGCTCTCTTGTCTGGCTCGCTCTCTTATCTGGCTTGCTCGCTAGCATATCTGGCTCGCTCGCTTACTCTCTTGTCTGGCTTGCTCTCTTATCTGTCTCGCTCTCACATCTGGCTCGCTCGCTTGCTCTCTTGTCTGGCTCGCTCTCTTATCTGGCTTGCTCGCTAGCATATCTGGCTCGCTCGCTTGCTCTCTTGTCTGGCTTGCTCTCTTATCTGGCTCGCTGGCTATCTTATCTGGCTCGCTCGCTTGCTCTCATGTCTGGCTCGCTCACTCTCATATCTGGCTTTCTCGCTTGCTCTCTTGTCTGGTTCGCTCTCTTATCTGGCTCGCTCTCATATTTGGCTTGCTCGCTTGCTCTCATATCTGGCTCGCTCGCTTGCTCTCATATCTGGCTCGCTCGCTGCTCTCTTGTCTGGCTCGCTCTCATATCTGGCTTGCTCGCTTGCTCTCATATCTGGCTCGCTCGCTTGCTCTCTTGTCTGGCTCCCTCTCTTATCTGGCTCGCTCGCATATCTGGCTCACTCGCTCTCACATCTGGCTGGCTTGCTTGCTCTCATATCTGGCTCGCTCGCTTGCTCTCATATCTGGCTCGCTCTCTTGCTCTCTTGTCTGGCTCGCTCGCTTGCTTAATTGTCTGGCTCGCTCTCTTATCTGCCTCGCTCTCTCTCACATCTGGCTTGCTCGCTTGCTCTCATATCTGGCTAACTCTCATTTCTGGATAGCTCGCTTGCTCTCATATCTGGCTCGCTCGCTTGCTTAATTGTCTGACTCGCTCTCTTATCTGTCTCGCTCTCTCTCACATCTGGCTTGCTCGCTTGCTCTCATATCTGGCTCGCTCGCTGCTCTCTTGTCTGGCTCGCTCTCATATCTGGCTTGCTTGCTTGCTCTCATATCTGGCTCGCTCGCTTTCTCTCTTGTCTGGCTCCCTCTCTTATCTGGCTCGCTCGCATATCTGGCTCGCTCGCTCTCACATCTGGCTGGCTTGCTTGCTCTCATATTTGGCTCGCTCGCTTGCTCTCATATCTGGCTCGCTCTCTTGCTCTCTTGTCTGGCTCGCTTGCTTGCTTAATTATCTGGCTCGCTCTCTTATCTGCCTCGCTCTCTTTCACATCTGGCTTGCTCGCTTGCTCTCATATCTGGGTCGCTCGCTGCTCTCTTGTCTGGCTCGCTCTCTTATCTGGCTCGCTCGCATATCTTGCTCGCTCGCTTGCTCTCTTGTCTGACTTGCTCTCTTATCTGTCTCTCTCTCACATCTGGCTCGCTCGCTTGCTCTCATATCTAGCTCGCTCTTTTATCTGGCTTGCTCGCTAGCATATCTGGCTCACTTGCTCTCTTGTCTGGTTTGCTCTCTTATCTGGCTCGCTCTCTCTCACATCTGGCTTGCTCGCTTGCTCTCATATCTGGCTCGCTTGCTGCTCTCTTGTCTGGCTCGCTCTCATATCTGGCTTGCTCGCTTGCTCTCATTTCTGGCTCGCTCGCTTGCTCTCATATCTGGCTCGCTCGCTTGCTCTCATATCTGGCTCGCTCGCTTGCTCTCTTGTCTGGCTCGCTCTCATACATGGCTAGCTCGCTTGCTCTCTTGTCTTGCTCGCTCTCTTATCTGGCTCGCTCGCTCTCATATCTGGCTGGCTCGCTTGCTCTCATATCTGGCTCGCTCGCTTGCTCTCATATCTGGCTCGCTCTCATATCTGGATCGCTCGCTTGCTCTCATATCTGGCTCGCTCGCTTGCTTAATTGTCTGACTCGCTCTCTTATCTGTCTCGCTCTCTCTCACATCTGGCTTGCTCGCTTGCTCTCATATCTGGCTCGCTCGCTGCTCTCTTGTCTGGCTCGCTCTCATATCTGGCTTGCTCGCTTGCTCTCATATCTGGCTCGCTCGCTTGCTCTCTTGTCTGGCTCCCTCTCTTATCTGGCTCGCTCGCATATCTGGCTCGCTCGCTTTCACATCTGGCTGGCTTGCTTGCTCTCATATCTGGCTCGCTCGCTTGCTCTCATATCTGGCTCGCTCTCTTGCTCTCTTGTCTGGCTCGCTCGCTTGCTTAATTGTCTGGCTCGCTCTCTTATCTGCCTCGCTCTCTCTCACATCTGGCTTGCTCGCTTGCTCTCATATCTGGCTCGCTCGCTGCTCTCTTGTCTGGCTCGCTCTCTTATCTGGCTCGCTCGCATATCTTGCTCGCTCGCTTGCTCTCTTGTCTGACTTGCTCTCTTATCTGTCTCTCTCTCACATCTGGCTCGCTCGCTTGCTCTCATATCTAGCTCGCTCTCTTATCTGGCTCGCTCGCTCTCATATCTGGCTGGCTCGCTTGCTCTCATATCTGGCTCGCTCGCTTGCTCTCTTGTCTGGCTCGCTCTCTTATCTGGCTTGCTTGCTAGCATATCTGGCTCGCACGCTTGCTCTCTTGTCTGGCTTGCTCTCTTATCTGGCTCGCTCGGTCTCATATCTGGCTCACTCGCTTGCTCTCATGTCTGGCTCGCTTGCTCTCATATCTGACTTTCTCGCTTGCTCTCTTATCTGGCTCGCTCTCATATCTGGCTTGCTCGCTTGCTCTCATATCTGGCTCGCTCGCTTGCTCTCTTGTCTGGCTCGCTCTCTTATCTGGCTTGCTCGCTAGCATATCTGGCTCGCTCGCTTGCTCTTGTCTGACTTGCTCTCTTATTTGTCTCGCTCTCACATCTGGCTTGCTCGCTTGCTCTCATATGTGGCTCGCTCGCTTGCTCTCTTGTCTGGCTCGCTCTCTTATCTGGCTTGCTTGCTAGCATATCTGGCTCGCTCGCTTGCTCTCTTGTCTGGCTTCCTCTCTTATCTGGCTCGCTCGCTCTCATATCTGGCTCGCTCGCTTGCTCTCATATTTGGCTTGCTCGCTTGCTCTCATATCTGGCTCGCTCGCTTGCTCTCATATCTGGCTAGTTCGCTTGCTCTCTTGTCTTGCTCGCTCTCTTATCTGGCTCGCTCGCTCTCATATCTGGCTGGCTCGCTTGCTCTCATATCTGGCTCGCTCGCTTGCTCTCATATCTGGCTCGCTCTCATGTCTGGCTTGCTCGCTCTCATGTCTGGCTCGCTCTCATATCTGGATCGCTCGCTTGCTCTCATATCTGGCTCGCTCGCTTGCTTAATTGTCTGTCTCGCTCTCTTATCTGCCTCGCTCTCTCTCACATCTGGCTTGCTCGCTTGCTCTCATATCTGGCTCGCTCGCTGCTCTCTTGTCTGGCTCGCTCCTTTATCTGGCTCGCTCACATATCTTGCTCGCTCACTCTCAAATCTGGCTCGCTCGCTTGCTCTTATATCTGGCTCGCTCGCTTGCTCTCTTGTCTGGCTCGCTCTCTTATCTGGCTTGCTCGCTAGCATATCTGGCTCGCTCGCTTACTCTCTTGTCTGGCTTGCTCTCTTATCTGTCTCGCTCGCTTGCTCTCATATCTGGCTCGCTCGCTTGCTCTCTTGTCTGGCTCGCTCTCTTATCTGGCTTGCTCGCTAGCATATCTGGCTTGCTCGCTTGCTCTCTTGTCTGGCTTGCTCTCTTATTTGGCTCGCTGGCTCTCTTATCTGGCTCGCTCGCTTGCTCTCATGTCTGGCTCGCTCAGTCTCATATCTGGCTTTCTCGCTTGCTCTCTTGTCTTGTTCGCTCTCTTATCTGGCTCGCTCTCATATCTGGCTTGTTCGCTTGCTCTCATATCTGGCTCGCTCGCTTGCTCTCTTGTCTGGCTCGCTCTCTTATCTGGCTCGCTCGCATATCTTGCTCGCTCTCTCTCATATCTGGCTGGCTTGCTTGCTTTCATATCTGGCTCACTCGCTTGCTCTCATATCTGGCTCGCTCGCTCTCACATCTGGTTCGCTCTCTTATCTGGCTCGCTCGCATATCTGGCTCACTTGCTCTCACATCTAGCTGGCTCGCTTGCTTTCATATCTGGCTCGCTCGCTTGCTCTCTTGTCTGGCTCGCTCTCCTATCTGGCTTGCTCGCTAGCATATCTGGCTCGCTGGCTTGCTCTCTTGTCTAGCTTGCTCTCTTATCTGGCTCGCTGGCTCTCTTATCTGGCTCGCTCGCTTGCTCTCATGTCTGGCTCGCTCACTCTCATATCTGGCTTTCTCGCTTGCTCTCTTGTCTGGTTCGCTCTCTTATCTGGCTCGCTCTCATATCTGGCTTGCTCGCTTGCTCTCATATCTGGCTCGCTCGCTTGCTCTCTTGTCTGGCTTGCTTTCTTATCTGGCTCGCTCGTATATCTTGCTCGCTCGCTCTCACATCTGGCTGGCTTGCTTGCTTTCATATCTGGCTCGCTCGCTTGCTCTCTTGTCTGGCTCGCTCTCTCATCTGGCTCGCTCTCATATCATGCTAGCTAGCTTGCTCTAATTTCTGGCTCGCTCGCTTGCTCTCTTGTCTGTCTCGCTCTCTTTTATGGCTCGCTCGCATATCTGGCTCGCTCGCTCTCAAATCTGGCTCGCTTGCTTGTTCTCATATATGGCTTGCTCGCTTGCTCTCATATCCGGCTCGCTCGCTTGCTCTCATATCTGGCTCGCTCGCTTGCTCTCTTGTCTGGCTCGCTCTCTCATCTGGCTCGCTCTCATATCATGCTAGCTAGCTTGCTCTAATTTCTGGCTCGCTCGCTTGCTCTCTTGTCTGTCTCGCTCTCTTTTATGGCTCGCTCGCATATCTGGTTCGCTCGCTCTCAAATCTGGCTCGCTCGCTTGCTCTCATATCTGGCTAGTTCGCTTGCTCTCTTGTCTTGCTCGCTCTCTTATCTGGCTCGCTCGCTCTCATATCTGGCTGGCTCGCTTGCTCTCATATCTGGCTCGCTCGCTTGCTCTCTTGTCTTGCTCGCTCTCTTATCTGGCTCGCTCGCTCTCATATCTGGCTGGCTCGCTTGCTCTCATATCTGGCTGGCTCGCTTGCTCTCATATCTGGTTCGCTCGCTTGCTCTTTTGTCTGGCTCGCTATCTTATCTGGCTTGCTCGCTAGAATATCTGGCTCGCACGCTTGCTCTCTTGTCTGGCTTGCTCTCTTATCTGGCTCGCTCGCTCTCATATCTGGCTCGCTCGCTTCCTCTCATGTCTGGCTCGCTCGCTCTCATATCTGGCTCGCTCGCTTGCTCTCTTGTCTGGCTCCCTCTCTTATCTGGCTCGCTCGCATATCTGGCTAGCTCGCTCTCACATCTGGCTGGCTCGCTTGCTCTCATTTCTGGCTGGCTCGCTTGCTCTCATTTCTGGCTCGCTCGCTTGCTCTCATATTTGGCTCGCTCGCTTGCTCTCTTGTCTGGCTCGCTCTCTTATCTGGCTTGCTCACTAGCATATCTGGCTCGCTCACTTGCTCTATTGTCTGACTGGCTCTCTTATCTGTCTCGCTCTCACATCTGGCTTGCTCGCTTGCTCTCATATCTGGCTCGCTCGCTTGCTCTCTTGTCTTGCTCACTCTCTTATCTGGCTTGCTCGCTAGCATATCTGGCTCGCTCGCTTGCTCTCTTGTCTGGCATGCTCTCTTATCTGGCTCGCTTGCTCTCATATCTGGCTCGCTCGCTTGATCTCATGTCTGGCTCACTCGCTCTCATATCTGGCTCGCTCGATTGCTCTCATGTCTGGCTCGCTCGCTCTCATATCTGGCTTTCTAGCTTGCTCTCTTGTCTGGTTTGCTCTCTAATCTGGCTCGCTCTCATATCTGGCTTGCTCGCTTGCTCTCATATCTGGCTCGCTCACTTGCTCTCTTGTCTGGCTCGCTCTCTTATCTGGCTCACTCGCATAGCTGGCTCGCTCGCTCTCATATCTGGCTTGCTCGCTTGCTCTCATATCTGGCTCGCTCGCTTGCTCTCAAATCTGGCTCGCTTGCTTGCTCTCATATCTGGCTAGCTCGCTTGCTCTCTTGTCTTGCTCGCTCTCTTATCTGGCTCGCTCGCTCTCATATCTGGCTGGCTTGCTTGCTTTCATATCTGGCTCGCTCGCTTGCTCTCATATCTGGCTCGCTCTCATGTCTGGCTTGCTCGCTCTCATGTCTGGCTCGCTCTCATATCTGGATCGCTCGCTTGCTCTCATATCTGGCTCGCTCGCTTGCTTAATTGTCTGTCTCGCTCTCTTATCTGCCTCGCTCTCTCTCACATCTGGCTTGCTCGCTTGCTCTCATATCTGGCTCGCTCGCTGCTCTCTTGTCTGGCTCGCTCTCTTATCTGGCTCGCTCACATATCTTGCTCGCTCACTCTCACATCTGGCTCGCTCGCTTGCTCTTATATCTGGCTCGCTCGCTTGCTCTCTTGTCTGGCTCGCTCTCTTATCTGGCTTGCTCGCTAGCATATCTGGCTCGCTCGCTTACTCTCTTGTCTGGCTTGCTCTCTTATCTGTCTCGCTCTCACATCTGGCTCGCTCGCTTGCTCTCATATCTGGCTCGCTCGCTTGCTCTCTTGTCTGGCTCGCTCTCTTATCTGGCTTGCTCGCTAGCATATCTGGCTCGCTCGCTTGCTCTCTTGTCTGTCTCGCTCTCTTTTATGGCTCGCTCGCATATCTGGCTCGCTCGCTCTCAAATCTGGCTCGCTTGCTTGTTCTCATATATGGCTTGCTCGCTTGCTCTCATATCCGGCTCGCTCGCTTGCTCTCATATCTGGCTCGCTCGCTTGCTCTCTTGTCTGGCTCGCTCTCTTATCTGGCTCGCTCGCATATCTGATTCGCTCGCTCTCAAATCTGGCTCGCTCGCTTGCTCTCATATCTGGCTAGTTCGCTTGCTCTCTTGTCTGGCTCCCTCTCTTATCTGGCTCGCTCGCATATCTGGCTAGCTCGCTCTCACATCTGGCTGGCTCGCTTGCTCTCATTTCTGGCTGGCTCGCTTGCTCTCATTTCTGGCTCGCTCGCTTGCTCTCATATCTGGCTCGCTCGCTTGCTCTCATATCTGGCTCGCTCGCTTGCTCTCTTGTCTGGCTCGCACTCATATATGGCTAGCTCGCTTGCTCTCTTGTCTTGCTCGCTCTCTTATCTGGCTCGCTCGCTCTCATATCTGGCTTGCTCGCTTGCTCTCATATCTGGCTCGCTCGCTTGCTCTCATATCTGGCTCGCTTTCATATCTGGATCGCTCGCTTGCTCTCATATCTGGCTCGCTCGCTTGCTTAATTGTCTGACTCGCTCTCTTATCTGTCTCGCTCTCTCTCTCACATCTGGCTTGCTCGCTTGCTCTCATATCTGGCTCGCTCGCTGCTCTCTTGTCTGGCTCGCTCTCATATCTGGCT